>NW_020173241.1:1011528-1087518 GCF_003031525.2 Neophocaena asiaeorientalis asiaeorientalis | reverse complement strand
TTTTTTTTTTTTGCGGTATGCGGGCCTCTCACTGCTGTGGCCTCTCCCGCTACGGAGCACAGGCTCCGGACACACAGGCTCAGCGTCCATGGCTCACGGGCCCAGCCGCTCCGCGGCATGCGGGATCCTCCCGGACCGGGGCACGAACCCACGTCCCCTGCCTTGGCAGGCGGACTCCCAACCACTGCGCCACCAGGGAAGCCCCAGTTTAAATATTTTTAAAGTTTAATATTTTTAAGCTCTTTTTATTTATTTATTTTGGTTATGCCAGGTCTTAGTTGTGGCTCACGGGCTCCTTAGTTGTGGCATGGGAACTCTTAGGTGTGGCATGGGAACTCTTATTTGCAGCATGCATATGGGATCTAGTTCCCTGACCAGGGATCGAACCTGGGCCCCCTGTGTTGGGAGCGTGGAGTCTTAGCCACTGTTTCACCAGAGAAGTCCCTAAACTCTACTGTTATTGTTTTACTGTCTGTTTCTTCTTTCATTTCTGTTACTGTTTGCTTCATATATTTGTGTGTTCTGATGTTACATACATATTTATTTTTGATTGTTTATGATTGTTATCTTTTAAAATATGTTTATAATTGTTTATTTTCCTGGTAAATTGATTCTTTTATCATTATATAATGTCCTTATTTGCCTCTAGAGATAGTATTGGCTCAAGTCTATTTTTTCCATTTATGGCTACCTCTGCTCTTGTTTGCATGTAATATCCTTCATCCTTTTGGTTTCAGTCTACTAGATGTCTTTACATCTAAGGTGATGTTATCTTGTAGAAAGAATATAGTTGCATCTTGTTTTTTTCAGTCCATTTAGCCACGCTATGTCTTTTGATTGAGCATTTTAACCCATTTACATTCAAATAAATTATTGACAGGGATGGACTTATTGCCATTTTAATTGTTTTCTGTTTTGCAGCTAATTTGTCCCTCTATCTCTCTTGCAGCCCTCCTTTGTATTTCTTTGATTTTTTTATATTGATATACTTTGATTTCTTTCTGATGTTATCTTCTGTAGGCATTTTCTTTGTGCTTACCATGGGGCTTACATAAAACATTTTATAGTTACAGCAAACTGTTTGGAGCTGGTAACAATGTAACTTCAATTGTGTACAAAAACTCTACTCTTGGGGCTTCCCTGGTGGCGCAGTGGTTGAGGGTCCGCCTACTGATGCAGGGGAGATGGGTTCATGTCCCTGTCCGGGAAGATCCCACATGCCGCGGAGCAGCTGGGCCCGTGATCCATGGCCGCTGAGGCTGCGTGTCCAGAGCTTGTGCTCCGCAACGGGAGAGGCCAGAACAGTGAGAGGCCCGTGTACCGCAAAAAACCAAAAAACTCTTTTACATCTTCCCATTCCCACTTTGTTATTGATGTCACAAATTACGTGTATTCATTAACATAGTTTTATAATTATAGTTATTTCTTATGTTTTTGTCTTTTAAATTCAATACCAGACATAAAAGTGCTTTATATGCCACCATTATAGTATTAAAGTATTGTATTGGTCTATATATTTACCTTTATCAGCTATTTTTATTTTATATGCCTTGGTGTTGCTGCCTAATGGCCTTTTTTTTTTTTTTTTTTTTTTTTTGTGGTTCGCGGGCCTCTCACTGCTGTGGCCTCTGCCATTGCGGAGCACAGGCTCTGGACATGCAGGCCCAGCGGCTATGGCCAATGGGCCTAGCCATTCCGCGCCATGTGGGATCCTCCCGGACCGGGGCACGAACCTGTGTCCCCTGCATCGGCAGGCGGACTCTCAACCACTGTGCCACCAGGGAAGCCCTAAATTATAGCACTTTGAATATATCATGCCACTGTCTTCTGGCCTGTAAGGTTTCCACTGATAATCTAATGTGAGTTCCCTTGTCCTTGACTAGTTGCTTTTCTCACTTCTTTCAAGATTCTCTCATTGTCTTGGTCTTTTGATAGTTTGATTATAATGTGTCCCACTGTGGACCTCTTTGAGTTCATTCTGGCTGGAGATATTCAGCTTCTGATATGGGATGGCCCATTTCCTTTTTCAGATTTGGGAAAATTTTGACCATAATTTATTCAAATTCTCTCCTCCTTTTGGAACTCTCTTAATGTGTGTATTGGTTTGCTTCATTTCTTTTTCTTTTTTCTTCTCTGACTTGATAATTTCAAATGACTTGTGTTTGAGTTTGCTGATTCTGTCCTATGCTTAAGTCTGTTGTTTAATCTATTGAATTTTTCAATTCAGTTATTACGTCCTTAACTCCAGAATTTCTGTTTGGTTCCTTTTTATAGTTTCTGTCTTGTTGATACTCTCAGTTCATGTTACTGTTTTCATGGTTTCTTTTAGTTTTCCGTGTTTTCTTGTAGATCATTGAGCTTCCTTAATACAATTATTTTGAATTCTTTCCCATAATTCATAGATCTCTGTTAGTTTCTGGAGATTTATTTTGATCCTTTGGGCCTTGTTTCCTAGTTTCTTCATGTACTTCATGAGTTTTTTTCCCCTGAGTTTTTTGGGTTTTGTCTTTGTTTTTGGCTGTGCCACGCAGCATGTAGGGATCTTAGTTCAACCAGGGATTGAACTCGTGCCCCCTGTAGTAGAAGCTCGCAGTCTCAACCACTGGACCACCAGGGAAGTCCCCTTCCCCTGAGTTTTGTGAGTTTGACACTGGCTTCCTACAGGGGAAGACTCACCAATCAGCTTGGCTAGAGATTCTGGGGACCTCTGGAACCTTTTTTGGAGGATGGGCTTCTCTGGGCCTGTGTGTGTAATTTCCTAATTAGAGAGGTTTGTCCATTTCTTTTTCAGGAGCTTGTAATCTCTTGCTTCTTCTAGTGTTTCTCTGCAGTACGGAAGGTTAGCCGTTGCTACTGCAACAAGCTTTCTCACTCTCTTTAATTCTCAGTGGTGCCTAGGTATCTGGAGCATGTTGGCTCTCTGTCAGCTCCCAGAAGCAGGCAAAACAGATACTAGTCCCTTGGGCAGTTTTCTAAAAATCTGGATTGCCAAATGCTCCCTTCTTTCCCTCCCTTTGTAGAGAGAAGCCAAGAGTTGAGTGCCTTCTCCCAATCTTACCAAGCCCTGCTGGCCTCCATCTGTGTCACTACAGGCCCTCTGGTTCCACAACATGCTGCCCAGTCTTTCATTTGTTTTCAGTGCCCCCAGGAGTCCAAACTGTGTGGCTTCTGTTTGTGCTCCCAGTCAGGTTAGACAGAAACTGGCCCCTTGGGAAGCCCTATGAAAAGCTGGAATTTTGAACATCGGCACCTCCATTCCCCAGCTTTGAGGGGGAGCTCAGCTGTGCTTGCTTTCTGAGTGGCAATCTCAGATAAAGTGAATTGGCTCTTGTAATCCATTTCAGTGCTATTGTTCTTGGCTTTGCACTTGCCCTGGGGTATTGTAACTTCTTAACTGATTTGTAGAGTACTCCTAAAGGTATTTTGATGCATATATTGTTAGTTTGGTATCTCTGTGAGGGAAATAATGTGGGGACTTTCTATTCTGCCAGCTTGCTGTTGTCTGCTCTTGCTTCATGCCTTTTTAATGCCAGATAATATTCCAGTGTACAAATAAACCATGTTTTATTTATTCTTTCATCAACTGATCAACATTTGGATTGTTTTTACTTTTTGGCCTTTATGAATAATGCTGTTATGAACATTCATGTGCAGTGTTTTGTGTGGAAGTGTTTTTATTTTTACTGTATACCTAGGAGTGGAATTCCTGGGTCATTTGGTAATTATATGTATAAGTTTTGAGGAACTGCCAGAATGTTCAGTAGTTGTGGCACGTGGGCTCTGTAGTTGTGGTGCT
Source organism: Neophocaena asiaeorientalis asiaeorientalis (assembly GCF_003031525.2). Taxonomy (NCBI): domain Eukaryota; kingdom Metazoa; phylum Chordata; class Mammalia; order Artiodactyla; family Phocoenidae; genus Neophocaena; species Neophocaena asiaeorientalis. Next base: position 1,083,722 of record NW_020173241.1, on the reverse strand, counting down.
CGTGCTTAGTTGCCCCACGGCATGTGGTCTTCCCAGACCAGGGATCAAACCCGTGCCCCCTGCATTGGCAGGCGGATTCTTAATCACCACGCCACCAGGGTAGTCCCCTTTGCTTGTTTTTGTTTTGTGTTTTTGCTTGTTTGTTTTTGTTTTGTTTTTTTGCGTAGTGGGCCTCTCACTGTTGTGGTCTGTGCCGTTGTGGAGCACAGGCTCCGGATGTGCAGGCTCAGCGGCCATGGCTCACGGGCCCAGCCGCTCCGCGGCATGTGGGATCTTCCCAGACCAGGGCACGAACCCGCATCCCTTGCATCGGCAGGCAGACGCTCAACCACTGCGCCACCAGGGAAGCCCTGCTTGTTTTTTAATTGGGCTATTTGTCTTTTTATTACTGAATTGTAAGAATTCTTTACATGGTCTAGATATAAGTCCATTATTAGATATGATTTGCATATACTTTCTCCTGTGGGTTTACCTTTTATATTCTTGATTATATATTTTGAAGCACAAAAGTTCTTAATTTTGATGAAGTCTGGTTTGTCTGTTTTTTCTTTGATTCCTTGTGCTTTTGGTGTCATACCTAGGTACCCATTGCCTAATCCAGTTGTCTAAGCACCATTTGTAGAAAAGGGAATTCTTTCACCATTGAATGGTCATGGCACCCTGTTTGAAAATCTTTTGACCATAAATGTGATGGTTTATTTCTGGGCTCTCAGTTATTTTTTATTGATATGTATGTGTGTCTTTATGCCAGTACCACAAAGTCTTAATCTTTATAGTAATTAATTATTGTAGCTTTGAAATCAGAAAGTGCAAGTCCTCCAACTTTATCTTTTTTCAAGATTGTTTCGGTCAAGATTGTTTCGGCTTTGCATTTCTGTATTTATTTTAGGAGTTTCTTATCTTTTCTGCCAAAAAGCCAGCTGGAATTTAGATAGGGGTTGTGCTGAATCTGTAGGTCAGTTTGGGCAGTGTTGGCACTGTAACAATGTTAAATTTTCCAAACTATGAACAAGGGATGGCTCTTCATTAATTTAGGCTGTCTTTGATCTCTTTCAACAATGTTTTGTACTTTTCAGTGTAGAAGTCTTGCACTTCTTTTGTTCATTTTATTCCTAAGTATTTAAACCTTTTTCAATGCTATTAAAAATAAAATTGGTCTCTTAATTTCATTTTTGGATTTCCCATTGCTAGTATATGGAAATACAGTTGATTTTTATATATTGATCTTATGTGTTGCAACCTTGCTGAACTCATATTTTAGCTCTAATCATTTTATTGTGGATTCCTTAGGATTTTCTATGTGCATGATCACGCCATCAGCCAAAAGAGATAGTTTTACTTCATCCTTTCTAATCTAGATGCCTTTTATTTCTTTTTCTTGCCTGATTGCCCTAGCTAGATCCTTCAGTGCATTTTTGAGGGTAAGTAGAGTGAACAGACATCCTTGTGTTGCTCCTGATCTTAGGGGGAAAGCAGCTGGTTTTTAACCATTTAACTATGGTATTAACTGTGATTTTGATAGGTGGCCTTTCAGGTTGAGAAAGTTCCCTTCTGTACCTAGTTTGTTTAGTTTTTCAGATGTTTTTTCTATGCCTATTGAGATGATTATTCCTGTTTGTTCTGTTAACATGAATATATTAATTTACAGTTTTCTTTCGGGGGCTTGAATTTTCCTGGCCCATCAGACTACAAATCCACAGGAGGACCAGTCACAATTTCTCAAGGACTTGTTCTCACTCCTGCTCCCCTTTTACTTTGTGCTGAGGCACCTTTCCTTGTGGTCTCCTGGGGGTTGTGACATGGTTTACTTCTGTTTCACCGTAACTCTTCTGCCTCCTAACAGGATGGCCAAAAAACTTCTGCCTCCTAACAGGATGGCCAAAAAGCCCTCAGGACAAAGTCAATTTTAGGGCTCTACTTGTTTCCCTGGGTTATTACTTTCCATTAGTTTTTTTTTGGGCCTCTCACTGTTGTGGCCTCTCCCGTTGCTGAGCACAGGCTGGCTCCGGACGCGCAGGCCCAGCGGCCATGGCTCGTGGGCCCAGCCGCTCCGCGGCATGTGGGATCTTCCCGGACCGGGGCACGAACCTGCGCCCCGCGGACTCTCAACCACTGCGCCACCAGGGGATCCCTCCATTAGTTTTTGGTTTGTAGTTCTTTACAATTTTGTCAGTTTTTTGCTTCTTTTAAGGTGGTTTTTAATTTTTTTTAAATAAATAAATTTATTTATTTATTTATGGCTGCGTTGGGTCTTCGTTGCTGCGCGCGGGCTTTCTCTAGTTGTGGTGAGCAGGGGCTAATATTCGTTGTGGTGTGCTGGCTTCTCATTGCAGTGGCTTCTCTTGTTGTGGAGCACGGGGTCTAGGTGCATGGGCTTCAGTAGTTGTGGCACACAGACTCTTTAGTTGTGGCTCACGGGCTCTAGAGCGCAGGCTCAGTAGTTGTGGCGCACGGGCTTAGTTGATCCACGGCATGTGAGATCTTCCTGGACCAGGGCTCGAACCCGTGTCCCCTGCATTGGCAGGCAGATTCTTAACCACTGCACCACGAGGAAGTCCTTAAGGTGGTTTTTTAAAGACTTTATACAGCATTTTTATTTGCTTTCAACAGGAAATTTGGGCTGAGTAACTTGCCATTATTATGAAGAATTGTTTGGGTTTTTGCCTTTTTTCCCCCCTTAAGTTCTTTTGCCTCTGAGGTCCCAGAACTAGGGGAGTAGAGGTATGACAGGGGCTAATAAGATGTATGGGCAGAGTGATGTTGCTGTTAGTACTCTCGTTTTCTGGGAAACATCACTGTTTTGAAGAAAAGAAGAAAACTTACTCAAGGTATAATTTACATACCACAAAATTCACACACTTTAAGTGTTCAACAAATGGTTTTCAGTATATTTACTGAGTTCTGCATCCACCCCCATAAATCAGTTTTAGAATATTACACCACTCCCATAAGATTACACTATCTCACTTATAGTTAGTCCCAGGCAACCACTAGTCTACTCTCTATCTCTGTAGATTTGCTTTTTCTGGGTGTTTCATATTAATGTAACCATACAATGTGTGATCTTTTGTGTCTTGGTCTTTTCAGTTAGCATAATGTGTCTGTGGTTGATTTATATCATGGCACGTGGCTGTATCTTGTTCTTTATGACCATGTGGCCAGCACCGTATGGTTTGGTACCCATGTCCCAGATGTCATACTTCTTATTCCCAGGGTGCTCCTCACTTTGTACATCCTACCTTGTACTTTGGGACTCCCATGCCAAGCATGCCTTGTGCCTTCGATACCCCATGTCCTGTGCATCCTGTGCCTGGGCACCCCACCTTTCTTTGCACCCTGTGCCAGAAAATCCCACATCCAGGGTGCCCCATGCCTAGAACACCCCACTTTCTGGCTCCCTGTGTCTTCGGGACCCTATATTCTCTGCACCTAGCACCTTGGGCACCCTGGCCTCAGACATGGATGGCTCTGCTTACCTGTCCCCTGCTCCCCAACCCTTGCCTGCCTTTAGTTGCGCCCAATGTCTTGGGCTCCCATGCTTTGACTACCCTGGGTGTGCACTCCTCCACCCTTAACTGTCCCCAGTGCTCTGAATCCTTTACCTCAGGCCTAGTGCCCTTGGTCCTGGGTATCCTGTGTCAGGCTGTTGAGTTCCTGTGTGCTGGGCCAGACCCTGTAACATATATGAGGTAAGGCAAGAACTAGAGGTGGGGAATTTTATTTTTATATATATATACACACACACACGTGTGTGTGTGTGTGTGTGTGTGTGTGTGTGTGTGTGTGTGTAGAGGGCGGGGAGAGGGAGAGAGAGAGGGAGTTTTTATGTTGAATAGTATTCCAGTGTGTGGTTATACCACATGTTACTTATCCACTTATCAGTTGGTGAACATTTGGGGTTGATTCAGCTTTTTGGATATTTTATTATTTTAACTGGTATGTGTCCACTCTAGTCTAAAGCTATTGCTAGACTTGTCCTATATGAACAATTCATCTCCATTCTGCACAGTAGGTCCTGGTTCTGTGCTTGGAATTGATGTGTATTTGCCAAGAAAGTTAGTGGTGGTGTATTTTAGCTCCTGTTCGGTTTCATGTTTGCTGCGTACCATGTATTGAGGTTTGAATGATCTGCTCCTCGTTCCATTGGCTTTTGCAATTTTCTAGCTTTTAATAGTCCCTTCCAGTATCAAAAAGGCCATGTTCTTCTTTTGTTTCTGATATTCCTTACCTTAGCTTGGCAACCACTTTATGTAGTCTCCATAGTTTTGCCTTTTCCAGAATGTCATATAGTTGGAATCCTACAGTATGTTATTTTTTTTTTGGCTTTTTTTTTTTTTTTTTTCCGGTACACGGGCCTCTCACTGTTGTGGCCTCTCCCGTTGCGGAGCACAGGCTCAGGACGCACAGGCTCAGTGGCCATGGCTCACGGGCCCAGCCACTCCGCAGCATGTGGGATCTTCCCGGACCGGGGCACGAACCTGTGTCTGCTGCATCGGCAGGCGGACCCCCAACCACTGCGCCACCAGGGAAGCCCTAGATTGACTTTTTACACTTGGTTATATGCATTTAAGGTTCCTTCATGTCTTTTCATGACTTGATAGCTCATTTCTTTTCAGTGCTGAATAATAATCTATTGTCTGAATGTACCGGAGTGTATTTATCCATTCACCTACATCTTGGTTACTTCCAAGTTTTGACAGTTTTGAGTAAAGCTGCTATAAAAATCCATGTTCAGGTTTTTATGTGGTTCTAAGTTTTCACCTCCTTTTACATTAACTTGAAATAAACTAAATGATGTGTTACTACTGTTTACTAATGTGAAATTACAGCAGTTGGAATTAGTAAAATATTCTTTTCCACATCTTGTCCTAATGAAGGTTTTATGGCTTGTTTCCATATGTGCTAGGGAGTAAGAGCCTTTGCCAAGCTTGCTGAGCCTGTGACCTTTCCGTTTTGGTCTCTACTTTTGTGTTTCTTTTATTGAGAGAACACCAGTATTGCCACATTCAAATGAGGCAGGAATAGCTTTCTCTGAGGTCATCGTCTGATGAAATGTTCCTGCCCTCTTGAGTAGATTGTATCCTGCGTTCTGTAGGCATTAGGCTCTGTTCCCAAAGAGTTTACAGTATAGTAAAATGATTATAGCATGTTAAGTATATTAAAACTGGGATGAAGTTTTATAGGGAAATTAATAATAGATATTTGTTTCACTATTAATTCAAGGAAAAATGGCATGATACTTTGATATTTTGATCATAAAACATGACGAGTTGTTTTTTTGTTTGTTTTTTGTTGTTTTAAGAAAGTATCCAAAATTCTATATTCTCTTTTATCTTTTCTGTCTTTGGCATACATGGCATACATTTTTTTTAATGTTATTGAGATAATGGTATACATATTATTAATTATATATTTTTGATGTTTCTAATGTGAAACTCACTATAACCATGATATAAAGTATATGCAAAATGCTTTTGAAATTCATGTGGTAGTGCTGATTAGGTAAATATTCTATCATCTATTCATCCAATATTCTGCATAGTCCAGAGAGATGTTATTTAAAATGTTAATTCATTGTGTTTTTTATGAATTTACCTGATTTAGAATCCATATTTTAATGTTAGCTTTGTAACTGTAGGACACTAGTTGCAGTTTAATTTTGTTAACATTGGATAGGCTGTGTGTGTGTGGATAGAGCAACAAGTCTCCTTTCTCCCAAATTTTGCATAGGATAAACCATAGCAAATAGCCGTAGTGTTTTTGTGAGTTTCCTATTTCTGTACCTTTGGAAGCACAGAGATAGTTGCATGAAAACGTTGGGTTTCCCTCAAACTTTTTGGTTAATACTGAACTTGTCTCTCCTCTTTTAGCTGTGCGGTCAGAGAAGAAACGCCTTAGGAAGCCAAGCAAGTGGCTTCTGGAATATACAGAAGAATATGATCAGATATTTGCTCCTAAGAAAAAACAAAAGAAGGTACAGGAACAGGTGCACAAGGTACATTCCACCATTTCAACAACCTTTCATCAGTTCTTTTAGGATACTGCAATTTTCCCTTCAATATCATATTTTATCTTCATGGGACAATAATTTCCTTAACTGGGATCTTGTTTTTCAGGGTTTTTTTTTTTCCAGCTTCTGGCACAGTACTTAGCCTGTACTAGTTATACAGGAAATGTATAAATGAGTTTATGTACTATGTGTGTATAGTGTGTGTATATATAGTATATTTTCCCCCTTTGCTTTCAAAATGTATTTGACTTAGGAATATTGTTATGATAAAATGTTTAGTAAAAAATATAGGGTATTAAAAAGAATAGTATGATCCTAATTCTATAAACAAATGTTATAATACCTTATATGCTTTATTTTTAAATTCAGTTTCTTTAAACTCAAAGTATTTTAAAGTAAGTTAGAGCTATTTTGACTCCACGTCCCTAAATAACATGCACCTCTAAGAAACAACATTTTTCTTCGCAACCAATTTATCATGGTCATATCTATTAAGGTCAGTTTATCTAATAACAAATCCATGTTCAGATTTCCCCAGTTATTTCATAACCTTTACATTTAATTTATCCAAACCAAGATCCAGTCTAGGACTACACATTATATCTGGCTGTTACATTTCTTAAATTACCTTAAATCCAGGACAGTCCCCCCTTTTCATGACCGTATGTAAGCAATGAGAGCAACACATTTAGAGTATCTGCCTTCTTGATTTGTGTGATTGCGTCTGTGTTCCCTTTTAGGTAGTAGTTAATCAGTAACAATTTGATACATTCAAGTTAAACATTTTTGGCTAGATTACATGGTAGGTGTCATGTTGTATGATATTGGAAGGTATTTAACCTTCAATAGTTCACCGCGGTGACTAACTGATTTCTCTTTTCAGTTATGTTTTACCTCTTTTGATCAAGCAGCAGTATATGTATAATTACTTTGGCTCCAAGAGAATGTCTTGTTCCCCATCAGCCATTTCCCTGATGTTTTTAAAAAAATATCAATTGTAGATCCTTTTCTATATGAATAATTTCATTTGGGGTTACAAAATGAAGATTTTCAGATTTTATTATTTCTTCTACTTAAATTATCTGTCAATCTGTCATTTTATAGTACTGAAATACATGAAAGGCATGTATTGCTTTCCCATTAATTTACCAACTCAACTTTGGAAGTTTATTATTAGCTGCTTTTATCGATGATATATTAGGGAATCTTTTTTTTTTCTTTAATTAATTTATTTTTTTTGCGGTACGTGGGCCTCTCACTGTTGTGGCTTCTCCTGTTGCGGAGCACAGGCTCCGGACGCACAGGCTCAGCAGCCGTGGCTCACGGGCCCAGCTGCTCCATGGCATGTGGGATCTTCCCGGACTGAGGCACGAACCTGCGTCCCCTGCGTCGGCAGGCGGACCCCCAACCACTGCGCCACCAGGGAAGCCCTTTTTCTTTTTTTTAGATTATCACTATGGCTTTAATGAATTTTTATAGCTTCAGTGTATCTCAATCCAATGACATTTTTACCCTTTAAAAAAATTATAGTAAAATATATGTAACATAAAATTTACAACTTTAGCCATTTTTTAGTGTACAGTTCTGTGGCATTCAGTACACCCACATCGTTATGCAACCACTACCATTATCACCACTACCCATTATCTTCAGAAATTTTTCATGGCCCCAAACTGAAACTCTGTGTCTATTAAAAAATAACTTCCCACTTCCCCATACCTTTAGCCCCTGACAACCACCATTCTGTTTTCTGTCTCTATGAATTTTACTATTCTAGGTACCTCATATAAGTGGAATCATACAATGTTTGTCCTTTTTTGTCTGGCTTATTTCAGTCAGTGTAATGTTGTCTTCAAGTTTCATCCATTTGTAGCACGTGTCAGAATTTCATTCCTTTATAAGTACATTATTCTTTCTGACACTTAAATTATAATGACTTTGGCCTATGGATTCCACGTTTATCTTTTGCCCATAGGTAAGTTCTCGCCGTGAAGAGGAAAACCTTTTAGCCCGGTGTCGATCTAGTTCTCAGAACAAACAGGTGGATGAGAATTCTTTGATATCAACCAAAGAAGAGCCTCCAGTTCTTGAAAGGGAGGCTCCGTTTTTGGAAGGGCCCTTGGCTCAGTCAGAACTTGGAGGTGGACATGCTGAGTTGCCACAGCTGACCTTGTCTGTGCCTGTGGCTCCGGAAGTCTCTCCACGGCCTGCCCTTGAGTCTGAGGAATTGCTAGTTAAAACACCAGGTAAGATGGGGATGGGTCTCAGTATATAAGTGGGTATAATTAGAGGAAGCAGGAGATTTTAGTATGTTTTGATGGAAAGCCAGTAGTGTATTTCTGTACAGCAAACTACCCACTTTGATTCTGGGAAATCCCTAATACTGGCTAATTGGATATAGTTAATGACCATTAATTGGTGTACTGTCAGGAAGACATATTTTTAAAAAACTACTTTCTTTCAATGTTATTGCTCTTCATGATTATTGATCAACCACAGTGCGAATCAACACCCAGAATAACAGGGTTTGGGGGAGGGGCGCTGCATACTAGTGAAGTAAACACATAAAGATTATACTTCAGATACTGACTTTACAAATCTTTGTGTTACTTGGGAAGCTGTTTAACCTCTGAACTTGTTTCCTCGATGTATAAAATGGAGACTGTGATGCAATGTATAAAGAAATTTACCTGACACATAGCAAGCATCCGAGTGTGAATACTCCCTTGAAGTTAATTACCAATTTCTTTTCACTTCATCATTCTGTATAAACATGTCACCTGGTGAGAATTGGATCTAAACAGCATACTGTCTCTAATTCACTTTCTGACTTTTTTTTTTTTTTTAATATTGGAGTAACCTTCTGACTTGAGTATTGTAGTCAGCCAAGGAAAATTTTGGATGTAACTTTTTTTTTTTTTTGTGGTATGTGGGCCTCTCACTGTTGTGGCCTCTCCCATTGTGGAGCACAGGCTCCAGATGCGCAGGCTCAGCGGCCATGGCTCACGGGCCCAGCAGCTCCGCGGCATGTGGGATCTTCCCAGACCGGGGCACGAACCCGTGTCCCTGCATCGGCAGGCAGACTCTCAACCACTGCGCCACCAGGGAAGCCCTGGATGTAACTTTTTTACATTCCCAACAGTAGCTTGTGATGTTATTCTTTAAAAAGGGATCCCAATTGTGCATAATCAAATAAGGTGGAATCAAAAAGAATAATAAAGATAGTTACCACCTCATTGCCCATTATGTGCCAAACTGTGTTATTAGGCTCTTTTATATAATTCCTAAGAGCAGTCCTACAAAGTAAACAAGTGTCTTTTACTTATTTAGGAACAGAACAAGAATTCTAAGCCTGGTCTATTTATGCCCAGAATTCAGGCTCTACTTTACCTCACTTCTCCTTTTGTTCTTACCACCAGTTGATTACTCTAAAGGGAGTTTTGCCCTTTTGATTTCTCCTTAGTTCATTTGTGATTTTTAAAAAATGTATCAACATATATGGTTTTTAGTAAGCGTGTATACACACACACACACACACACACACACACTCTGACATAAGAACATCCTCACATTAGTTTGTGTCTGTATTGAGAAATATTTTCTTGTTTTATGTTAACTAGTATTTTAGAATAAATAAATGTTTACCTTGTCCCTCCCCACAAGATGATGAGAAAAATATTAAAAATGACTAATTTTTTATATTTTGAGAAAAATATTTAAAAATGACTAATATATATATATATATAGGTTTTTTAAAAATTAGCTTGTGCCCAGTTTCTAAATCATCTAATGAAAAGATACATGCATTTCAGGAAATTATGAAAGTAAGCGTCAGAGAAAACCAACTAAGAAACTTCTTGAATCCAATGATTTAGACCCTGGATTTATGCCCAAGAAAGGGGAACTTGGCCTTACTAAAAAGGTATGTTATTTTAGTCAATTCTAAAATAGGGTGTAATCCAGGAAATAGGGGATTTTAAAAACAAATCTTTTAGTAATACTTATGACATCAGTGCACATATACATAGAAATTATAGAATGTCAGAGTACACTTGGTGATCTGAGAGATCCTACATTAAGAGGCTGTTTTGCATTTGTATGGAAAATGTGTATCACTTGATTTTAGATTTTCTTTTCAAGTGAAAATGAAAAAAGCTTTAAAGTTGAGTAAAGTTTGTGTTTGTTGTAATTTCTTTTCTGGGCTCGAAACCTCTTACCTGATTTCTACTTCACTCCTGTCTCTACAAGCCACTAACCTACTCTTATGCCATTGCCCTGTCTGCATAATACCTCAGAAAAGACCTAGCTCAGCTATAATCCAGGCAGAAACACTTGATCTTCAGTTTTGCAAACTTGGTTTCCATTAGCCAAGAAGGCATCATTAAATTGTAGTTGGAAATAGAAAATGATTTTCTAATTCTATAATGGATGATAACTGGATATTGATTCCTTAGGATACATCCTGCTCTCTTTGTATTTGAGGAGTAACTCAGTGTATATGTTACAAATTCAGTTGTAAGTTGCACAGATTTCCTATTCTAAAAAATGCTTTTTCTTTAAAGAAAAAATGCAGATTGTAATCAAATCATAAATAGAGTTTTTGGAATTCTTTCCTTAGCTGTAGCAAACTTCTATCCTTTAATCCTATATTAAGGCTCCTAGTTTTTGTTAGTCACACATCTGTAAATGTAAATTTTAATTTATTTGTGTTTTTATACCTTATTTAAAGAGTCACATTATGTACTTTAGTTCCTTTGTTCTTCTCAAAGCAGTTTTATGACATGGACTTTTTGGTGGTTCTTAGACTCATCTCCTGCCCTTTGAACTCTCTCTGCAGTTTGTGCAACCTTCAGTGACAATGTGTCTCAAACTCACTATCCTCTCATTGTACCCCACACTCTAGTAAGGCTGTGGTCATCTTCTGCAGTGCTTTCTCTCCTGGATTTATATTATTCAAATCTTAGCCACTGCGCAAGATTGTTGGCAGAGGTAGATGGAAAGGGCCAGGGAAACTGGGATTCAGTTGCACGTTTTGAGCGTGGAAGTGACGTTTGCAATCAGGTGATAAATTTAATGGTATTGTACAGGGTGAGTCATGGGAGGCTGTTGTCTTACTGCTAGAGGTGAGGTGCTGCAATTGTCATTGTGAAAGTAAGAATTCAGGCGAGTTAAGTGAATGACACCCCCTCCCCCCGCCTTTATGGAGCTATAATTGGCATATATAAGTTAATGATTTGAAGGAATAAGATGAATTTTGAATCCTCAATGTTTTTGAGACTGGGTTACTTTAAAAATAGTGTTAATTTGTTTTTTAATAACTGTAAATGGAGTATAACCTTTAAAATTGTATAATTTGTATGACCTTGCTCTGCCAAGTGCAGTTTTCTAATCTGAAATTTAACTTGTCGTGTTTGTGGGTTAATTTTTTCCCTAAGGGGATAAAAAGCATGATTTAGTTGATAATTTTAATTTGTATAGGCGAAAGTGTCCCAGAACTCTTTGAGATTTAATTTACACCAATAAAATGCACAGATCTTAATTGTTCTGTTTGATGGCTCTAGACAGTTGTATATACCATGTTAAGTACGACCCAAACTAAGTATGCTCTATATCTGTCACCCCTGGAAGTTTTCTTGTTCCCCTTTTCACTCAACTCCCCATTCTCATCTCTTTAAGAGGCAAAATTTTCTAACTTCCGTTACCGTAGATTAGTTTTGCTTGCTCGTGAATGTCATATATGTTGTTTTGTTTTTGTTAACTGGCTTCTTTTATTCAACACATGTATTTGAGATACATCCACAAGGATGGTATTTCAGTAGTAGTTCAAGTACAATTTGCTTGTCCTTTCTCCTGTTGATGCACATTTGCATTTTTTCATTTGAGGGCTATTAATCATAAGGCTGGTATGAATATTCTGAGTCTGTTTGTGTACATATATTTTCATTTTTCTTGGTGGTGTAAATACTTAGGGGTGGGATTGCTGGCTCATGAATATATCCCTTTTAAAGAAATTGCCAAACACTTCTCCAAAGTGGTTGTACAACTTCACGTTCCCGCCAGTGGTATATCAGAGTTCAGTTGCTCCACATCTTTAATAGCATTTGGATTGTCAGTCATTTTAAGTTTAGCCATTCTAGTGGATATGAAATGATATCTAATCATGTTTTTAATTTGTATTCCCTAATGATTATTGATTTTGAGCACCTTAGTATGTGCTTACTGGCCATTCCTATATCTTATCTAACGACTGTTCCAGCACAGTTATATTTTTGATTGGGCTGTTCATTGTTTTTATGGTTGCTTTTTTAGGAGTGCCTTTGTATTTGGAATACAAGTCTTTTGTCAGAGATATGCGCTTTAAATATTTTTTCCCAGTCTGATGCTTGCCTATTCATTTCCTTAGTCTTTCATGAGAAAGAATTTTTAAAAGTTTGTTTTTTCTTTTATTTCTATTTTGTGTCTATTTCAAGAAATGTTTGCCTACCACATCAACACAGAGATGTACTTTCTGTGTTTTCTTTTAGGAGTTTTATGGTTTTGACTTATATACAGTTCTTCATTTTTTGAGATGGAGTTTTGAAGTGGATGTCCAATTGTTTTAGCACCATTAGTTAAAAATCTCTGTTAGCTATCCAGTTCTCTGTCTCTCATATTTTTGGTCTCTTTAAGCATTAGATATAATTAATAACTGTCACTGTTGAATTTCAGCTTTTTTTGGTAGGGAGATAGGCATCATATTTGGTGCTAGAACAAGAGAAAACCAGAGTTATTGGTGATTGGCTAGACCTGGACCCTGGAGAAAAGTGACCTCTTTTCTGTTTTAGAAGTGAGTTCTGCTATCTGACCTAGTCACCTTCACAGTTAAGGTCCTGCTTACTGTGAGGTATATTTTGCCATCAGGTTGAAACCATGATTCAGCTCCATCTTGGGACTACACCATGGGTTACCAGGCAAGCCACACCTTGTCTTTGGATGGATCAATCAGTGGGTTAGAGAAAGAGGGATTGTCTGTTGAGGTAGTGGTAACTTAAGAGTGCACAGACTTAATGCATATCCTACCAGATTATGCATAAAGTAAGTTACTGGCATCTTTGACATGTCCTCCAAGGCACTTACAGAGTTCTGTGGGTTTTTTAAAAAATATATTTTATTATTATCATTATTTTTCAGCCACGCCTCGCGGCACACGGGATCTTAATAAAGCACAGAGTCTTAATCACTGGACCACCAGGGAGGTCCCTTTTTTTATTCTAAGCAGAGCAGATGGAATTTTATTCATGTAGTGTAGTGTGGGGGGGGTGTGTGTGTGCGTGCATGTGCATGCTGTTATTTCTATTTTAACTTATAAAATTGTTGACATCAGAAATGAAAATTTTTTTCTGTATCACTCTGTAGTTTTGGGAACATTCTGATTGTTTTTGCATCACAGCTTTTGGGTGAATGTTAAACAGTGAAATATAAATTGGTTATGTAAGTAATATAGATGGTAGTTTTCTTTAAATTATGCAGTCTATTTTGTGGGTTTGTCTACTAGTGTTTTGTTCCATTTAACTAGGTACCTAACATTTGCTCCTTCATTTTATTTGACTTCATAAGACTCTGATCTACACTGAACATGAGGAACATTCTTATGATTTATTAATGTATATAATAAGTGTTCAGAAATTCACAGCTGCATTTTATCTTGTTTTAACCTCAGACTTGGGAACTTCATAGCAAGAATAGCATCCATTATACTGACTTTTGTGGCCACTAAATTTTGTTTTACAGTCATGATGAAGAATATTATTCTTGTAGGAGAAGACATTTTCTTGGAATAGAACTAATTCATACAAGCATTAGTAGTAGGGGAATAAAATGTGTAGTGAGTTACTCTTGACGTTTAAGGTTTTTCTTGTTGTTTTTTTGTTTTTGGCCATGCCACGTGGCTTGTGGAATCCTAGTTAGTTCCTTGACCAGGGGCCCTTGGCAGTGAAAGCGCGGAGTCCCAACCGCTGGACCACCAGGGAATTCCCAATGTTAAGTGTTTTGTTTGTAGTTTCAGTGTTGCTTTAATTTATATTAATCTGCAGCAACTTAAATTAGAAAGACTTTCCATGATTCAGAGCTTTTTAATATTTAGAATTCATCAAGTAAGTAAGTCTGTGTAAAATCCAGTGGCTGTAAGTATAACATTAAGAAGGAAGATTTTAAATACATGGTGGTGTGGAACAGAATTGAGCTGGTGGGTCTATAAGCACATACTTTTTCTCTTTCTCTCCCACTTTAATCAGAGCAGTGTTCTATATCTGCTTTATATATTGGGAGTCTCTGAGTAAGCCATTGGGAGTCTCTGAGTAAGCCAGTCGTTGTCTGTAGTCCCCCCACCGGAGTATGTGGTTGGTGGTTTTGAGTTGTAGAGCATGAAAAAAACCCAAATCTGATGCTTTTCCCCACAAAGTTTCTGTTCAACCCTTTACTTTTATACTGTTCCTTTAATTGTTAAAAACAGCCAAGATTCTGTATCTGTGGCAATAGACAGTTCAGCTTTTGGCACATAGTATAAAGGGTTTGTTTTCTATTCCTTTGTAAAACATGATGCATTTTACTTATTTGTAGTGTTATGAAGCTGGTCACTTGGAGAATGACATTACTGAATCATGTGCTGCATCTCGTTCTAAAGAGTTTGGTGGAGGTGAGTGTTTTTGAGATTTAAGAACTGTATTGCAAAAATAAGTGTGAAGTACCCTGTCAGTTAACGAGAAAAGTTACTAAGCAGGACTAGTAAGGTTGCAAGTTCTAAGACTTGTTTGCCCAATATATGCTTCCTAAAACTGCATATGACACTAGAAAATTGTATCGATTCATTTCCAACTTGATACTGAAGTTAGTTAAATGGAATTAGAATTAGTGTTAAGGAAATGTTGGGAACAATAAAGAAAAATCAGCTCCTTAATTTTCTTATTAGATAATTCTCCATACTGCATCATTACTTTCTTGGCTTTGATTCCTATAGGACAGAAAATAACAGAATTTGAGTTGAGGGGGAAATTGCAAATCATCTTAGACAAGTCTTTCATAGTCTTACTTTCTTATATCACACCTGTGACCTTTGGTCAATGAACATATGCTTGAAAAAGAGAGCTTACATTTGAGCCTAGTCTATTATGGCTGCTTTCAAAGGCCTTAGGAATCTTCTAGATTAAATTGGAATCTGTTTCCTGGAACCTCTGCTTGGTCATCTTATTTCTGCCCACAGCAGGAATGGGCAGCCCTTCATTCAATAACAGATAAAATAATCATAGTTTAAGTATCTACTCTACCAGTTTCTTTGCGTAAGGACTGTTACCTCTGATGAATCTAAAGCATTACAACGAATTAGGATATTATTCATATTATCCCTGTCTTGTAGAATAAGCACGAAGATGAAAGAGATTGGAAGGGTTGGGGAACTATATCCAGACATGACCAAATTTATTGCCACACTACTGTCTCATTATCCACCCTGTGTTTCTCCATACCAATTCTTTCTATCCCTTTGATCATTTTGTCTGCCTATGCCATTTATTGATTGGTGTCATTCCTGAAATATTAGCTTAGATTTGAGCACGCTGCATCAGATATGATCTATCAGCAAAGGATATTAGGGGAGATTATATTTTATGTGGTCTTAAATGTACACTTCTTTGAATGTGATCTGTGATTATTAAGTTTTTTAGCAAGTGAATTAAACGGTATGTTAACTTATTTTAACCCTGTATGCAATTATAATATAGGTTGGTCAACTTGTTTGCTTGATTTAAAAAAAAAACTGCTTTCAAAATAATATCAGCTCTTTCCCTATACATTTGTACTTTAGTTTTCTGTAAAACCTACAACCTGCACTTTATCCTCTGTAAATTTCATCTAAATGTTTCAACTTGTGAGAATTTTGAAGCTTTATTCTGCCATCATATTAACTCTTCCCTTTTAGTCTTAGGCTGTCAGCAGCTTTGATAGCAGAGCTTCTCCATCTCGATCAGGCAGATCAAGAAGAGAGCCCTAAAGCAGTCTTCCAAAGTATTTGATACCTAGCTTAAATATCCTGGAACATTTTACAAAATATCTCTTTAAAGATTCCTCTTAATGTTTCTATAACAAAGAGTTGAATTATGTATAATAAAAAATGAGTGAGAGAATAAATTCCATTTTCTAAATATGTCAAGATTAGGCATTCATATTCAGGGTTATAGTACCGCTGCATGAATATCCTTGTTTTTAATTAAAAAAAGAAACCCGTTTGTTTATTTATTTTTGGCTGTGTTGGGTCTTCGTTGCTGCCCGTGGGCTTTCTCTAGTTGTGGTAAGCAGGGGCTGTTCTTCCTTGTGGTGCGCAGGCTTCTCATCGCGGTGGCTTCTCTTGTTGCGGAGCATGGGCTCTAGGTGCATGGGTTCAGTAGTTGTGGCTCACAGGCTCAGTAGTTGTGGCTCATGGGCTCTACAGCACAGGCTCAGTAGTTGTTGCGCACGGGCTTAGTTGCTCCGCGGCATGTGGGATCTTCCTGGACCAGGGCTCAAACCCGTGTCCCCTGCATTTGCAGACAGATTCTTAAAACACTGCGCCACCAGGGAAGTCCCTGCATGAATATCCTTTTGGCCAAAAATGTATTGGTTGGGGGAGGGAGGTATTTTTCTCTCCTTGTATAAGTCAGATCTTATGTATTTCATGTTTTTGTCTTAATCCTTAAATCATAGAGTGATATAATTTATTGTCTTTAATCTTGGAGGCCAGGTTTTAGTATCTTTTCCTGACTACTAAATGCATTTCCTCCCCGTCTGTAGGATATTAAAGTCCTTTGTGGAACTAGAAAGTCTTTCATTTCAATCATATAAAATGAAATTGCTTTAATAACCTGTATGTTTACTATTTAATCCATATGAGGCAGAATTTATATATATGTAGCCATTTCCCCAACTAGTTATATACTAATGGGTAAGTCTTTTTTTCCCTCTGCCCTTGTTTTCCTCATCTACAAAGTTGGAGAATTAAAATTAAGGTTGGTGTTTACTCTAACATTCCATAATTCTGTGAGGTCCCTTTAGTTGAGGATAGGAGTTCTTGGACATGCATGTGATCAGCCAGCAGGTAACACCTGTTTTCCTGTCCTAGGCACCACCAAGCTGTTTGATAAACCAAGGAAGCGAAAACGACAGAGACATGCTACAGCCAAGGTGCATTGTAAAAAAGTGAAAAATGACAACTCATCAAAAGAAACTCCAAGCTCCGAGGTATTATGCAGTTCTTCATCTTTTGACCTTCCAAAGCGAAGCTGCTTTTCACAGTAGAGGCCACATCCCTTTTCCCTTTGAGTTTACCTAAAAATAGTATTCTGTTGAAACAGCTAGTAGTGATAAGGAATCCTGGAGAAAAAGATGAATCTGATTCTAGTAGAAATAAGTCAAAGCACTATGGCAGCTGTAGGTGTGACCTTTTTAAAAGATCACACCCCATGCTCTAGGTGTCAGGTGAAATACATAACTGTTTCATCGTGAAGTAAACTTGTTCTAAAACCAGAGAGCACAATATCAAGTAACTATATAATCCAGATGAACTTGGTATTGCCCTTTAAAAGTTGAGACTGCAGTTAGGGGAAAAACTCATTTGCTTATTTATTGAGACCACCAACTGCTTAATTTTAGAGTAATGTTTGTAAACAGCGACTTTTAGGAAACAGATTTAAAGCCATTTTCTTGAAGAGCATCAGTGCAGCCATTGATGCTATCCCTAGCTTTCCAACTCAGGTTAAAAGAGAATTAGAAAAAGTCAGGTCAGCATCACATATTATGATGCAGAGTGTTTCTTTCCAGGACAATTTGAATAGAATGCCCAAGGGGGGCATTATTTAGGAAACACTGATCTTGGAAGGACAAATAAGTAATCAAATAAACTTAAGAATGTTTTCTCTCCCTTAGTGAAACCTTAAAATGGAACAGCTCAAAAAGTTCCAGTGGAACAGCCTCAGAGCAGTTAGTGGCAGGGCATGAGGCGCCCACTACCCGCCCAATCACAGCAGGGTTAGAACTAACATTGCATGCAGTCCGCCCACGTGATTGGCTGAACATCTGTAAGTGCTTAATGGCTAGACAAATAGCAGCCCAGAGGGAGGGGGTCAGATGGAGGAGACATCAATAATATAGATGTGGGGCGTTATTTTTTCTCTGCAAGGGAGAACTGATGACACACAGGACAGCTGCAAGCCCCAAGGAGACCATTGAGGAGGGTGTAGAAAATGACCACGGAATGCCTGTATCTAAAAAACTGCAGGGTGAACGAGGAGGAGGAGCTGCACTCAAGGAGAATGTTTGTCAGGTAGAGAATGTTTGCCCACTTGCATTTGAATTGCATGCTTATCTTTTAAGAGAAGTCCTCTCCCATCTCTTGATGACCTAGTCGTGGTTAGAGTAAAAATTCTCTTGGATGATTCCAGTGGAATCACTTACTTTAAGGATTTAACTCTTCTCTCTTCCCACAAAAAAAGAAGAGAAATATTTAGTGTTGCCCGTGGGTAGATGCCCTGAAGTAGGTCTGAGATGGAAGGGGTGAATCTGTGGTTGCTCAGCCAAAGATAATTTTCCTGCATCTCTCATGGTGTGAGAATGTTTGGGTTTCTAAGGAATTTTTCAAGGAGAATTTTCACATAGATTGTTGGGTTTCTGTGTGTGTGTGTGTGTGTGTGTGTGTGTGTGTTTTGTTTTCGTTGTTCTTTTTTTCTGCTTTAAAGTACTGACTTTAGAGAACCTACCACCTGTATTTTTCTATTTATTTAATAAACATTTATACAGTGTTTTTTTTTACTGTGTCAAGTGTTTTTCCATTCACTTTGTAAATATTACATCATTTAGTTATCATAACAATCTCATAAGATAGAGGATCATTATTATCCTTGTTTTATAGATAAGAAAATTGAGGTACAGGGAGGTTAAATAGCTTGCTTGTAGTCACTCAGTGAAGCCAGTATTCAAACCCAGGCAATCTGGGTTTTGAGTCTTAACCACTATGTTGTCTTGCTTCTCTGTGAAATGTGCCTCCACTTTAACGTCAAATGCCTTTATCTTACTTGGGAGTAGAGTCAGTTAAATGGATGCATTGGTTATATTCTCTTTTCATGGTCTTGATTTAACCTTGTAAATACTTAAAAACTGGCATATAAAAAGTTGAAAATATTAGTTTTTTTTTTTTCTAATTGAAACTGCTAAAAAATAAAATTTCCCCAGGCCTAGAATATTATTATGGCCAGTATAATTTCAACTCAGTTTCTTTGTCTGTTCATTTCACTGCTATATAAAGAAGGTTGATTATATTCAGACCTGCTCCCAAACAGTGTTACTCCTCAGAGACTGTTAAGCCCACAAAGATTGTCATATAAGTAAGGTATTGTAACCCATGGCCCTGGTTTGTTTGGATCAGTCTTTGTTTAAATCTGTTGTGCTTGTATAATTTATTAATAGCACCTCCTTTCATGCTCAAGTGTCCTAGTTTGAAGGATGAATTACATGGTCATCCCAATTAAAGGGTTAGTCTGTAACATTTGGTTAATTTGAAAAATTTATTCCTCAGTACATACTGTAATTGAAGTTTTCCTGTTTTAAGTGATGAAGGCGAATTTGTTTATCGTGCAGGAAAGCTGATGTTGCTGGCACTCTGAATATACAAAACAAAACATGTAACATTTATGGCATTTGTCAATTTTTGGTCATGAATAGTAGATCATGGGAGAGCCAAACATGAAAGACTAGCTCAGAATCCCTTGGGGTCCACTCTTAATCCCTGGCTGCCTCTGGCCTTTTATTCCCAAAGCTCTCCTACTCGTCTGCTTATTTAAGCTTTGATGTTAAGTGGCCAAGACCTGTTCTGTTTCTTTGGGTTCTTGAGGATATTAGACTTGCCTGGCCATCTTTCCCCCTTTCTTGTCTTACAGAATAAGTATAAGAGTTTGTTCATTTTTCTCATTTTTCTGCTAATCACTATGGGGAAACAAGTCAGGATATTAGAGGGGTGAAAAGTAACAAATGTTGGGAATGTGCAGAGTTTTCATAAATCATACAACGTTTTCAAAAGCAACAGATCCCGATCTTTATTTCCTAAGGCTGTATCATCATTGACACCCTGTTTTAGTGAGATTGTCTCAGAAAGGTGATCTCTCTGATTTTAATATGGTTCTAGGTGTATCTCAGGGATTGTTCAAATCTTAATCAGGGCCCTTCTGGACTGTTACGACCCAAGTCCCAGCTGGCCAGTATCTCTTGCTTGAACCATTGCAGTAACCTGTTTGATTATCTCTGCTTTTCCTCTCACCTTTTTACTCTTGAAATTTTTCTTGTAGCAGTCATAGGGATCTATTTTTAGATGAATACCTGATTTCAGCCTTCCCTTGGTACAGCGCTCATTATAATGGCACACCTTTGCAATTAGAATAAAATCTGAAACTCTGTACCGTAATCTGTAAGGCCACACAGTCAGGCCCTTGCTTGCCTTTTTCTTACTTCATTTCTACCACTTCTAACTTTTGTTCACTTTTGTCCAGTGACACTGGCTTTCATTGTGATTCATAGGAATGCCATGATTTTTCCTGTCTGTGGGCTTTCTGTACTTTCTGCCTTCTTGGTCCCTTCTTCAGATCATGTGGCTGACTTGTCATTCAGAGCCTAGTCTAAGAAGTCATTCCTAATCACCCAATCCAAAGTTGTTGTTTGAGGGCTCTACCCAAATACTTACATTTTCTGATATCTTTTGTTTGTTTAATTATTTACTTATATCTTTGTATCCTTAGAATATAAGAATGATGGGAGCCAGGGACCTGTGGTACCTGGCATAGAGGAGGTAATCATCAAATACTAGCTGAATGAATGGTGGGATTTTTTGTTTCTGGCAAAGCTGCTTCTTAACTTTTGCTTTAACGAAGACCTTCTGCTTGGGATTTTAAAAAATCTTTTTCTATAGACAGATCTGTTTTCTTTCTCTTAACAGAACTGTGAGAAACTGGGTGAGCTGCTATTATGTGAGGCTCAGTGCTGTGGGGCTTTCCACCTGGAGTGCCTTGGATTAACTGAAATGCCCAGAGGAAAATTTATCTGCAATGAATGTCGCACAGGTAAAGTAGTTAGAGAAAGGTCTTCTTCCAAGGAAGGTTTGAGTTTTAAGTTTTTTAGGAAAAAATCATTTATTGGAGACACTTTTTTTTGTGGCAATACTGGGCTAATTCCTACAGACATAGAGATAGGTGCTCTGTGGTCTTTGCCTTCAAAAAAACTCAAGTGAATAATGAATGTATAGTATAATACAGTGCAAAACATGTTGTTGTGAATGTTAAAGTGCTGTGTGAATGAAGATGCACCAGTGCTACAGAGGAAGATATCTGAGTTTGGTTTTAAGAGAGAAATAGAAATTGGCATGTGGAGGGGAAGGATAGAAGGTGTAATAAAGTAAGTATGAAATATTTGGGGAACAGGAAGCATATAGGTCAGTGTGTTTGGAGTTTAAGATATTTTAGGGAAGAGGCGAGGCATAGGTAGTGATGAGGAGGACTTCTGGGTTACTGATGATATTTTATGTTTCTTGATCTGAGTGTTGATCAAGAAATGTGTTCACTTCATGATTATTTGTGAACTTATAATGTGTGCACTTTTCTGTGTATATTATACATCAGTAAAACTGCTTAGCAAAAAGAAGAGAGCTATTTTGTGAGAGTTACAATATACGGATTGGGTCAGAAACTAGGAGTGGTCAGATGAGACCAGCCTGTAAAGCACCTCACAGCTGTGCTCTCTCAAGGAGATTGCTCTTTTTTCAGCATTATGAATGGATGTTACAGTATGAAAGTAGTAAAGAAATTAGGGTTGACAGTAAAGATTTTATGCTCGTAAGTCATTAAAAACCGTAGGTGTGCATGATGCTGCCCAAAGAGAAAGCGTCTGTAGAGTGAGAAGAGGGCTAATGACACTATTGGGGGATATCCACTTAAAATGGGCTACTGGAGGGTGAGGAGGAGCTACTCAAGAAGGAATGTCTGTGAAGCCGTGGGGATGGGGTGTCATCAGCAGAGGCAGATGGGGCAAACAGACCAAAGAGGTTCTAGAGTGAAAAGGGGATCTATTGTATTTGGCAGTGAGAGAGTGCCTTACTAATCCAAACTGAAAGATGAATGGGTAGCAGT
Organism: Neophocaena asiaeorientalis asiaeorientalis; assembly: GCF_003031525.2. Lineage (NCBI taxonomy): Eukaryota > Metazoa > Chordata > Mammalia > Artiodactyla > Phocoenidae > Neophocaena > Neophocaena asiaeorientalis. The sequence continues at coordinate 1,061,540 of NW_020173241.1, read as the reverse complement.
ATACACTATTTCTTACAGAAGCTTGACTTCAGTGGAAAAGGGAGCAGTAGCTGAAGGGAGGATGTTAGAGGGTCAGGAGGAAGAACATCTTGAGTAGGATGAAGGTTAAGAATTGTGTAGGGAAATAAATTTCCGTAACAGGAGGGGGAATAATTGGAGTACAGTCACAGAGACAGGAGAGGATAATCTTGAAGAGATAAAAAGATTAAAAGGGAATGTACCATGTAATTGTGAGGGAGATGAACACTGAGGTTTTTCCTTGGCTTGGTGAGAATGGTGGAAAAAAACTGTTTATAACCTGAAGGGAAGAGTGTAGGCTTAGACTAGCCCCTGTGGGAAATAAGAGGTGAAATTAACTTGTGTCTGTAAATAGATGGCCATGTCAGATTGAGTTATTTCATCTTTCTGCTACCACTTTCAGCAGTGTAGGTACAAAAGCTGGAAGACAAGATAGTTGTGGGGGTTATTTTGCCTTCTACACACGTTGGGCTTTTGATCATTATGTGCCATACGGTGTCCCGGCCTTGTAATTAAAATTTAGAAACAAATTTTAGATATGTGCATATCTCTATTGCCTTAATTTTCTTAGAAAGATCTTCTTCTTTTTTTAAAAATTTTTTTTAACTTCTTATTTCATATTTGAGTATAGCTGATTAACAATGTTGTGTTATATCAGTTGTACAGCAAAGTGATTCAGTTATACATATATCTATTCTTTTTCAAATTTTAAATATAGCAGTGAGTACAGTGTCAATCCCAAGCTCCCTAACTATCCCTCCCCGCAACTCTTCCCTCCTGGTAACCATAAGTTCCTTCTCTAAGTCTGTTTCTGTTTTGTAAATAAGTTCATTTGTATCTTTTTTTTTAGATTCCGCATATAAGCGATATCATATGATATTTGTCTTTCTCTGTCTGACTTACTTCACTCAGTATGACAATTTCTAGGTCCATCCATGTTGCTGCAAATGGCATTATTTCATTCTTTTCCATTGTATATATGTACCACATCTTCTTTATCCATGCTTCTGTTGATGGACATTTAGGATGCTTCCATGTCTTGGCTATCACTGCTAGTGCTGCAGTGAAGATTGGGGTGCATGTATACTTTCAGACCATGTTTTCTCCAGACAAATGCCCAGGAGTGGGATTGCAGGATGATATGGTGGTTCTAGTTTTAGTTTTTAAGGAACCTTCGTACTGTTCTCCATACTGGCTGTACCAATTTACATTCCCACCAACAGTGTAGGAGGGCTCCCTTCTCTCCACACCCTCTCCAGTATTTATTGTTTGTGGATTTTTTGATGATAACCATTTAGAGAGATCTTCCTGCCTTTTGTACTAGCGATCCAGTTTTGCTAGTCTCATCTTTATTATGATGTGGTATTCTCTGAACCAGGCTAATCTAAGGCAGAACTACTTTTTAAAAAAAATCAACTTAATTGAAGAGTAATTTGCCTACTATAAATGTACCCCTTTTAATGTATATTTTGATAGGTTTTGATAAAATGTATACACCCACACCAGAAAGTTCCTTTGTGATCAGACCCAGTCAGTCTTTTTTGCACCTCACCCCTTCACCCCCATCACCAATTTCAGGTTAAACAGTGATCTGCTTTCTGTTCAGAGCACATTAGATTTGCCTTTTGTTTAGAGTTTGTGTCTGGCTCAGCATGTTTTTGAGACTCATCTGTGTTGATGTGTGTATCAGTAATTCATTTTCTTTCTTAAAACAGCTTTATTGAGGTGTAATTGATGTACAGTAAACTACACAAAGTGTACACTTTGACGTTTTGGTGTGTGTTTGTGTACATACACCTTTGAAACCATCACTCAGCATAGTTACTTTGAGATTAAACAACATTGTTGCAGGTATTGAGAATTCATTCTTTTTATTGCCAAGTGGTGTTCCATTGTATGGATATAAGAGTTTGTTTATCCACTCATCTATTGATGTACATTTGGATAGTTCTCAGGTTTGGCTGTTATAAATAAAGCACTGTGTATCCTTTGTATGGATACACTTTCCTTTCTGTTGTGTAAATATCTAACAGCAGAATGGCTGCATATGGTAGGCTTAACTTTTCAAGGAACATGCAAAGTGTTTGTACCATTTTATATTCCCATCAGTAGTGTGTGAGAGCTTTAATTCTGCCACATCTTCGTCAGCATTTGGTATTGTCAGTCTTGTTAATTTTAGCCATTCTGACAGACGTGTAGTGGTATTTTATTGTGGTTTTAATGTGCATTTCACTAATGATGAATGATGTTGCACATCTTTTTATGTGCTTATTTTTCTGTCTTCTTTGAGGAAGAGTGTTCAAATTTTTTTTTAATTTGGGGTTTTTTTCTCCCTATAAATTTATTTATTTATGGCTGTGTTGGGTCTTCGTTGCTGTGCGTGGGCTTTCTCTAGTTGGCGAGCGGGGACTACTCACTCTTCATTGCAGCGTGCGGGCTTCTCATTGTGGTGTTTTCTCTTGTTGCGGAGCGCAAGCTCTAGGCGCGCGGGCTTCAGTAGTTGTGGCGCGCAGGCTCTAGAGTGTAGGCTCAGTAGTTTTGGTGCATGGGCTTAGTTGCTCCGCGGCATGTGGGATCTTCCCGGACCAGTGCTCGAACCCGTGTCCCCTGCAGTGGCAGGCGCCTTCTTAACCACTGCACCACCAGGGAAGTCCTGGGTTGTTCTCTTACTGTTGAGTTTTAAGAGTTCTTTATATGTATTCTGGCTACAGGTCCTTTATCAGATATATACTTTCCAAATTATTCTCCCAATCTGTGGCTTGTTTTCTAATTTTCTCAATGGTATCCTTTGAAGAGCAGAAGTTTTTAATTTTGAAGAAGTCTAGTTTATCAGAATTTTTTAATGGACTTTGGTTAACAAATCTTGCTTAACCCAATGTCATGAAGATTTTGTTTTCTGCTGAAAACTTTTTAATTTTTGTTTCACATTTAGGTCTGTGATCTATATTGAATTAAGTTTTATATGTTATGTGAGGTAAAGAGAGGTTATTATTTTTGAGGGTAGAAAATTTTACCCTAGTTTTAGTAAAGATGTATAGAGTAAGAATAAAGGAGTCATTTACTATTTCTTCTGGGTCACCCTGTTTTCCTATAGTAGGATGACCATACCATAATTTAGGCTACTCCAGTTAAGTATTGGCTGCCAGTTATTCAGTATCAGGCAGTAGATTGCTTCTTTTCAAATACTTATTTAAAATTTTTTTCTAAAATTATTATTAGTTGGTGATCTCACTGTTTATAAAGATGAGGTGAATTATTTTACTGTGTTCCTATTTCCAGCAGCTGCCAAAGGCAGGATTCGTGTTCAGGTCTGTCTGTCCCTCAAGCCTGGGCTCTTTCCCTTACATTGTTTTGCTTCCCAGCGAGAGGTAGAATTTTTTTTTTCTCTTAAACTTTTTATTACAGAAACCCTCAGACATATACAGAAGTAGAGAGAACAGTATAAAGAATCTCAACATATTCATCACTTAGCTTCAGTAGTTATCAACTTCTTGCTTCATTTTACTCATATAGTTCAAAATATATGTAACTAGCATATTTTTTTAACTTTAAAAATATATATCCATTGTATACAGTGACTCCTATGTGTCATCAACTACCCAGTCCCACTTTCAAATTTTCCCACTTTGTCTCAAAATATATTGTTTTATAGTGTTTTGAATCAAGATCCAAATAATGTCCCTGTATTGTATTTTTTAATTAAAAATTAATCTCTTAATCTTCTCTTAATCTACAACAGTACTATTCCCCTCACCCAATTATTTTTGTTTTTTTTTACAACAAAAATATGTTTTATTTAACCCAATATATTCAAAATATGTCAGCATATATAATTAATGTGAAAATGACTGAAATTTGTTACATTCTTTTTTATGTGCTAGGTCTTCAAACTCCAACGTGTATTGACACTGACTACACATCTCAATTTAGACTAATGCCATTTTAAGTGCTCAGTATCCAAATGTGGTTTCCCTACTGGGCCTGTGCTAAATCAAACCTTACTTGTCACCCCTACATGACAAACCTCATTGCTGGATCCCAATAACTGCACATATTTGAGGGACCCCTCACCCAATTTTTTAATGTTCTTTGTTTCTTGAGACAATGGTCATTTGTCTGCCAAGTTTTCTACATCCTAATTTGGCTGATTGCATCCTTGAGGTGTCCCTTTAACTTGTTCCTCTGTCCTCTGTATTTCATGGAAACTTGTAGTTAGATCTAGAGGCTGGATCAGGTCAAATCAATTTTCCTTTCGCAAGAATACTTTGTGGGGATATGTACTTCCTATAGCATCACATCAGCAAGCATGTATTAAATTTTCCCCCTTAATAGTGGTATTAAGATTGTTCAGTAAGTTTGTGTTGTCATCCTGATCAGTCTGTTATAATGTTCTTCACTATGATATTGTGATTTTTAATAAATATATATTTGGTCTTTGTCCAGTTTCTGGCACAGAGCTCCTGAAACCCTTGAAGTTTCCTAAGTGATGAGGGCTATAAAGATGTGTCTTTTTTTATGTTAATGAGAGATGACTTTTGGAACTAGCTAAGGATGGGAGCTGGTTGTCAGGAGAACCAACCATGTGATTAGAGGGTTCCATCTCCCCCTGACCTTTTTGGAGGGGAGAGTGCTGGAGGTTGGGTTAGTCCTCAATTGCCAGTGATTTAATCAGTCGTGCCTTTGTAATGTGGCCTCCATTAAAACCCAAAAGGATGGGGTTTGGAGAGCTTCTGGGTTGGTGAACACATGGAGATTAGGGGAGAGTGGCGTGCTTGGAGAGGCCCTGGAAGCTCTGAGCCCTTTCCCCATACCTTACTCTATGCATTTCTTTTAACTAGCTGTTCCTGAACTACATCATTTTTTAGTAAACTGATGATCTAGTAAGTAAAGTGTTTCTCTGAGTTCTGTGACCCACTCTTGCAAGTTAATTGAACCCAACCTCTGATTTATAGCCAGTTGGTCAGAAGTACAGATGACAGCCTTGACTTAGAACTGGTAAGGGTTGGGGTGGGAGGCAGTCTTGTAGGACTGAACCCTTACTTAATCTGTGGGATCTGATATTATCTCCAAGTAGATGGTGTCAGAATTGAGTTGAATTGTAGGATACCAGCTGGTATCAGAGAATTGCTCTGTGGTGTGGGCACCCTCCACCCCCACCCCATGTTGGAATTTGGTGCAGAATTGTGTACTCACTAACTTTTCATCTAATGGTTTAGCATTGAGTGAATTCTTGAGTTAGTATTAATGTGTTTCTTCCTGTTTCCTAGGAATACATACCTGTTTTGTATGCAAGCAGAGTGGGGAAGATGTTAAAAGGTGCCTTCTGCCCTTATGTGGAAAGTTTTACCATGAAGAGTGTGTCCAGAAATATCCACCCACTGTCTTGCAGAACAAGGGTTTCCGGTGTTCCCTCCACATATGTATAACCTGCCATGCTGCTAATCCAGCCAGTGTTTCTGCATCTAAAGGTATGGGTTTCTTGTGTAGACCAGTCTAATTATAGAACCTCAGTCTCATTGGCAATGGATGTTTCAGATGCTATCTGGCATATCTCTTCATAGCCTCTAGCTTTTGTCAGAGTACCAGCATATTATGTGAGAGATAAGAGAGTAATGGACAAATTTAGTAGTCACCACATTTTTACATGTGCTTTATAGAACCCCCGGCATTATGTGGTAGTTTTAAATATTTGGAATTCATGTGACATTTAGTTTGAAAAGGTGTTCTGCTGGACATCTTGTTTTGTTTTGTTCTGTTCTGCGCTGCGCCATGTGGCTTGTGTGATCTTAGTTCTCCAAACAGGGATTGAACCCGCGCCCTCTGCAGTGAAAGCACAGCATCCTAACCACTGGACCGCCAGGGACTTTCCTCTGCTGGATGTCTTCCTTCATCAGAATAAAGTGTATTCTTCTTCTGTGGGCCCTTATATGTATGGTTATCAGATGTGATATCATTCAGACATGCTTATAGGGCAGAATTGAGGTTTTTGTTTTGTGCTGATTTATTTTTTAAAATGGAAATTCCTATCCAGAAAATTTTTTCCTGCTTCATGGTTAGCTTGAGAGCTGAGGTTTCCAAAACTATTATGTGGGTGCAGATAAACTCAAGTTTCTAAATCCATTCCCAGTGGGAAAACAATCATTTCTTTCTTTTTTTTTTTTTTAAATAAATTTATTGATTTTTTTTTTTTTTTTTGGATGCATTGGGTCTTTGTTGCTGCGTGCAGGCTTTCTCTAGTTGCTGCGAGCGGGGGCTACTCTTCCTTGCGGTGCGCAGGCTTCTCATTGCAGTGGCTTCTCTTGTGGAGCATGGGGTGTAGGCGCGTGGGCTAAGTAGTTGTGGCTCACGGGCTCTCGAGTGCAGGCTCAGTAGTTGTGTGCGGGGGCTTAGTTGCTCCGCAGCATGTGGGATCTTCCTGGACCAGGGTTCGAACCCGTGTCCCCTGTATTGGCAGGCGGATTCTATCTGTCTATCTATTTCTGCGTTGGGTCTTTGTTGCTGTGTGTGGGCTTTCTCTAGTTATGGCGAGTGGGCGCTGCTCTTCATTGTGGTGCAAGGGCGCTTCTCATTGCGGGGACTTCTCTTACTGTGGAGCACAGGCTCTAGGCGCATGCAGGCTTCAGTAGTTGTGGCACGCAGGCTCAGTAGTTGTGGCATGTGGGCTCTAGAGAGCAGGCTCAGTAGTTGTGGCTCACAGGCTTAGTTGCTCTGTGGCAAGAGGGGTCTTCCGGGACCAAGGCTTGACCTTGTGTCCCCTGCATTGGCAGGCAGATTCTTAACCACTGCGCCACTAGGGAAGCCCCAATCATTTCTTTCTGCTCAGTACTAGTGGGTCTCTTACTGATTTCTTTGAAAGCCAAATATTGTATCTCTACTATTAAATACTTGTATGCCCAAAGAGCCCACTTCTCCCAAAGGGGATTTGGCAGGAAAAATGTGGCAGTGTTGACTTTTCTTTTAATCAGACTGGCGATATCTTCTGTAAGGTGATTTCCTGGCACTATAGATCTTGTCAGTCTTAAGTACAGTAACATGCTTGATCAAAATTGCAGCTTAACTGTCAACTACCTTCTCCTTTTCAGCTGCTATTGTAGGTAGCATTGGGGTGGTTTGGTAGTGGTTTTTAGTTTGTGAAGTATGTTAGAGGATATATCTCATGGAGGGGTGGAGGTAGAGAGGTTCATTCATTCACCTAAAAGGCTTTAAGAATCACAGAGTACCAGCCAAGGAAAGCAAGCATTAGTGTTTCTCCCATCTGGTCTTTTAATCTGATTGTACACACACACCAACCCCCACCGTTTCGTCTGCAGCTGATTGTTTTCCAGTCAGGACAGTGGTTTGAGTAGGGCTTATTCTTGTTGAGGTAGACTCACTTACTGTTGTGGGATCGGACTCCTTAAGGGCATTTATCATATAGTTCCCATCTGAGCTTTTCTTGGGGAATTGGGTGTTTAAGGTCTCTTGATCTAGTAGTGCTTCCATTTGTTTGTGGCATTTTCCCAGTGCTAGCAAATAAACTTGAATAACTCACATCGTTTTTATATTTAACCCCTTTTTCTTTTGTCTCTCCCTGGTTTTTCTCTTATTTTTAGGTCGACTGATGCGCTGTGTCCGCTGCCCAGTGGCATACCATGCCAATGACTTTTGCCTGGCTGCTGGGTCAAAGATCCTTGCATCCAATAGCATCATCTGCCCTAATCACTTTACCCCCAGACGTGGCTGCCGAAATCATGAGCATGTTAATGTTAGCTGGTGTTTTGTATGCTCAGAAGGTAAGACATGACTTCCTGATGTATGAATAGTCTAAAAAGAGATGAATGCAGTATTTTAATTGAAACAAAAGTATAGTTTTGTTCACATTGCCATTAGAAGAAATACTGGGAAGTGATGTCCTTAATTATTGATAACATAACAGTACAGTGGTTTTGTTCCCCAATAGAGAGTGTTTTATTTTTGTTATTTTGAATAATGACTTAATTTTAACAAAATGATAAACAATTGAAGCAACTTAAAGAAAAGAGAAAGGAAACAAAATTGTTTTTAGAAAATGGGGGAATGTGGTCAGATGGTACAAACTTCCAGTTATAAGATGAATAAATTTGGGGGATGTAATACACAGCATGGTGACTATAGTTAACAATACTGTATTGTATATTTGAAAGTTGCTGTGAGAGTAGATCTTCTAAGTTCTCTCTCTCTCTCTCTCTCTCTCTCTCTCTCTCTCTCTCTCTCTGTCTCACTCTGTCTCTCTCACATACACACACACACCTTAAAATTTTAACTGTGTGAGTTGTTGAATATGTTACCTAATCTTATTGTGGTGATCACTTCACAGTATATACACATATCAAGTACATATATATTGTACACTTTAAGTTTACACAATATTATATGTTAATGATATCTCAATAAAACTGGGGAAAAAAGTAAAAAATAAACTGGAGGCGCAGTGGTTGAGAGTCCGCCTGCCGATGGAGGGGACACGGGTTCGTGCCCCGGTCCAGGAAGATCCCACATGCCGCGGAGCGGCTGGGCCCGTGAGCCATGGCCGCTGAGCCTGTGCGTCCGGAGCCTGTGCTCCGCAATGGAAGAGGCCACAACAGTGAGAGGCCCACGTACCGCAAAAAACAAAAAATAAACTGGAGGTAAAAAAATAAAATAAGAAAGAAATTTTAAAAACCTTAAATAACCCCAAGTCCTACAATCAGAAAAAACCATTGCTTAATATTAAGTGATAATACTCCAGACATATGTGCATATAAGCAGATAGAAAGGGTAGATATCTGGATAGGGACAAGTCTAGAAGATGCTGTTATCAGGTAATTGTGTGTGGTTTTTCTAAAATCAATTTTATATTAGTTTAAAGGGAATAAACAAGGTGAAAGTAAAAGAATTTATGAACTTCTGTTAAATATTTTCTCACTGTAAGGGATAATAGTTCCTACAAGGTCTTCAGTGGAGGACAAATAAATTTTATGTCTTTATCTGTATCTCCCCCCTCTCCAACCCCTACTTAAAACATACTTCTCCTAATTTAGAGCAACGTCAATATTATCTTTCTTAAACATTTTCTTTCCTTTCCATTCCTCACAGCCTGATTTTTGCTGTTTTGTTAAGTGGAGGATTTAGTACTCCACCAGTCTATTTACTGGGGTGCTTGTAGTTCTAAATTCTGTATTTAAATTTTTCTCTTGGTTGGCCGAACTTCTGAGAAACACCCACAGGTCCTACATTTCTCCGCTTGAGACTGTTCTTCATTTGCCTCTTTTCTAGAAGCACACATTGGGTTACTATAAGATCTTAGACTGCTTGTTCTTTTTCCAAAACTTTTGTGGACATTGCTCCCCTGTTTTATAGTGTTGAGGGTGGCACCAGTTCTCTTATACAGTTTTTTCATTTCCTCTTCAAATTGACTAAATTTTGTTGATTAGTAATTTAGGGGAAACAATTTCCTTGACTTCTCTGTTTTTTAAGATCTACTTATTGGTGATGCAATTTCACAAAAATTTGGCTGGTTATGAACATTCTGAAGGACTAATTTTAAAAAGAGTCAACATGTGTAATTGAATTAGCATCCCTTTTGAGAAATTGGGATATACTAAATAGTGCTAAAGCCATAAAAGAAGTTTTATGACTCCTTTATATGATTGAAAATGGTCAATAGGGACTTTTTTGTTGTTGCTGTTGTTGCTCTTAAGATTTATGTAACATGACTAGAGTTTGCATCAGGACATAGTTGTAATCCTCAAACTAGTTCTAATATAGAATAAATAAAATAGAGTATTAAGTGCAATCGTGTGGGTGGAATTTTGATATAGTTAGGGATGTTTAGGGATGTTTAGTGCACAAAGTACTATGCTGTTTTTGGTTTTAGATATGTTAGCTTTGTGATTCTCCTGTATCATACATTCTTTTTTGCTTTTATAATATCTGTTCCTTATAAAACTGTGGTGAACACTGCTGCCTGTTTATCATTATACCACCTGTCTTTTGTTTAGAAGAAAGTTAAAGACAATTTTGATATTTAATAGCATTTAAATACAACATTCTATAATTCTGCTCTTAGAATGAAAATAGATGTCTGGGAGGCTGAAATGTAGGCTCTAAAAATTTTACATGTTTTGTGAAGATGGGGAGATGAAACAGTTTCAGCATTAGACTGTTTTTCATTCCATAGTGGAATGAGATGTTTTCAGAGTAGAGGTTCCTTTGTATTGGCAGTCCTAACTTGTGGCATAATAGTGGATACTCATAATGAAAACTTAGTCCCCAAGAAAACTTAGTAGCTGCAGCAGTGGCTCTCAGATCTTGATCTTTGGGAAGTGGAGAAGATCCAGAGACCCTTTCAGGAGCCTCCATGAGATAATTCTTTTCATAATAATACCAAGATGTTACTTGCCTTTTTTCTTTGTTGACATTTGCACAGATGGTGCAAAGCCAATAGTGAGTAAAACTGCTAGCACCTTAGTGCAAATCAGGGTGATGGCCCTAAACTGTACAAGTAATAGCAGTCATTGAATTCTGTGTCACCACACACTTGCAATAAAAACTTGGACATTTCACATAACTATGTCCTCGATTTTAAAAAGTAAGTAAAATGTATTAAATCTCAACTGTCATGTGAACATTGTTTTAATATTCAGTGTGATAAAATGGGAAGTATACATAAAGCAGTTCTGTTGCATACTGTTGGTTATCTTAAGTTAAAGCACTCATGCAATTGAGTTGCAGTCTGAACTGGCTGCCTTGTTCATGGAACACCATTTTTAGTCTTAAACATTACTAAAAATGTAAATCAACTATACTCCAATAAAAATAAATTAATTTTTAAAATTACTAAAAAACTATGGCTCTTTATACTTGGATATTTGTCAGACATTTCTTGAAAATGGATAAAAAGGAGCCTGTCAATTCAAGGAAAAACAACTGGCAAATTGTTGCCAATGATAAAATTTGAGTTCTTAAGTGAAAATTAGAATTTTGGAAAACTGTCATCTACCCACCCTGAGCTTAACTGCTTCCTAGTATTTACTGATGAACTCATGGGGATATTAATAAATGTGACATTTTAGTATTACATAACGAAATAGATCAACATTTGGAAGATTACCACTCAGCAAACCAATATTTTCCATGTGAACAATGCATGATGTTAAAAACCATGCATATGTAAAAGATCCATTCAAAGTGCAAGACAGATTAAAGAATTTTAATGTAATCGTTACATTAGTAGCTATTAGTAACATATCAATAGTATATTGATGCAGTTTCAGATTAGACACTGCAACTAAGGTTTACCCTGTGAAGTTTTAGTGTATAGTATCAAAGAATATGTAGTTATTGAACAGGTTATTAAAATACGCCATTTTCCACCTGTTTATCTGTGAGAGACCAGATTTTCTTCATATACATCAACCAGACAACATTTTACAACAGATTTAAGTAAAAATATTTGCAAAAATGTTAGCAAAAAAATATGATCGTCACCAACACTGGTCAGAATGGCCATCATCAAAAAGTCTGCAAATAACAAGTACTGAAGAGGGTGTGGAGAAAAGGGAACCCTCCTACACTGTTGGTAGGAATGTAAATTGGTGCAGCCACTATGGAGAACAGTATAGAGGTTCCTTAAAAAAACTAAAAATAGGGCTTCCCTTAGTGGCTGGGACCGTGAGCCATGGCCGCTGAGCCTGTGCATCCAGGGCCTGTGCTCCGCAATGGCACAGGCCACAGCAGTGAGAGGCCTGAGTACCGCAAAAAAAAAAAAAAACTAAAAAAACTAAAAATAAAGTTACCATATGATCCAGCAATCCCACTCTTGGGCACATGTCTAAAAAAGATGAAAATTCTAATTCAAAAAGATACATGCACCCCAGTGTTCATAGCACCATTTACAATAGCCAAGATATGGAAACAACTTAAGTGTCCATTGACAGATGAATGGAGAAGGAAGATGTGGTGTGTGTGTGTGTGTATATATATATATATATATATATATATTTACACGTGCACGCACACACACACAGTGGAATATTACTCAGCCATATAAAAGAATGAATAATGCCATTTGCAGCAACATGGATAGACCTAGAGATAGATTATCATACTAAGTGAAGTCAGTCAGTCAGAGAAAGACAAATATCATACGATATCACTAATATGGGGAGTCTAAAAAAAATGATACAAATGAGCCTATTTACAAAACAGAAATAGACTCACAGACATAGAAAACAATCTTATGGTTACCAAAGGGAAAAGGGAGGGAAGGGATAAATTGGGAATTTTGGATTAACAGGTACACATATATGAAATAGATAAACAGGCTCCTACTGTTGTTCATTTTGGAACATTATAGTTATTTCCAAAATGTTCATTTTGGAAAATATAGTTATTCATAAAAATGTGATTTATGTTAACATAATAGATTTATTGTTACTTTTAAATGAATTAATCAGTATTTTTAGCCCATAAACACAAAAGCTCGGGGCTTACCTGGTGGCACAGTGATTGAGAGTCCGCCTGCCGATGCAGGGGACAAGGGTTCGTGCCCCGGTCCGGGAGGATCCCACGTGCCGCGGAGCGGCTGAGCCCGTGAGCCAGGGCCGCTGAGCCTGCGCGTCCGGAGCCTGTGCTCAGCAGCAGGAGAGGCCACGGCAGTGAGAGGCCCGCGTACCGCAAAACAACAAAAAAAACAAAAGCTCTCTTGGAATCTCCTTATTTTTCAAAACTATAAAGTGTTCGTGAGGCCAAAAAGCCTAAGAACTGTTGATCCCACTATCTAGGATTATCTTGCTGTTACAAGACAAGGAAAGAGTAGAGTCTTGGGACATTTGTTTGTTCACATATAGGAGAAAACCGAAGGTGGTCATCCGAGTGTTATGGTAATAGTTTGGTAAATCGCTAATTGGAAATAATCGTTTCCTAGAATTCAAGAACATGTTTAAACTCTTATTTTCTCTTACTGTCTTCTACCAAATGTCACCTTTTCATCTTTTGGTTTCTTATAATGGTTCATGTGGTTTTCCCTCTTTTCGTCTTCCTGTCTTTCTCCTATATGTTTCCTTTACTCCCACCAGACAGACCCTTCTGCCTGCCTCCCACTCATCACCCAGACTAATCCTGTCAATTTCTTTCTTCATATTCTCCCTTAGCTCATCCCATTATGTCCTTCCCTGCAAAATTGTTGTGCTTGCCACCATTGACCGTTCTTCACTGGTTATTCTTCTGTCCAGATTTCTTTTCATGCCTTCTTTGAAGGCCTAATTCAAATGCCTTATTGTACATGACATATTTCTAGTTGTCATGAATGTCAGCTTAGTAAAAGGAAGATTTTTCTACCAAGGCCATGTAGTTGGCAAATTGTTATTAATCAAATTTTGACTCAGCAGATAACTAAGCATAGAGAGGAATGTTGTAGAAGGTATCCCATTATTGGGGCAGTCACTTATGTGACTCTGTGTCACTCTATGTCCCATGCAAAGATTGTTTACCTCATCCACAAAATGCACAAAAATAGCAAAATATGACTTTGAAAGCATAGAGTACAGGCTATATGTATTGAGTAAACAAGTTCTTGGAACTTGTAGCAACAGACCTTCTTCCCAAATGAAACCTCACTCTGAATCTGAGGTGTACAATCTCCAACACAGGTAAAAGGAGAGCTTCTCTAGTTGAAGCAGGAGTTGGGTCTCAAAAGCACATCCCTGTCCCCAACAAAACAAAACAAACAGAGGCTGTTTAAACACCGCAAAGCTTGTTTTAAGAGCCTACTCTTGATTATTGAGAAAAAGAAAAGGCACTGTAGAAATCGTTTAAGGATGGGGTGTCAGAAAATTAAGTTTTTCGTAGGTTTTTATGAGGAAAGAGAAGCACAGTGAAACCAAGAAGATAGACATGAGTATATACCTTGCTTATGACTTTATCCCTCACTGTCTCTTCAGGATGAAACTTGAAATTACGTGCTTGAGTCTAGCATGTTTGAAGCATGCTCATTTCTGGCATAAATAAGGCATTTATTGTATTCCTTAAATGTGAAACCTCTTTACCTGAAATTCTTTATTATCTGCAACCATGAGGATTTCAGATTCAGATATGTAAATTGAGGCACTTTGGGTAAAAATCTTTTAAGAAGTGGAAATTCATCATCACTGCAATATATGTAATTAATCTGGTATCCGAAAACTTGGATGGAGAGGGTAGATCTTATACCTAACTGAAGTTTAGGCTACAAAGAACATTAGTACCTGTGATTTTTGTCACCAGTAAATTTTGTTGCACATATCTTGAAGTCTTGTTTCCAATTATTACTACTGCTACATACTCTTATTTGTGCATTACAAGGAAACATATATAACTCTTAATCTCTTGTTCTAACATTCTGATCATTTTAATATAATCTATGTTCTTTTGTGTATTATGTTTATGCATTTATAAATGTTATTCTGCAGAGGGCCTTTAGGTGTTGTGAGAGTGCCAAACAAAAAAGATTAAAATGTAATTTCAAAAGAGGGAAGGAACTGGCCTTGTGGAGACTACTTATGTGTCAGACACTACTAGGCAATTTATTTAGCTTAGTTAGTTCTCAAACAGGTGTGATTATTTATTGTTCATTGTAGAAAATACCTTACCGCTGAAGAAATTAAAACTCAGCAAAGAAAGAGAATTCCCCAAAGTCATATGATCTTAGAGCTCAAGTCTGACATCAGTTAAAGCTTGTGCTCTTTATACTCTGGCATTGTGTATCATTGATATTCTCTTTATAGTGTGTTGTCTCTTAATGAAGAGGAAGAAGTGTGGGGTGTGTGTGTGTGTACATATATGACTTTTAGAGGTTTACTTCTGCCCTCATTGCCCTAACCTAATTTTGCCAATAAGGGTAAAATCTGACAAACCCCCAGGGGTGTGGTTCAAGTACATTGGAGAGGGAATACTCTTGCAGAAAAGTCTTTCTGAATAATTAAATTACTAAGCCCTTGGCTGGGAGATAAATAATTGGTTAGGAGCTGAGCAAGAGCTGTTTCAGCTGGGTCCTTATATGCAGCCTTGTGATGCTAGTGCCAGATTTTTTGATTCCCACAGGAGGCAGCCTTCTGTGCTGTGATTCTTGCCCTGCTGCTTTTCATCGTGAATGCCTGAACATTGATATCCCTGAAGGAAACTGGTATTGCAATGACTGTAAGGCAGGCAAAAAGCCACATTACAGGGAAATTGTCTGGGTAAAAGTTGGACGATACAGGTAAGTAAGCATGAAGGAGACTGGCACTTATTTCTTTTACCAGCCTCTGTTTCTTGTGCTTAACTGTTTTTTAAAAATGGTCTGATTAAACAAGGTTCACCCCCTCCCCCATTAATTTTCCATTATAGAAGAAAAAGACTTTGCTTTATGTTTTGCAATTATAGGAATAATATATGTCCTCTGTAGGAACTTTATGAATTAAAACAAACCCATAATCTCACAAACAAGGAAGAGACATCGCTAACATTTTGGCATATTTACTTGCAGACACACCAGTACATGCACCTTCAACATAATTAATTAGCCTTATCGTTCCTTGTACCCAGTTTTGTTTCTTGCTTTTTCTTTTTAAAATTATTTTTATTGGATATGGAATGTACAAAAAATATTATAACATGCTTGATTTTAAAGAAACACTTGTGTATGTACCTCCCAGTTAAAAAAAATAGTACTTTACTGGCACCTTGTACTGCATTTTATGTTTTTTATTTCTTTGCCTGGTTATATAGGTTTACCACATGTGTGTTTTGTTCTGTATGTTTTAGATCTTTATATAAAGGAATTGTTGCTGTATTTTCCTGCAGCTTGCTTTTTTCATTCACTGTTACGCTCCTGAGATGTATTATGGTTAGTGCAGTGCTCTAGCTCATTCGTACTTCACTGTTCTACAGTGTTCCTTTATATAGTCATACAGTGTGGTGTAGTTATTTATCCATTCTCACATTCACGTTTGGACTATCAATATTTTATCAGTGTTTCATGATGTACATGCATGGGAGCTTCTCTAGGCCATTCTCAGGATAGAATAGCAGGGTCAGGGTTTCCAGCTTTAATAGCTAATGCCAAATTGTCTTCCTAAAAGTCGTTGTAGTAGTTTCCTTCTCAAAGGCCAATTTGTATTTCATTGTATAGTGTTTGTCGTTCCCTTACTGTTGAACATTTAAAATTTTTCCAGGTTTTCATTCTTACAGATAATACTTCAATGGACATTATAGTCATAAAGTTTTGTTCATATCTCTAATTATTTCCTTTTATAGATTCCTTGAAGTAGAACAACAGTCTAAGGGAGTGTGTGTGTGTATATTTGAGCATGTGCGTGAGAGTGGGCATCTTCAGCCTTCTGGCACATACTGCTTGTTTCTTCTCTAGTTAGATTGTAAGAATGCTCTGGGTTGGACATTAATGTGGGTTAGAGAGACATTGCTTTTCCTCATTCCTGTCCCAAAAGTAGGATTCTTTTTCATTCCTTGCAGCCTTCTAGAGGTTTCCTTCCTTCTTTTCACCTTTCCCAGGTGGTGGCCAGCTGAGATCTGCCATCCTCGAGCTGTACCTTCCAATATTGACAAGATGAGACATGATGTGGGCGAGTTCCCTGTGCTCTTCTTTGGGTCTAATGACTATCTGTGGACTCACCAGGCCCGAGTCTTTCCCTACATGGAGGGGGATGTGAGCAGCAAGGATAAGATGGGCAAAGGAGTGGACGGTACATATAAAAAAGGTAACTTTATCTATCCTTTTTGTTTCTCAGGCCAACACAGACCTCTGTTGCCCACGTATCTGCTATCTGTTAGAATTGTATGTTTTAGAATTCATATATGCTCCGTTAGCAGCTATGTTCTGCCTTCCGGGGCAGTATGTGGCTGTGGCTACAGGATTTTACAGAGAAGTTGACCCATGTAGTTCATTAGTTTTGAACCTAACCTTTACTTAACTAGAATTTCCTTAAGGGAAGTTCCTTATCTTACCAATTCTGTTTTGTCAGTGTCTCATCAGGTGGGTACCAGAACTTTGGAACTGTTTTGTAGAATAAACACTACAGTTTGCAAGGCAAGGGCTAGAATATCTAGCAGAGCCACATTTGTTCCAAAGAGGTGTTTGTTTGTTTGTTTAGTTTGTTGAGAAGAAATAAAATTCACCCAAAATTATAGAGCAACATAAGATGGTAAAGGCGCAAAGAGGTTTTTGTAAGCTGGCCTAACAGTGAAGGAGAGAGGGGGTATTTGAGTCCAGGAGGGGTTGACAGCATTCTCTCTGCCAATATAACGAGTAAGGGTTGCTTTGAGAATTCAATGAGATAATACAAAAATCATCCTGAAGGGCATATAGTTGGTATCCCATCAATGATAATTAGCTTCTTCCTTTAGCTGTCCTTTGAAAGGCAATACAGGTATCGCTTGTTATTTGAATATATTTGGACATTGAAGTATAAGATTTTGTTTGCATGGTGAGGTGAAGAGGGGATTTTTAAGCAAGTGAAACTTCCTGGTGAGGTGCCATAAAATTCTAAGCAGGTGAAACTTCCTGGATGGGGAATGAGAATGATGTCCATAAGGAAAAAGTTCAACAGAGGTTTTGTTGCCCTCATGTTATTTCAGGAGTCCTCACTTACCTGTTGACAGTGTGCTTTCTGTGCAGATATGCACTATCAGTACTAATACTACAGGAGTTTGGGTCTTGAGTCTTATAGTCTCAGGTGGTCAGGGACCAAATGACCACCATCTTTGCACAGAGCTGGCCACCGTCAAGGCTGGGGACGAAAGTGGAGTGTAGGCAATATCGTAAGTCTGAGCCTGCTGAAGCTCTGCAATTCTGCTCTTTCTGTACCTTGACCTTAGGCTGGCCTCTGCCTTCAAGGAACACACAGTTTTGTGGGGGAATTGGACACAGATACAGGTAGTCAAAATGCCATTCTTTTAGAGTGCTGTGGCAGAAGTGTGCATGGTATGCTGTGGGAGCAGACCAAGAGGAAGCAAAACAGTGCTGGGGAGCAAAGTTTGGAAGTCATGGATGGCTTCTTTCTTAAGTGATACTCTGAAGAAGAACTATAATAATGGTTACCAGTTGTTGATTGCCAAGACCCGTTCAAAGTTTGTTTTCTGCTTTAAGTCTTTGCAGCAACCCTATAAGTTAGATGCCATTATCTTTATCTTATAGATGAGGAAATTGAGGCACATAAAAATTAAATTTGGGGAATTCCCTGGTGGTCCAGTGGTTAGGGCTCCGTGCTTGCACTGCCAGGGGCCCGGGTTCAGTCCCTAGTCAGGAAACTAAGATCCTGAAAGCTGCGTGGCGTGGCCAAAAGAAAAAAAAGGTTAAATTTGTTGCACAAGGTTCCAGTGCCAGTAAGTGATAGAGAAAGGTTTCAAACTCTAGTATAGTTGGGCTCCAGAATCCAAACTCTTAACCCCTACACTGACTGTGAGGAAGTTAACAACTTAAATGTTGTAACAAAAAGACAGCCTATGTGAAAGCACACATTGAGTCGAACGTGATGAGTTAGTGACCTCCAAGTATTTGCTGTGGTTTAAGCACGGGGTTGGGGGAACACTGGACTGTTTTACTGAAAAGGTGGCTAAGTTACATGGTCAGAGCAGATTTTAGAAATCTCAATCTGACTAGAATGTCAGGACCCTAGAAAGTGAGAGGTTGTAGCCAGGAATGTCAGCGAGATGGCTGTTTTAGTAATTTCAGGCAGAGATAATGAGACTGTCACAGAGAATAGCGCATGGAGTCAAGAGGATGATGGGTACTAGATAGACATTAAGTAGATAAACTAGGTAGGACGTGCTGAATAATAGGGAATGAAGGAGGGAACAACTCCAGGCAACATCAAGTCTGCTAGATGGTGACAAGGAAATGGAGAAAGGGGTGTGGATTAGAGGGGAGATTTTCTTTAAAGAACTGGCAGAGCTTGGGGAAAACTACAGAGAGGAAAGTGGGAAAATTTGGAATTCTTTAAAGAGTTTTTAACCTGAGTCAAGAATAATGAATTAAAATTTTGTTTTAAGTGGAGAAGAATGAGATTAAGATTTTTTTCATACTTTTCAGACACTACAATCTTTTAAACATATGAAAGTTCAGGACTTGAATGCAGATTAGCTGCAAAGATCTATCTTTGTTTTAGGCTAATAACTGATATTTACAGAATGAGCTTTAGGAGAAGAGTAGGATAGGTGCTCTAGACAACAGGGAAGAAGGAAAGGAAAACTTCAAATTTTAATTTCTTCCAAAGGAACACAGCATGTTACCTGGACACCTAGGAGGCACATTATTTGTGGAAGCAGAAAACTCAGAACTGAGGAAAAAGGCATAAAGGCAGTGACTTTGCTGAGCAGATGCAGTCTAGTTGTTGTTAGGAGATGTTATATGTGGGCTTTTTCAAATTATTTAGCTTTGTTTTTTGTTTTAAGTTTTCCTCTGACACTGGTAGTCTGTATAGTGCCATTTAATGATGGATTATGTTTTATTTTAATGCCATATATGAACACTCTGGGGACTATAACTTACTAGAAAATAGAAATCATATATATGTCTTAGATTTTTGTCTAAAACGTGAATTTTCTCCAACTTAAAAGGGGGAAAAAGCGAAATAAGTAACACTACCCAGAGATTAAGTGACTGTGCTGTATGTTTTCTTAGCTCTTCAGGAAGCTGCAGCAAGGTTTGAGGAGTTAAAGGCCCAAAAAGAGCTAAGACAGCTGCAGGAAGATCGAAAGAATGACAAGAAGCCACCGCCTTATAAACATATAAAGGTGAGAAAAGACCTCAGGAGAGACCCTGTAATAACAGCTTGCCTGCTTCCCGCTCTGTTCATGAGGAGAACTGGAAGCGCAAGCACAGTTGCTTTTAGGTAGAGGTATGAGCTTGAAAGAAGATAAGAAAAAACTGCCAGAGCACCATTTCTAGCACATTGTGTACACTTTATAAAATTAGTTGTGTGTTGATACAGTGTTGTTCCTGTTGCTTTCGAAAGTCTTTTCATAAAGTGGATTGGAATAGATTCTGTTCACAGTCAACACCTTGTGGTTTGAAAGGGAAAAAAGAGCCTTGATAAAAAATGATAAATGGCCCTGAGATAGTGTGAATAATACACATGGTAAGTCTTCTCGTAATGGCTAATAGTAAAGATATTTTAGGTGGCCAGTATGACTAGGATTCCCAAGGTCACAAGAATACATGTTAAGTGTACCTGATGCTAGTGTACCTGGTAAAACAGTCATCATCATTTCTCATCTGGGTCCAGTAGACCCTTTATATTTTTATATTGTTAAGTCATTTTTATAAATACTTTACAGAAGTAAAAATAAAGGAATAGTGAGGAAAAAACTTATTCGGAATTTTAGTAAGTATTTACTGAAACCTCTTTTTTAAAAATGTTTTAATCAAGTTAGTTTTGGTGCTCAAATATCAGACCACAAATATATATATATTTTGTCATTAGAAAAGCATTATTTGTGCACTCATTGATTTTTTTTTTTTTTTTTGAGTTTCTGAAGTCTGAGATTTTCACTTAGAGATCAATTTTTAGAGTCTAGTGTGTTAAGTATGTCCCAAATATTCCATGGGACATACTTAAACTAAAAAACAATTTGTTTTTTATCTGACATTCAAATTCAGTTTGGTATCCTGGATTTTTACTTGCTAAATCTAGCAACCCTACTAAAAGTAGACTGAAAGATGTTATCTCCAGTCTTTTATACTTTCTGGAAAGATGATGTAGTACTTTGGGTAATGCAGTGCAGAAACTAAACTGTGACTGTTTCACTGTTGCATCATGTTTTTATGATTCTTTTTTATGATTTGTCTTTTTTAGCATAGTTGGCAATCATTGATGAGTAACAAAGAGTGATGATGAGTTAGTAAAGAATTATGAGATATAGGAAAAGTAAGAACACTAAAACTCCATAATAAAGATTAGATTTATAAAAGTCTAATGGACCTGCCTAGTAGTTGCAATATAGAATGAGTTTTTTTAATAAGTAAAGTTTCTTCTTGATTTTTGAAAGACCTCGGAGAAAGTGCCATAAAATATAAAATATCAATCCTTACGAATAGTTAAAACTGTTGGGAAAAAAACAAAACAAAACCTAAAATTGGGTCTAAATGGACCCTGATGGTAGAACTGAGAGTTAAATGGAGTTACTATGCATGGAGACATAACACTGAGGTGTAGTTCATCCTCAGAAAAAGGGAAAGTAATTTGTTTCCACAGTTGTAGATGTCACATATAGCAGAAGTTAGGCCCTTCAGGGTAGCCCGTCAACCGTATTGAACCTGTATATTGAGAAACCAACTAACGTCCCATACATGATCTAATCACAGAATTTAGACACCAACTTCTTTCCTCCACCTTTAAAACAAAAACGTATTTCCAGGAAAAAGATTTAGAATAGGAGTTGGCAAACTATGGTCCATGGGCCAAATCTGGCCTACTATGTATGGTTGGGAAAATTTGTTTTTTACAGACTATTTCCTGACACATGAAGATTTTATAAAATTCAAATATTAGTGTCCATAATTAAAGCTTTATTGACACACAGCTATGCTTATTCATTTACATATTGTCTATTGCTGCTTTCGAGCTATAGTGGCAGAGTTGAGCAACATGCACCAGAGATCTATGGCTTGCATAAGATAAAATATTTACTGTCTGGCCCTTTACAGAAAAAGTTTGTCAATCCCTGATCTAGAGCAAGTGTAAATACTACAATTACATATCTGTGTTGTTCTTAACTTAACCATGTGTGGGGTTTTGTTTTTGCTTTATGTTGTGTTAGGCAAGAAACTTATTTGGGATTAATAACAAGTTAGATCATATGTCAAGGAGGAATGATTGAAACATACCTTTATAGAGAGAAAAGGAGTAGGATGAAACTTTTTTTGGATGGCAGTGTGTCAGTCAGGTAAAGGTATTCACCTTGAATCAGAGGTGAATATTCAGATGCCTTATGTAGGACCTGTAGTCTCAGGTGATTGAGCTCAGCCCTTGTTTATGCCTTAGAATTTGCCTTACTCAGTAGGTTTGTGACTTCCAGTTGCATATGGTGAGGGTGTTCCTCCATTAACAAGTTAATACTGTTTATCAGTATTTTAAAGAAGCTGGGAAGAGATCTGGCAGTGAGACTTACGTCATTTTAAGTTGTTCTGGAGAACGTTTGAGGGCAGTATACTTCTACAAACAGATTATTCCCCACAACAGTCTTACAAGTAAAAGTGACTTGTCAAAATCATGCAGTTCCTGAGGAGTCAAATTTTATGTATAGGATGGGTTTTTGAAGACTCATGGTTTGACTGTTCCCACTGAAATAATATCAAGTAGGGGAGACTCATTTTTATTTTATTTTATTGAAGTATAGTTGATTTACAATGTTGTGTTAATTTCTGCCATACAGCAAAATGAGTCAGTTATACACATATATATATTCTTTTTAATTATGGTTTTATCACTCCTCTCCCTCTCCCTCCCTCCTTCCCTCTCCCTCCCCATCTCTCTCCCTCTCTCTCTCCCCCTCTCCCTCCCTCCCCAATTAGGGGAGACCATTCTTATAGTGCACAAATCCATCTCTGTTGTGGAACATCTATTTTTTTTTTCTCCACATTGTTGTTAGTATTTGTGAAAATTCTAATGGCTTCAGAATCACAGAAATTGTTTGGCCTCTATGTTTTACCACACTGGATTTTCACGGTGGTTTTCAGTACTAGCACCACTAAAAATGAATGCCTGGGTGACATTGCTATAGTCTATTAAAAAGATTTCAAGTTATGATAGTCAATAGTAAAATACATCTTCACAAACAGGACTCTGATTGCTCAGAGACCTTTTCATGTTAAATATCAGTTGAGAATGGTGATTTTTTTTTTTAATGTAGCAGCTAAAGTGGCGCCACCATGTGGCAATAGCAGAAACTCATTTTACAATTTACTTGGCTTACCAGCCTTGAAATTATGACTTTTTTTAAGAGATGAATTTTTAAAATTTGTGGTATTTACATTTTGCGTATCAAGTGAGGTTTTATTTTTATGTCAAATTGCCTAAATCTTTATTTCCTCCAGGTTTTTTTTTTTTTGGTTTTTGTTTTTTTGCTGTACGCGGGCCTCTCACTGTTGTGGCCTCTCCTGTTGTGGAGCACAGGCCCCGGACACACAGGCTCAGCGGCCCTGGCTCATGGGCCTAGCCGCTCCACAGCATGTGGGATCTTCCCGAACCGGGGCACAAACCCGTGTCCCCTGCATCAGCAGGCGAACTCTCAACCACTGCGCCACCAGGGAAGCCCTCCTCCAGTTTTTTAATTGTGGTAAAATACAGATAACATAAAAATTTTGATCTTAACCATATTTAAGTATACAGTTCAGTGGTATTAAATGCATTCATAACGTTTTGCAACCGTTGCCACCATCCATCTTTAGAACTCTTTACATTTTGTAAAACTGAAATCTATGCCCCAATAAACAGTAGCTTCCCATTTTCCCCTCCTCTCAGCCCCTGGCAACTATTATTCTGCTTTCTGTCTCTTTGTATCTAAGTAGAATCAGTATTTGTCTGTTTTGACTGGCTTATTTCATTTAACATAATATCCTCCGGGTTCATCCATGTTGTATATCGTGTGTCAAAATTTCCTTCCTTTTTAGGCTGAATGAGATTCCATTATTTTTACCACATTTTGCTTAAATTCGTCGGTGGACACTTGTGTTGTTGCCACATTTAAGTTATTGTGAATAATTCTGCTAAATCTTGATAATTCAGAATCATGTAAAATGTGGCATGTGACTTTAAAGGAAAGAAATCTGCCTTTCATAGGTCCTAAATTGTCTTGTGTTGACTTGCCTGCTATACTATAGTATGTGTTTCTACTCCAGGTGAACCGTCCTATTGGCAGGGTACAGATCTTCACTGCAGACTTGTCTGAAATTCCCCGTTGCAACTGTAAAGCTACTGATGAGAACCCCTGTGGGATAGACTCCGAGTGCATCAACCGCATGCTGCTCTATGAGTGTCACCCCACAGTATGTCCTGCTGGAGGGCGCTGCCAAAACCAGTGCTTTACTAAGCGCCAGTATCCAGAGGTTGAAATTTTTCGCACATTACAGAGGGGCTGGGGTCTCCGGACAAAAACAGATATCAAAAAGGTGAAGAAACCTATTCTTAATTTTCAGATTTTTTTTCTTTGCAGTTGCTTAATATGAGTAATTGTTCTTGATGAATATGATAAAATTGATCATGGAGGAAAATAATATTGTGTGAGGATTAACCTTATTTTTATGTCTTGCCAATCCTTCCAGAAATTAGAGGCTTGAAAATAGATGGTCTCCTTTATTTCTAAAGTTCAAGTATTGATCATGTTCACTATGTATGAGGATGATAAAAATGAGGGAAATTCATAGAGATACTGTGGCCTTGTTTGCTCGTTTGCGGAAATCCTGGAACCTGTAGTTAGGATAGTGAGAGCATGATACAGAGGTGTTAATCACCAACTAATAAAATAAAATCTGTTTTTACTGAGAGAAAAATAGGTTTGGGTTCATGGAACATGCAGGAGAAAAGGATTAGGTCTTCTCTAATGAAAATGCAGTAACATCTTCAACTTGAAACTTGGAAGGACCTGCAGGTTTCTAATAAATAGATGGTATTGTACAGTCTTTGAGTAGAATAAATTATATTTGACATTTTAATAGAATAAACCTTACTCTGGTTATACCTTCTGAAGAATTTTATTGAAGTTTGTTTCTAGGAAAGGAAGTGAATATGGGGTGGTCTATTTTAGTCATTTGCTAAGGAACTATTATATATTGCCTGTGTGTCAGGCATGTTGCTGTGTGATACAGTGCTCAGTAAGAGAGACATGGTCCATGCTTTCATACAGTTTACATTCTAGATGCGGAGAGACATTGAACAAGTAATCACCCAATGTGGAAACACAAAGGGTTCTGGAGCCATGTGGCGAAGGGCCTGAAACTAGCTTGTCTCTGAGAATTTTAATTTTGTTGTTGTTGTTGTTGCGCTGTCTTAGTTGCAGCAGGCAGGCTCCTTAGTTGCAGCTCAAGGGCTCCTTAGTTGTGTCACATGGGCTCCTTAGTTGTGGCATGTGAACTCTTAGTTGCGGCGTGCATGTGGGATCTAGTTCCCTGACCAGGGATCGAACCCGGGCCCCCTGCATTGGGAGTGTGGAGTCTTAACCACTGCACCACCAGGGAAGTCCCTGAGAATGTTTTAAATTGAGGCTTGAAACATAAGTAATTGTTGGCTTAGGCTGGTTGAGTGTTCAAGCATTTCAGGTAGAGGGGACAGCATGAGAGAAAGCCAGTATGACTATTGTATAGTGAGTCAGGAGGACAGTGATGTGAAATGTGGAAGGGCAGTAGGCAGGGCATGCTCCAAGGAAAAAGAGGATAGTTTAGTGAAATTGACTTTTAGGTTCTTGGACAGGTAAAGGGATCAACTATCCATATCACCATTATGGTGGAGATTTAGTTTACTTACTTTCATTTTGGTTGATCTTAAGGTGTATCCCAAGTTTTCTACTGTTGGCTGTGGTAGGAGTGGGGAGATGGTTCATATTTTCAAATAGTTGAAGAATCATATTTATATTATGTGGTTTCTTGAATAAACCTTTGTTAAAGTGACTAGTTAAATGTGCATGAATTGCTTTGGAGAATCTGTTGTTTTCATTAATTTTTAAAAATAAGGTATACCTGTGAACACAGTTATGCTTTTTGTCACTTAAGTCAAGAGCTATTTCTTGTTCCAGGGTGAATTTGTCAATGAATATGTGGGTGAGCTAATAGATGAAGAAGAGTGCAGAGCTCGAATCCGTTATGCCCAAGAACACGATATCACTAATTTCTATATGCTCACTTTAGACAAAGTAAGTAATGAAAAGTGTTATTTCCACTGTTACAAGATTGTGAATTAGTGTTGTCCCAGCTATAGTGTTCATAGGCATGTCATACACTGTCCAAAACAGTGTCTTTCCCCCATATTCATAGGGATTGCTTGATCAGGGTCCTGGAGTTAGGTAAGGTTGCTCATTTCTAGCTGTACATCCATGGCAAAAGGCAATACAGCTGCTTTTAGCATTATTTTTCAGTGTCCAACGTAAGTGATTATGTCTTTTAGTGTTTTTCCTGTAAGATTAAAACTTGAAGCCAGAAAAATAAATAATAATTCTTTTATTTTACAGATTGAGACACTGATTTGTTCGTATTTAATTAGTGCATTGAGAAGGTCATATAAATTGACTATAGAACTCAGCTTACAAACCCAAGTCAGCTCTCCAATTATTGGAATTTCTGATGAGTTACATGTCACTGGTGTCTAGAATTATATTTGGGATTTCTTTTTTTGTATGTGTGTGTTTCCAACATGTTTTATTTATTTATTTTAATTTTTTTTAAAAATATTTTATAGAAGTATATTTCGTTTACAATGTTGTATTAATTTCTGCTGTATAGCAAAGTGATTCAGTTATACATATTCTTTTGCATTATGGTTTATCACTGGATATTGAATATAGTTCCCTGTGCTATACAGTAGGACCTTGTTGTTTATGGGATTTATTTCTAATTTCAGCATCCTAATGTGTTTCGTTTCTGTGTATACTGAGATTCCTCTTTGTACCTGAGTATTACGTTCTGCTAGGTTCCTCTCCCCCACCCTCCTTTAACTTTTATAATAGACCTTTCTTGGTGTGAAACTTTGTATTTACCGAGTTGTACTTTTATGGATTGTGAGATTCTCACCTCAAGATACTCTTGATCTTCATTCGGGATGGGGTCTTGATGTCATTATTAAAATCTTAGGTGATTTCTGATGTGTAGCCAGGGTTCAGGACTACCTAATTTAGAGAATGGAACAAGCTACTATTTCTAGGATGGTGGTCCTCAAACTTTAGCATATATCATAATCACCTAGTGGGCTTAACACAGATTGCTGGGCCTCAGAGTTTCTGCTTTAGTATATCTGGAGTGCAACCCAAGAATTTGCATTTCTAATGGATTCCGAGGTGGTGATACTAGTGCTGGTCAAGGGACTACACTCTGAGACCACCCCTCTGGAAGAATCAAACTTTACAAATAGAAACTCTAGCTTATTTATTATCACTCTAATTTTAATCAATAATAGTAGAGGTCTGCTGAACAACATCTCTTGGAATTCTAGGATCGTATTATTGATGCTGGTCCCAAAGGAAACTATGCTCGATTCATGAATCATTGCTGCCAGCCCAACTGTGAAACACAGAAGTGGTCTGTGAATGGAGATACCCGTGTTGGCCTTTTTGCCTTGAGTGACATTAAAGCAGGTAAGAATCATTTAAGGATTCTGGAGCTAGGAATGGGATTTCAGTTTTTATTATCTAAAAATCCCATATGTTCTATAATCCAAAATGAGGTTGCAAATTCCCAAGGATACATAAAAGACTTTCCAGGTGGTACTTAGCATGTACCAGGTATTTTTTTTGTTGGTGGTGGTATGGTAAAATACATGTTACATAAAATTTACCATTTCAGCCATTTTTAAGTGTACGGTTCAGTGGCATTAAGTCCATTCACATTGTTGTTCAACCATCACCACCATCTATCTCCAGAACTTTTTATCTTCTCCAACTGAAGATACCCATTAAACCAATAACTCCCTCATTTCCCCCCTCCCCGAGCCCCGGGCAACCACCATTTTATCTTCTGTCTCTGTGATTTTTTTAGCTACTCTGGGAATCTCATGCAAGTGCAGTCATACAATATTTATTTTGTTGTGGCTAGCTCATTTTTACTTAGCATGATGTCTTCAAGGTTTGGGCATGGATGTTTGGGTTTTTTTTGTTTTTTTCTGGCCGTGCCACACGGCTTGTGGGATCTTAGTTCCCCGACCAGGGATTGAACCAGGGGCCACCACAGTGAAAGCACCAAGTCCTAACCACTGGACCACCAGGAAATTTCCTGGATGGTTTTAAAGGAATAAATTTCCAGACCTTTTCCATAGCTTTTATATGAACTCCTTAAAAATTGGTCTGCCTTAGGACTTTCCCTGGTGGCACAGTGGTTAAGAATTCGCCTGCCAATGCAGGGAACACGGGTTCGATCCCTGGTCCGGGAAGATCCCACATGCCGCGGAGCAACTAGGCCCGTGTGTCACAACTACTGAACCCGCGTGCCACAACTACTGAAGCCCGCGTGCCTACAGCCTGTTCTCCGCAACAAGAGAAGCCACCGCAATGAGAAGCCCGTGCACTGCAACGAAGAGTAGCCCCCGCTTGCCGCACCTAGAGGAGGCCTGTGCACAGCAATGAAGACCCCATGCAGCCAGAAATAAATAAATTTATTTTAAAAAAAAATTGGTCTGCCTTAGAAAGTGTTAGCAGTCCAGGTCTCCTTTTACAGTTGCCCTTCATCCACTTTATAAACCAAATATCCACCTCTTACCCATCTGAATTTTATGGTTTATGAGCCCAAGGCTAAGAAAAACAAAAACCCTCACCTCTTGGGTCTCAAAGAACTGGACATTTGGAGAATGCACAGCTATGTTGTGGCCTGCCTAGATGCCTATTACGTCTCTGAGAATTCAGAGTGTAGAAGTGAGGTAGTTGTAATCAGCACAATATTAAGATGTTTATTTGAATTGAAAGTAAACCTGATAGGGCTAAGAGGTTTGAAAGTAAAGTTATATGATGGATATTTTCCATCAATTAAAGGAGCTTAAAATTTAGTGTCAAGGTTTTGATGAAAAATTTGTAAGCATATCGTATATACATATACATATGACACCCTCTAAATTGCATGATTTTTAAAAATATTTAGACTTGTATAAGTTTGAATGTATGAGGACGTATATAATTTTTCAAAATAAGTTTTGCAGGAGTACTAGCAAAGCATTTTCAGGATCACTCTCCTAACTCAAAATGAGATCAGACTGGCCTGGGTAGTTTGTAATTGACAGTAGCGTAGTCCAATGACTTTCAAAGCAGAAATCCCATATGAGCATTCTGCTTTGCCCAGTCAGTGTCGTTTACCTCAGCAAACACTAATCAAGATAAAGTAATTAAAGAGCAATTTTGTCAGCTTTTTGTCTGTTGCCTTTTCTTTTTTTCAATCTGTGGATAACACCCAACACCCCCCGTCCCCCCCCCCAATATATCTGTTTCTCTATAATTTAATTATACTGCTGCCCAGGAGTCTTTTAGGCTCTTTAGAATTTTAAAGGCTCTGACAGTTTTCATATTTTAAAAGTTGAGCCACTGTTTTGCATTGCTTCACATAAAGTGTTTAATGATGAAAGTAACAATGCTTGAGCATCACTGTGCACTGTGCTCTATTGGAGTAAATGATAGTGATTTTTAAAATCAGTAAGTTGTATCAAATTTTTGGAATGGATGGCTTCAGAGTAAATTGGGTAGATTTCTGCTTTGTAACAGGAATTATCAAGTGAGTGTGTAAGAGCTACCATTTTTCCAATTCCAGACACTGTTCCAAGCATATTGTCTCATTTAATCCTTACAAAAGTACTGTAAAGTATTTGGTAGCATTATCTATGTTACTTGGATTCTTGGATCTGATATATCTCTCATTCTTTTCTCCATTTTTCTCTCTAACCACACTGGGGGAGGGAGGGACAGTGTTCCTCTGTATTAATTACTCAAATGCTAGCCATGTGACTTCAGTTCTTATCTCTGTCCTGACTGCTTTTAGTACCACACTTCTACTTTGAACTTTAGTCTGTGTCCGTGGGGATGGCCTCTTCTACCATGTCTAGCCACAAATTTCTCTTCTCCCATATTCATTCAGCTCAGGTAGAATGGTGTGGGAATTGACAGACCTTATTTTTGTCCTCCCAGTCTGCAAGGGTGGGATGGGGGAATTGAGACAGAATGTGCTCATTGCCATGCAGAGTGCCCATAGGAGCTTCAGCCTTGCGAATGGAATCAGAACTTTAAGCTTGCTCTCCTCCTTACACATCCAACCTCATGGGCTCTTCACATACCTGTTACTTTCTGTCTTCAATGTGTCATACTCACTCCTTGTTTATCTCTTCTCCAGTGCCATTTGCCATCCCCCAGATTGCAGATTATTGTATTTTGGACTGTTTTCTAGAATGGCTTTCCTGTATGCACACTGATGATACCTTCTGATTTATCTCCTTGTGTGGTTTTGTTTACATAGTGGATGCTGAGTGAGCAGCAAGTTATGCCAAGTATGTGGTTGAGTTGCACTGTAAGCACATTAAATATATGAAAATTCAGCTATATTTTTAAATAAGACTATTGTGAATAGAATTACCCATCATTCAGTACAATAAGTTCACAGTGGGGAGGGGAGCTGTGACCCTGCTGTTACCTTGGTCAGTCTTGGTTCCTACAGGCTCCTCACAATGTGAGCCTCTTACCAGGCCACAAGTGATTCTAGCATTTGTACCATATGAACTCCTAAATATAAGCCAGCTGCTTTATAATTTGCTCAACCAAATTAAAAAATAATTGTTTCCAATATTAGATGAAAAACTGTATATATTAATTAGTCTCACTGATAGAAGATTTGTCATTCTGCAAAAGGAAATCTTCCTAAATTTTGACAATTTTGACTGAACAATTATCACTTTGTACATTAACGGTAAGCCATGACCCCCACCCAGAGATAACCTCTTTGTATGTCTGTATAAAATTCTTCTATTTGTTAGGCTTTCCCTAACATGCTTTGAGTTTGAATGTGTGATTTATTTGCTCTCAGTTTTGATGAAATGCACTTGTGACAGAAAGGGGACTTTTTATACCTTAAATTTGTACATCTCCTATTAAAGTTTACAAATTTCTGCTATGTACATTATGTCATTCTCAGTAAGCTTGTGAGATTGTTATCTGCATTTAATAAATGGACTCTTCGGCTCAAATAAGCCAGCTAGATTGTGGTGTAACTGGGATGTATAGCCAGGGCTTAGGTCTTGTGGTCTAGAGTTCTCTGGTATTATTCTGTATTGACATGTCTCTCTCCCTTGAGTGCTGCCTGGTAAGATGTACTCACCTTGGCACAGATGACAGGTTTCCTTCATACTTGCTTTCCCAGTGCCTGGCACATCAGTGCACCATAAATTGCTGTTTGTCTGTTTTTGGTAATGAATTAATATATTTTGAATCTGAATGGTTAGAAAAAAATAAAAAACAATTTGGGATTAACACATCTATAGTAAAAGTTATTTTAAATATTACTTGTTGGGACTTCCCTGGAGGTCCAGTGGTTAAGACTTCGCCTTCCAGTGCAAGGGGTGCATGTTCGATCCCTGGTCGGGGAGCTAAGATCCCACATGCCTCGCAGCCAGGAAACCAAAATGTAAAATGGAAGTAATATTATAACAAATTCAATAAAGACTTTAAAAATGGTCCACATCAAAAAAATCTTAAAAAAAAATTATTTGTTAAGTCATATAAGTTTTTCTGTTATTAAGTTATATTAGCTCATTAATAATGTTATATGATTAGGATTTATTAGTATGTTAATAATACAGTGTGATTAGAGTTAATCCTTTTAATCCTCTTTTAAAAATTAATCTGTTCTCTTGGAAGTCTGCCTTTTGTGATTAATAGAGAAATAATGTAATTAAAGCCATAGATATTAATATTTTCATGGTCTTTTATGCAGGCACTGAACTTACCTTCAACTACAACCTAGAATGTCTTGGGAATGGAAAGACTGTTTGCAAATGTGGAGCTCCGAACTGCAGTGGCTTTTTGGGTGTAAGGCCAAAGGTACCTTTTAAACGTAAAGCTGTAAAATAGGAACCTGTAGATTACTTCCCATGTCTTTTATTGGTCTTAGTTGATCTTACATTTCCTAAGAAAGATTCTCAGTCTCTGTCTCTCTTTTTGCCTTTTTAAAGATATCAAAGAATCTGATACTGAATTTAAGATTCTAAATGTACTATAAAACTGTAGATAAACATAGGACTTTTTTTTTTTTTTTTTAAGGACCCTTAATCTTAACCATGTACCAGTATAAACTTTGTTGTATCTTACTTCCTGGTTTTTTATGTGTACTTTAACTGAATTATAATTCTATAACTGTTAAGAATTGTTTATAATTCTTAAATATTATACATTTTTTCCTTGCTGTTACATAATTTTCATAACCATCGTTTTTAGTGACTGTTTAAATTTTTATATAATGGATGAACCATAATAGATGAACATCTGGATGCTTCCAGATTTCTCTGTCGTAAGTAACAGCATGCTGAAAATTGAAATTTAATTTTGATGCAAAGTAGACTACACCGTGACTCCAATTGGGTATTTCCCATTATGCTTGTTTGATTGTGAAGTCAACATTAAGAACTGAAAAATGCAAATTAGCATGGAAACCACTAGCTAAAGAGGGTAATCATTTTGAGCTATAATAAATGAAGAACACCCAGTGATTATTCTTTTATTTATTAAATAAGAAAATTTATATTGGATTTTGTATTTTGTTTAGTTAGTTGGTTAAATGGTCTTGTTCCTTAAGATGTGCGGTTGACTTAGTCCCTATAAATTAAAATAGTAACAGAGTTTAATGGTGTTAGGTGCACTAGGGATGTCAGTTTCTATATCTTTAGGGTCTGTGTAGCATTTCACACATGAATCAGTGAAAGGGAAATTCGGGAGCAGAAGTTTAGAAATGGGAGGAGATCACTGTGGGCTGGATTGGTCCTGGATGTTCCTAGGCCGAGATAAATAATGCGATGAAAACCATGCATTTTGATGACCAAGTGTGGTCTGCAGGGAGCACAGAGTAGACCTGCGGGCTGCACCAGGATCTATCTTGGGGAGTGGTGGACATGAACCTAAACTGACTTAGGTAAAGATGCATAGCTTGTCAAGAGCAAGGGCCACAAATTAGTTTTCTGTGTCTTCCTAGCACATGGCTCATACTAAGTGCTCAGTGAAAGTTTGTTGAATAAGTTAAGAAATGTGTGTGACACACACACCCAGAGAAGTCTTCCTTAGTTTTTGAAATTAGACAAACATAAGAATAAAAATAAAACTTACTGTTAAAGGATGACCTTTAATACCAGTCTTGTGTGTCAACAGAAAGCACATTTCTCTCTTAATTCGCTCAAGTGGTAGGAGTAGTTGATACCAGATAAAATTCGTGCTACCATTTATTGGGTACCTATGATATGCCCAGTGCTTTTCCTGCATTTTCTCTTAACTTCACAGTAGTCTATGAGGACTGTGTCTTCCCAGAGGAGAGTCTGAAGCTCAGAGAGGATAGTTAACCTGGTCAAGATCATACAACTAATGTGTCAACAATATTTGACCTCTAGAATCAACCCATTGCCACAGAGGAAAAGTCAAAGAAATTCAAGAAGAAGCAACAGGGGAAGCGCAGGACCCAGGGTGAAATCACAAAGGAGCGAGAGGATGAGTGTTTCAGCTGTGGGGATGCTGGCCAGCTCGTCTCCTGTAAGAAGCCAGGCTGCCCCAAAGTTTACCATGCAGACTGTCTCAATCTAACCAAGCGACCAGCAGGTTGGTGCCAAAATCCATTTAGAGTTCTCCTTGTTCTCTGCCAGAATTCTCAGAGCCCTTTGGTCTTCCCATGCATAGTGTTGAGAGGTGTCAAAATAAATGACAACAAAGGCTTAGAATCCTAGGTTATAGAGAAGGGAACAGAAACTCACTCGCTCTGTCAAGCATTTTATGTTATTTTATCCTCCCAGCAACCCATAGAGAGGGGTGGGAGTGAGAGGAGTTTGTCCCCAAATTAGGTTTCTTTCAATATGTGGTTGCCAGGGTAATGAAATAATAGAAACTAAGGTAGTGTAGGGGCAAGGCCATAACACTGACCCCAGTGCCAGGAAATGGAAATGGGGAATTGTTTCAGAAGCAATTACTCAGGGCTGTAGCTGGCACAGGTTGTGATAGAACTGATCTTGCCTATGAGCCAGGAGTGAGCTCTAGCATAGTTTACTTGGAAGGAGCTGGGATGGAACACTGTCCATGGCAGAGATTCGGGTATCATGAAATGAGGGTAACAGAGAGCAGCTTGGGTTGGCTTTGGGTCTTTCCTGCTGATTCTGTGTGGACAACACAGGTAAAGTTTGTGCTAGTTTCCAGACTTAACATTGAGCAAAGGTAAATCTGCTTCCATTTTTCACCTTTGTGTATCTGCTCCCTGTTCCTAGTAATAACCAAATAAGCAGTTTAATTGGCTGAGATTTTCCCCATAGAGTTGAATATTTAAAGGCTGTACAGGACAAATGGAGTTTGTAAAAATATGAAAGTAATATCTTCACATTCCATCTATGGGGAGCTTTGGGTTTTGTTTTATTGTTGTTGCTTTTCTCCTTGTTGGAAATAGTTGTAGAAATCAGGGTTTACTCCTGCTTGGGTTTTTTTTGTTGTTTTTTTACTCCTGCTTGGGTTTTAATTGATGCTCAGTTGCTACTTGATAGTTGGCTGTTATTTTTATGCATTTTGCAGAAAGTAAAGCTGAGATCCTGGGGGAGGGGAGGTGGGCAAGTGGCATGAGCTCTCTGCAGAAGGCAGCAGTTTGAAATCACTCCTTTGACTTAGTTCCAGAGCCATGACCCATCTCATATGCATGTCTTGTTTTCCTAAGCCTTTGTTTCACACCTGTGTTTTCAGGGAAATGGGAGTGTCCTTGGCATCAGTGTGACATCTGCGGAAAGGAAGCAGCCTCCTTCTGTGAGATGTGTCCCAGCTCCTTTTGTAAGCAGCATCGGGAAGGGATGCTCTTCATCTCCAAACTGGATGGGCGTCTGTCTTGTACTGAGCACGATCCCTGTGGGCCCAACCCTCTGGAACCTGGGGAGATCCGTGAGTATGTACCTCCTACAGTACCGCTGCCTCCAGGCCCAGGCACTCACCTGGCAGAGCAATCATCAGGAGTAGCTGCTCAGGGGCCCAAGATGTCGGACAAGCCATCTGCTGACACCAACCAGATGCTGTCGCTGTCCAGAAAAGCTCTGGCAGGGACTTGTCAGAGGCCACCGCTGCCTGAAAGGCCTCCTGATAGAACTGACTCCAGGCCCCAGCCTGTAGATAGGGTCAGGGACCTTGCTGGGTCAGGGACCAAACCCCAATCCTTGGTATCCAGCCAGAAGCCATTGGACAGGCCACCTGCAATGGCAGGACCAAGACCCCAACTATCTGACAAACCCTCTCCAGTGACCGGCCCAAGCTCCTCACCCTCAGTCAGGTCACAACCACTGGAAAGACCTCTGGGGACAGCTGACCCAAGGCTGGATAAATCCATAGGTGCTGCCAGCCCAAGGCCCCAGTCACTGGAGAAAACCCCTGTCCCTACTGGCCTGAGACTTCCGCAGCCAGACAAACTGCTAGTCACCAGCGGTCCCAAACCCCAGACTTCAGACAGGCCCCCCGAAAAATCCCATGCCTCTTTGTCCCAGAGACTCCCACCTCCTGACAAAGTACTATCAGCTGTGGTCCAGACCCTGGTAGCTAAAGAAAAAGCACTGAGGCCTGTGGACCAGAATACTCAGTCAAAAAATAGAGCTGCTTTGGTGATGGATCTCATAGACCTAACTCCTCGCCAGAAGGAACGGGGAGCTTCTCCCCATGAGATCACACCACAGGTTGATGAGAAGATGCCAGTGTTGGAGTCGAGCTCGTGGCCTGCCAGCAAAGGTCTGGGACAGATGTCACGAGCCATTGAGAGAGGCATTGTGTCAGATCCTGTCCTTCAGCCACCGGGCAAAGCAGCGGCCCCTTCAGAGCACTCCTGGCAAGCTGTTAAATCACTCACCCAGGCCAGACTTCTTTCTCAGCCCCCTGCCAAGGCTTTTTTGTATGAGCCAGCAACTCAGGCCTCAGGAAGAGCACCTGCAGGGGCTGAGCAGACCCCAGGGCCTCCCAGCCAAGCACCAGGCCTGGTGAAGCAGGTGAAGCAGATGGCCGGAGGCCAGCAACTACCTGGACTTGCTGCCAAGAGTGGGCAGTCCTTCAGGCCTCTTGGGAAGGCCCCATCCTCCCTCTCCACTGAAGAGAAGAAGTTGGCAACCACAGAGCAGAGTCCCTGGGCCTTGGGCAAGGCCTCACCAGGGCCAGGGCTCTGGCCCATGGTGGCTGGACAGACACTGGCACAGTCTTGCTGGTCCTCTGGGAGCACACAGACATTGGCACAGACTTGCTGGTCTCTTGGAAGAGGGCAAGACCCTAAATCAGAGCAAAATACCCTTCCAGCTCTTAACCAGGCTCCTTCCAGTCACAAGTGTGCAGAGTCAGAACAGAAATAATACCAGTAAATGCCACATGACCAGACCAGCTGCCCCCAGGGTTCTTGGGGAAGGGAAAAATCTTATTTTTCCCTCTTAAAAAACAGACCCCAACACTTTTCCACTGATATTCTCTCCTTATATCCCAACATTCAGAACTCTTGCGACATTAGCCAGTCGGGGCTTGTGGTTGTGTGAACCATGTATGGAAATCCAAGTGGGCCCCAGCCAAGGAGACAGACAGACTCGGGTCTCTTTCCCCCAACCTTTACTCATGGTGAACTTGAAATAAAAAGTCCACTCTGGAGTCAAGCATGGGATTCAATTCCACTGGTCAGGTTGAAGGTAGAGGGGCTCTCAAAGCTATTTCTCTAGCCCTACCAAGCCCCACTGAGGGTACCTGATGAACCCTTGGGAGGAACTGATACCCATTCAAGTCGGTGGTGATTTCTTGAACATTCATGTGTGCTAGGCCTGGTGCTAGTCACTGGCAGGAGATACAGAGATAAATAAGACCTGATCCCTGTGAGCCTAACATGCTTGCCTGGGTTCCCAGGTTATTTTTAAAGAACCTTTGACCAGGAAATAACAGGAAGTTTGAGGGGCCCTGGGGCTCCAGGCTCATTTTGTCATGTCCTTTGTGGCCCCAGAAGTGGTTGTTTTGAGTGTCTCCTGGTCAGGTGTGCCTGTGTGTATGTGCATGCGTGTACACTCATGCAGAGGTCTCCTCTATAGGCAGGTAGGGCCTGTTGGCTGGGCAGCCTCTGCTGCTTCTGTCTGGGCTCTGGAGAGTCTAAAGATCTGTCCTTGGTGGAGCAGTTGGTTGGGGGGCTGGGCTCTGTGAGGACACAGCTTTCCCTCAGTGTAAGAAGGCAATTGGCAAGCTTACCTTTCTTTTCTACAGATTTTCCTCCTTTTACATCAACCCACCCCATGCCTGTCCCCCAAACACTCAGGTGCTTTCAGATTTCAGAGTCTCGGGCAGTAGACCTAGGGAATCTCTGGCAAGCTCTGGGCTAGATCCACCACCAGCTCAGGGAGAGTGCCAGATCCTGGCAAGAAATTACTT
Organism: Neophocaena asiaeorientalis asiaeorientalis; assembly: GCF_003031525.2. Taxonomy (NCBI): domain Eukaryota; kingdom Metazoa; phylum Chordata; class Mammalia; order Artiodactyla; family Phocoenidae; genus Neophocaena; species Neophocaena asiaeorientalis. The sequence goes on along the minus strand of NW_020173241.1, from coordinate 1,024,226 downwards.
CTCTCCTGATCCTTTGCCCTCCTACCTGAATGGAGGGAGTCTTCTTCACTAGTGGATTCTACCACCCTCTTCCTGAGAAATGCTGTGCTCTGTATTGAGAGCACCTGCCTGCTGACTTAGCTCAAAGGCAAGCCAGAAACCTTCCCCATGACTGGCAAGATGTGGCGTTTAGAGCAATGTCCAGTCCAAGAGATGACTCCTCATAACTGCTGATTATCTGTTACTGCTGCCCTGAGCTGGGGCCCAAGGGCTGGGAAATCTGTTGGTGCTACCCTGCCCTACCATTCACCCAGCTCACTGACTGCCAACAGGAAGTGCTGTTTGGCCAGTTCCTTCCCATTCACCCACCCCCTCTTTGTCCCTAGACCAAACATGTTTACCTCTCTGCTTTGCCAACTTAGCCAGCAGCTTTAGCCAACAGGCCATCTCCTGGCCCCAAGGTCTCCTGGCCATTTCTGTCTCAGTTATGGCTTTTACACCCTCAACAGGATTCTGTATTTTGTCCCAATTTCCTCCTCCTGAGTTTCTATTGAGGTTACTCCCATACTTCTAAGGAGGGAACAACTGTTGTTATAGAAGCATTTGCGCTTTATATAAAGATTTAAAAAAGAATTTGCTTTTATTTCCCAAAGTCTGTCTCTAGGGTTGAGACATTTGAACTCAGGCAGAGGCATGAGGCTGGGCAGGGCTGCCCTGAGTTTAGGGGCCTATTCTTGCATCTCACTTAGACCTCGGACTCTCCTCTGTAAATTCCACCTGCCTAGTTCTCCCCTTTCATCCTGTCTCTCTTCCCACATCATCAGAGAGGAAAAGCTCTTTGTTTTAGAGGAAGAGAAAACAAAGCATCTTATTTTCTTTTAAAAAAATTTTAAATCATGGAAAAGATATTTTTAAAGAAATCCACCCAGAACATTAAAGTTCATTATATTAAGTATTTATCATGTGTGAGAATAATAAGTATATAACTGCAGCTAGTAGGTCCCTTTCCCTATTCTCTTAGGTTGTATGAGTAGGATTTGCTTGGTGCCAGTCCTGTGCCCTTTTTTTCTCCTGTCATCTGTAGTTGTGATCAGAAAAAGATACCCGCACTGCGCTGTCAGAATCTCTTTCCACTGTGTTGTGTGTTAAATTACCGTAGCTCTTTGTTTCATGAAATAAACTGTGAATTTTGTTGGGGGGTGGGGTGTGCAGGCTATGTAAAATTTTTAAGTGGAGAAGTTTGATCCTGAAGGAGCTTCTCTTAGGTAGGCTTTGGTAGGTAATTGACTTGACAGCCACTCTAGATATGTCTCACAGGACAGGAAGGAGTGAGGGAAAGGTGGGCCACTTTGTGGTTTTGTTTCAGTTTTTTCCATTCTCCCATTCACTGGAAAGCTTCCTTCCAGACCTGCGTAGGAAACAACTTCTGAAGCTGTTTATTTAAATGGATGGACAGCCAGCCTGGCTTTCATGAGGGCCATTGTAAGACTCTCTTAGGTTGATTGGAAATTAGATGTTCAACTCTCAGGCCCACTGATAGCATTTGATACTAGATTGTTAACATCATGAAAGCAGTCACTATACAATTAGAAGCAGAGTCGGAAGGACTTTTGGGAAGTGAGACTCTTGCATGACTCTTTGGGGGGGGTGACCTTGCCATCCTTAGGGGATTCTCCTGGAACCTATACTGAGACCTTTTCTCCAGGGGGTGTGACTTGGCAGTTAAAAGGAAATCTTTACTCTTAGAAACTCCTGATCTTTGTGTAGGATGCTATTTTGGCATTTGGCCAAGTGCTTGTAAATCAGGATCTCAATAGAGCGTCTGCCTCTAAGCCAGTTCCCCAGGAAGCCTTTCTGAGGGGGAAGCCATAGCTTCCATAGGTAGTTAGAGAACTAATACCTATCCTAGCCCTGTTAAGTCAGAAAAAATTATGGAAACTGTTGAAATTTGAATTCAAAGCCTCATTTGCTTCTCTACTGGAGCAAACCCATTCTAATAGCAAAATAGTTGTCACTGCTACAAAAGCATCCAAGTTTTTAAATGTCTGCTTCCCCCTGAAGTTACTGAGTTTGAAGTGATTTAAATCACTGTGTCGATCCTCTTCTGAACAACTATCAAATCTACATCTTTAGCATTGATGAAAATAATTATTCTATTCTTTACATCCTCCACCCCACACTACAGTCAGGGCATGAAGTGCATCAGCGATCCTTTTCCAGGCTTGGCAGCGTCTACTCACAGGAGCTGGACTCCCAGGTTGCCTCGTGAGAACAGAGTGGCAGGAAGGAAGTCTGGTCCTGGCAGCTTCCCCTGTGGAGAAGAATCAGGAGAGCACTAAATGTGGATGGATTTTTTTTTTTTTTTTTTTTTCCCCCCCATCAGCTCCTATAAAGCAGGTTTTCTCCTAAGGCTTTTTTGGGAGACACTGTCATCCTCTTGGGGTCTGTCAGGAGGTCAGAGTAGCCCAGTGTCCTCACTTCTCTGAGATCATGGCAGGAAAGGAGCTGCCACAAGCCCCTTTTCCTGCTGAATAATGTTTGGGCTGTTCCATGTGTTAAGACATTCCAGATCATTTAGAGCTGGGTAGCTGCTGCACGAGACTTTCCTTGGCTGTGGACAGTTAGCTCTCAGCTGAGCTTCTTAGAGTTAGTGCAGCAGGGCCAGAGGTTGCTGTAGTATAAATTGAAAAAAGGAATAGGTAATTGCTTTGTACACACACAAAAAATGCAATGATGGTGCTAATTTCCTGGTATAAATAAGCACTGCCAAGGGTTGAGGGACTGGTGACTTGAGAAACCCAGATTCCTGTTTGGGAAGAAGAGATCTTATGTAGTTTCCTTGAGGCTTTATCAGAGGAGGGGAAGGTAGAGCCATGGTGAATCTTGCATCTGACCCTGAAATAGTCCAGTGCAGTCCAGAGGTGGAAGAGATGCTGTTTCCAGATGAGGGTGGCCATTGAGTTTCTCAGGGCTGGTGTCACCTTGTCCATAGCCTCTGTCCACACTGCCTGAACAGGTTGGTAGAGAGCTCCAAGTGTGGGGTCTCCCTCAGCTACCTTCTGCCCCTCTCTACCTCTTCCACTCTCATGGGAGCACCTCTATTGCTTATGAAGATTTAAGGGTAATATTTCTTAAGGAAGTGGAAAGAGTTTATTTTAATTAGAAATCCACAGCCTGGGGAGAAATGTTTCCTATCAACATAAGCAAAAATAGCACATGTTAAACTCATATGGTCCCTTTTCTAGAGCTACTTTCCCATGACTCTCAAAACATCAGGCTGTTGAGGGCTTCAGGTGTAACACCCTGGAAATCGAGCAAAGCTTTTTGGACAGGAGGTGAGCCTAGGGAGTTAGGAGCAGAAATGAGTGGTTCTGGTGCTTTAGACTTCCAGGGTAGGGGCAGAGAACAGGTGGTCTCTAGGTCTGAGGTGGGTGCTGCCTGTGTGTGCATGTAGGTGAGAGTGTTGAAGACGGGCGAGTGCAGCACACAGGAGCTCATGGAAGAGCAGCTAAGTCTTGGCAAAAAAAGCTGACAATAGAGATCTATCTTTATATTTTTAAGAAAGGGGCAGAGGGGGTGTCAGCTGAGGTCCATCACTTTTTTTGCCCCCCTTCACCCCAATAGATTGTCAGTGATAAGTGGAACTCTTAGTGAAAAAGAGGGGAGCCCTGTGCTAGGAGTCCCCATAAACATGTACTGTAATTCTTTGTATATAGAAAAAAATTACTGTAAAGTAAAGTTTAACTTTACTCTTATGGCCCTTGCCCTGTGTTTTGTTTTGTTGTCCGTGGGGAGATGTAGCCTAACAGGAGGGAGGATGGGTTTGGGGTGAGAGCAGAAGCCAGCCCCTGAGGTAGTTCCCAGGGACACGGAACTGAGCCCTTCCTCCAAGCACCTCATGGGAGTGGTGTGGGTTTCCTCCCAGTAGCCACAGCTGTCAGAATGTCTTTCTGCTGCTTTTGGGAGTGGCTGGCATCAGTTTCAGTCCCTACACAGGAAGCCTCCATCACCCACGAAGGAAGGGTATTTTGAGGTTTTTAAAAAGGAAGTGGAACCAAAGCACTTTCTGAGTGTGAGTCTAGACATTTTGGCCAAGTTTTTAGTTTTTTAGAGCAGGTGCCGGGCACTGCAGAGGACTCGGCCTAGGCCTAAAATGGTAAAGTGAGGCAAAGGGGCTGAGCATCCCATAACAGAAAAGGCTTCCATATGCTTCCTTTTGGTTGAAGGGTTGGTCCTGTCTACAGTAACATCTGATTCTTCAGAAATATCTGGACGTCCAAGGCCCAAAAATACACTTTCAGGAACCCCTGGGAATCTGCTTCCCTTCTGACTTAGTCCTGAACTTTCTACCCCAGGGAAGAGTGTGGGAAGACAAGCATTTAGTCCTACAGTTACTTTTCACTCATGATCTTCAAGTCCTGAACTGGGTAGTGGTCACTTCATTTTACAGATGAGAAACACAGGCCAAGTTTAAGTCCCTTTTCTGAGTAGCTGAGTTGGATCCCAATCTGGATCCATAAAACCTTTCTAAGTCTTGCAGAACCTATGATTTTTCTGTTAAGCCACATAGGGTGTTGCTAGGAAGCTTAGGATCTGAGCCACAGGCATGACTCATGGACTTAGACATGACAGAGGTGCAGTAGAGCCAACCAGTCTGAGGTAGAAGTGCTTGATCCTTCGATCTCTGGATACTACTTCAGTGCCTTCCTTGCTCTTAGCACCAAGAAGGAAGGGTGAGCTTTGCACTGCCCCAGCCCCAGCTTCTCGCCCTACCTTTGCCCCCACTAAAGAATAGGAAAGGGCCCTTCTGCTTCTCCATTATCTCAGCTGCAACCCTGGGGTGAAGCCAGTTGGTTTCCAAAGGAAAGTAAGAGCTAAGAGGAGCCTTGATATAGGAAGCGAGGGCCGCCAGGTGGCCCCAGAAAGTACTAGGTATCTTGACACCCAATCCACACAGCAGGGAAAGGGGTTGAGTGTGATTCACAGTGCATTGATTTTATTTACAAATCAGAAGCCACTTAAATAATTTGTAGACACAAGTGCTGTCCAGGGCAGAAGCCTGGGGTCCAAATCAGCCCTTACCCTCCTTGTGCCCATCAGTCTGCCCAAATGCTGCCTCCGTTCCATGGGCCAGCACAGGCAGGTGCCACCTCTGCCGCCATGGGGACCCAGGGTAGCTCAGACGTGTGATCACTCAAGCCCAGACAAAAGCTAGGTCCAGCCTCTCTGGGGGAATTCCTTTAATTCCCCCAGGCCAGGTGAGTGGTGACTCAGTGATGACAACAGCTGTAGAAGTAGGGGTTTGCCTTCTGGCCCAGGTCCACGCCCTTGTCCTCTGTCAGAGAGAGAGGTGGCAGCTCAGCATCATTCTATTGGGGGATCAGGTAACTCATGAAGGGGGCCAGATGCTGTGGGCCTAGAGGAAGTCTCCACAGGAGCTAGGGAAGGACACACCTGTCATCACCTGGAAGGTGGCCACACTGACGTAATCCTCTGCTACTTTCTGGAAGAGCTCATCTGGCAGGAAAAAGGGTGATAGGTGAGGATCAAATGCCAGTGGCCCTGGGATCACCCAGTAACCAGCCCTCTAGGCTTTTCTCTGTCTCCCTTGTTGCCCTTGCGTGTTCTGCTGTGAGGCCCAGGACAGCACTCACCCACACTCTGGCCTGTCTTGCTGGATGTTTCAAAGAGCTGAGCTTTGATATCTGTAAAGAGAAGTGTCTAAAGCCTCATACCTGAGAATTAGGTGGACACAGACAAAGGGGAAGGCTAGCAGTACAGGGAATCTTCTGAACCCCACAGATTCAGGGAGGCCAGAGAAAGTCTTCCCATGGAGGATCTTGCCATGGTAGCCAAGGCAGTCCCTATTTTCTGTGACCCACCCAAGTAGCCACTTCCCTCCCCCAGCCCCAGGGAGCTAAGGAGCAGCTACTGTCTGCATAGTCCTGGACGTCGTGGAAGTCCACACGTCGGCGCCGCCTGTCCTCCTCCAGCAGGTCACTCTTGGTGCCACACAAGTAGATCTTACAGCCCTGGAGCAGAAGACAAGGTGAGGGTCACCCCCCTCGGACCACCAGATCCCCAGCCCGTCTCGTCTTTTGGTGAGGTCAGGCCACCTACCTCCTCTAGGTTGCGCAGTTCCTTCACCCAGAACTTTGCCCGTTCAAAGCTGCTGCTGTCCGTCAGGTCTTGGTGTGGGACACGCAGGAAACAACCAAGGGTCAGAAGCTGTTCTGTAAGGCCAGCCTGGCACCCTCCCCTTCTTGTTTGAGAAACAGGCCAAAACCATCCTTACCATAGCAGACGATGGCAGCCTTGGCGCCCCGATAGTAGATTCGGCTCATGGCCTCATAGCGCTCAGAGCCTGCTGTGTCCTGAAGGGCAGGGGGAGGCTCAGCCCTGGCCTGAGTTGCTGAGCTACTCCCCAAAACTGCAAACTAATGCCACGTTCTCCAGACCCCGTTTTTAAACTGTGGTCTAGAGAACAGAAATGGCCTCTGTGAGGCCACAAGTCAGCCAGTAATAGGCAGGATCTACGCCTCCTCAGGAATGGGTTTTCCCAGGACTTGCCCAGAGAACTTACCCAAATACCCAAAGTCACCGTCCGGTCTCCGACGGACATCACCTTGGCCACGAAGGCGGCCCCAATGGTCTGCAACCAAGGGGAAGCAATCAGGGCCTCGGATGCGGGTTAGCCCCCTCCCACCCGTGCTGGGCCGCGTCGGGCGCACTCACGTTCTGATAGGGCCCCACCAGGAAGCGATCGTGCACGTATCGCTCCACCAGGCTTGTCTTGCCCACGTACTCCTTGCCCAGCATCACCACCTTGACGTCCACACGCTGCCCGCTCATGCTCCCGGGGCTGCCTCACCCGCTTCAGGGTCCTGAGCGGGGGCGGGAGGCAAACCGGATCTCCACTCCGAAAGGCAGCGCCCGAGCCTCAGTCCCCGACCCCAGGCGCCAATCTAAGGCTCCAGACGCCGCGACGATATTGAGCTACAGCAACGCCTCCGTCCGCCCCCGCTCTTCGGCCCCGGGTGCTGATCCTCCTTCTGAGAGCCCAGGACCTGGGGCGGCCTGGGAGTGTGCGGGGAAGCGCACTCAACGCCGGCGTCCGGGTCGCTAGCTCGCTCCGCTACTCGCTTGCCCGCCCGGCTTAGGGGCCGCTCCGGCACGGTTTCCCCACAGAGCCTGGGAAGGGTCCCCCGAACCTGGCTCCGGCCCACCGCGACTCCCGCGTAGTGGGAGGAGGTAGAGGCTGGGGAGGCGGGGCCGCCCGGTCACGTGGGCAGGCGCCGGAAGAGGTGGGCAGTGCGCGGCTGCGCCGGAAGTGGCGCGCGGCCAGACAAATCCTCATGGCGGTGGTGGCGCCTGTTTGGGTGCGGCGCTGGAGTGACTGAGCTGCTAGCTTGGCGGCCGAGCGTCGAGCTCCAGCCCGGTCTCCGCGTGCCCCCCGGGCTCCGCACCCCTGATGTTGCGCGGGCACTGAGCCCGCCCGGCCTGGACAATGGTGAAGTATTTCCTGGGCCAGAGCGTGCTCCGGAGTTCCTGGGACCAAGTGTTCGCTGCCTTCTGGCAGCGGTACCCGAATCCCTATAGGTACGTGGCCCTGGAAAGAGCAACCCTCCCACCTCGCTGTTTGGAGATCGGAGTGTGGGGGCCGGGAAAGACTCGACTTCGAGTGGGGGGATCGCCGGAGCCGTGGCCACGTTTAGGACGAGAGGACCTATCGGGGAAGCGGCCAGGCTAGTACTGGAAGGAGGCTGGGTCTGGGCAGTAGTTTACTTGAGGCCCTAGTAAAAGGTTCTCTCATCTCAGGGTGGTGAGACAGGAAGAGGCGGCGGCACCGGAGCTGGGGAGGGATCTTGGGGTTGGAAATCCGGGCGCTTGTCTACTTCTCTGCCATGACGCTCTCCAGTGGTGCAGTAAATCATGAGGTCCAGCCCTGCTGGAAGGCCTAGGAATCCAGGTCAGCGAGGAGGCGGGAGTTGGAATTTGCCCTGGGTTAGGCTCAAGGGACTCTAGTTCAGGTCTGAGCCACAACACAGATCACTCTGCAAGTTTGGGGAAAGGCATGGCCATTCTGGGCCTGGAGGCTCCAGATGGGAACCCCAACAGGCAGTTTCTTAGGGCCAGGCTCCTGAGGGTCACCTTCACCCTGACACCTGCAGCAAACATGTCTTGACGGAAGACATAGTGCACCGGGAGGTGACCCCTGACCAGAAGCTCCTGTCCCGGCGACTCCTGACCAAGACGAACAGGATGCCCCGCTGGGCTGAGCGACTATTTCCTGCCAATGTTGCTCACTCAGTGTACATCCTGGAGGATTCTATTGTGGACCCACAGAACCAGACCATGACCACGTTCACCTGGAACATCAACCATGCCCGGCTGATGGTGAGACCCCTCCCTCTTGGTTCCCCCAGAACTAGAGAGCTCCAGGTACATGTGGCTAGGGAGCCATGAGGGAGCTTCTATGATCCAAGCAGTTCTGAGGAGTGTTGGCTCTAGAGTACAAACTCAGATGATCTCTTCAGCTGGTCATCTTCTCTGGACCTGTGTTTTGACTCATTCATACAGTGGTGGAGGGGTTACCTGTTTTACAGAGTCATTGTAAGTACTAAATGCAGAGCACTCACACTGTGCCTGGCATGTGTGTAGGTTGGGCCACAGGCATGATGCTGAGGGACGGAGGGAGGCAGTGGTTTACAAACAGGAATCTGTCAAGCCATAAAGGGTACCTTGCATGTACCTTAGAGGGGGAGGATCTGGGCCCCTTGCCCCAGTTTGACTAGAGTCTTTTATCTGTCTTATGTAGTGGATTTCTGCCTGAGATTTCAGGGGAAAAGGGTTGCACATACCTTTGCTTTAAAAAAAATTAAAAAGGCTAGAAAACCCGTGGTTTGGTTTAAGGAACATCCTACAGTATCTTCTCACCTGTGAGTACCCTAAAAGCTTCCAGAGAACTGTTATTTTCTTTCTCAGTTAATCTTCACAATAACACAGGGAGGTGGGTATTACTCTCTATTGTGCAAAGAGGAAAGTGAAGTCCAGAGAGGGGAAGTCACTGAGTGAGTAGGCAGCTTAATGCTCTGCCCCTGAGTTGTCTGAGGGCCTCACAGCTGACTGCCCTGAGGGCACTACAACTGTGTTTTGTAAATTACAAAGAAAAGATCCAGCTCTAAGAAATGTCTTTCAGTCCAGCTGCGACAGGTGTCTTAAGTGTTTCTCTTGGAAGTACAGGTCCACTTGCTCCTCTCTGATAATGAGCTGTGGTGGTTGCCGGATTTTTCTTTTTTCTTTTTTTTTTTTTGGATTGTCAGGAGCTCAAGGGCCAAAGTGGGTGGAAGCCAGGTTGAAAACACCACACATGTCTAGATGTAAAGGTACAAAACATCCAGGATGGAGCTGGAAGGCCCTCTGCTGATCTCAAGAGTCCATGTAGCTTTTCGTTTGAAGGGTCAGAAGAGAGGTTTTTAGAGAGCAAAATGACTTTTTTTCATCTTCTTACTCTCTTCCCAAAGTGCAGCTTGGGAATACAGTAAGGGAAAGGAATCGGTTTTCATTTTATTGCTTTCCCTAGTGAAAAGAGGCAGGGAATCAAATTTATGTGCAAGCTGGCGAAGTGAAGGACTCCCACACAATTGTGGTTGGCTTGACTGCCTGCACAGGTGGTAGAGGAACGATGTGTTTACCGTGTGAACTCTGATAACAGCGGCTGGACCGAAATCTGCCGGGAAGCCTGGGTCTCCTCTAGCTTGTTCGGCGTCTCCAGAGCTGTCCAGGTGAGCAGCGTTGTTGTGGTGCTGGGGCTCTGGGGCCCAGGGCATGTAACATAGAGTCCGGGCTGGGGATCAGTGGGCAGCTCAGAATCCTTCCCCTTCTCATCTTTTGCCAGGAATTTGGTCTCGCCCGGTTCAAAAGCAATGTGACCAAGACTATGAAGGGTTTTGAATACATCTTGGCCAAGCTGCAAGGTGAGGGTTCTGTACACAGGCAGAGGCTGAGTCAAGTCCTAACTGCCCTGCCTGGGCTGGAGCCTGGAGCTGTCACCACCCTACTCTGAGCAACTCATCTGTACCCTGGGTATTTCCTTCAGGGCCTGGTGCACAGGAGATGAATGTCCTGGGAGGTGATTTAGGTGGGTCTTGGCATTCTTTGAAACCAGTCCCCACCCTTTGCTCCAGGTGAGGCCCCTCCCAAAACCCTTGTTGAAACAGCCAAGGAAGCCAAGGAGAAGGCCAAGGAAACGGCACTGGCAGCTACAGAGAAGGCCAAGGACCTTGCCAGCAAGGCAGCCACCAAGAAGCAGCAGCAGCAGCAGCAGCAGTTTGTGTAGCCAGCCCAGGCCCTGGGGCCGCAGCACAGCAGACCACTTGCTCCAGTCCCTGTGCTCTTTCCTCCTTGTACTTTATTATTAAAAGTCAGCTTCCAGCCCTGTCTGCTGTCTGGGTGGTGGGCTGGGGGTGGGTGTGTTGTTTGGCCTCTCCAGCACACCAGGCCGTTACCCACGTCTGAGCTGGGCCTGCTTATTCCTGCATCAGGTGGCTGAAGATAGAGGTACAGTGACTTGCGCAGGGTCACGTCCAGGTGAAGTGGTCATAAACGCTAGACTGTAAGCTCCATGAGGGCAGGGACCTTTGTTTTATTTTCTGATGTGTCCCAAGTACCTGAAACAAAATCTTGCACATAACAGGCACTCAATAAATACTTGTTGAATTCAGTCGGCCCCAGCTCTGGAGTCAGAAAGCTTTGGTTCAAATCTTGACTCAACTGTTTCCTGGCTTTGGACCTCAGGAAGGTCATGTCACTCAGCCTCAGTCCCACTGTGACAGACAGGGACTGAGGCCCCCGAGTTGTGAGGAGTAAAGGGGCACTGCCTGGTGTGGACAGCAGTGTTTGTGGTGGCTATGGATCTCATTTCCTCTTTTCCAGTTTGTCTGTGGCTGGGAGTTCCCCCATTCTCACCAGGCAAGACCATGGACAGGAAGTTAAGAAAGAGGCTTTTAATGAAAATATAGTATGTGGAGGGCAAAGGCCAGGGGCCCTTGTTTAGGAAGGAACATGAGGACCCAAGAGGCTTCCTGCCCCTGTGGACAGCAGAGCCAAGTGCTACAAAAAACGCCTGGAAGGGTGGCCTGGGCCCAAGCTGCCTGCCCTGCAGGGCTCAGCGGGGCTCGGCACCCCGTCCTAGGTGGGACTGCCAGCAGCCAGCAGCAAGGTACGGGGAGCACCTGTTCCCACACAGTCCTTTTAGTCCATTCCAACAGTACTCTGAGCAGCCCTGGAGGCTTGGTGAGGGCTCCAGCCTGGCAGAGCAGAGGGTGGGCTGAGGGCAGAGGTTGCTCCAGGAGGTGAGGGTCATAGCCAGGTGCTGCTGCTGTGTGAGTAGCTGTGCTCCTGGCCCGCGCTGAAGCCCCGCAGCAGCTCAGCCTCGCCCCCGAACACCAGGCTCTCCACGTCCACCTCCAGCTCCTCTGCACGGGGAGCAGGCCAGTCAGGGGACCTGGGCCACTCAGCCCACTCGACCCCTCCGCGTGAGGGCACTTACCTTGGTCTGAGTCGGAGCGCTCAGAGGAGAGGCCTGAGGAGTCCAGGCTGTCTGCTCGCAGCCGCTCGCGCTCGCCCGCCCCGGCCAGCCCCCGGAGCTGCTCCAGCTGCTGCCGCAGGCTCTGCTGCTTGCTGCGCAGCTTCTCCTTGAGCCGCCGGGCCCGCTGCTCCTGCTCCTCCAGCTTCTGCAGATCCGAGGGAGCAAGGGGCTGGGGTCAGCTACCTGGGGTCTCGGGCCTCAGCCCAACACCACTTAACGGCGGACCTTGGCCACGTGGTGACTGCTTGCTCCACACGGGCTCACTAGATCTGGGCCCCAGAGGGTCGCTCCCACATCCTACAGGAAGCTAGGCCCTCCTGCCCTTCTGTCCCATGTAAATGGCCCAGGAATTCTGTCCAGATGGGTGGGGAAGGGAGGGCACCGCAATCTCAAAGGCCCTCGGGGCCCAGTCAAGTGATGTGAAGGAGTGGAGTGTCTGGTGTCAGGCAACAGGGACTGTGGGGGACTGGGGCACACCAGCGAGTGCATACTAAGGCTCGAGGCAGTGGCCCAGGCCAATTACTGCCACATAGAAACAGGCCCAGTGTTGCCAGATCGCCCAGTTTTTTAAAGAGAAGCAGGGAGATCACATTTTTTCATGTCAAATGTCCTTTTAAGTGCTGCCAACTAATTTAAATGTTTAGAAAACTACAGACCAAACAAAGGCTACCAGTTTGTAACTCCTCAAGACCCTCCCAGGAGTCCTAAGTCTTCAGCATTAGTCCCCTTCTGCTGCCCCCACGCAAGCTCTGCCAGCCCTGAGTTCCAGGGACTGGAGGACCAAGGGTTCTCCCATCAGGGTCCTCAATGGACGGAATCCTGCATTCAGTCAGCAAGGGGAGAATTGGGTGAGGGGGCATTTGGACTGGGAGTAGATGAATGAATAAGAGCTGCCCAGGCAAAGACAGGGGAGGAAGAAGCATCCAGGCAGAGGGAAAATGGGAAAAGCATGGAGAGTTCAGCTTTTTTGGTGCGGAATGGGGAAAGATGAGACCAGTGGCAGGGCCTGTGTTGTGAAGGGCCTTGAGTATCACAGGAAGAAAGAAACTGAAACTGTCCTGTCAGGAGCCATGGAAGGTTTTCAGCAGGAGGCAGACCTGAACAGATCTATGTGGTGCAAAGAACATTC
>NW_020173241.1:895881-1011466 GCF_003031525.2 Neophocaena asiaeorientalis asiaeorientalis | reverse complement strand
ACAAAAAAAAAAAAAAAAAAAAAAAGAACATTCTAGGGCAAGGTGGGGAGGACAGCCAGGTGGAGGCAAAACAGGAAGCAGGGAGTCCAGGAGAGGGGTGATGGGGCTTCAAGGAAGGAGCAATCCCTAGGTCCTGCCCACGGGCCAGCCAGCACCCAAGGTCACACATCATCCCTCCGAGAACCAAGTCAGCAACTCCATGTGAGAAACTGGAGCCGGCTATCTGGCCAGGGTGTTATTCAGCCACAATGAGGAGAACGCAGGCACCTTTGGGACAGTGCTGACAGTTTCCACACCACGATTTATTTGCTGCATGGCACCTCCATCTGTCTCTGTCACTGCCCCCTGTGCCCACAACATGGCCTGGCAGAGCAGGTGCTCACTTGTTGAAGAAAAGAATGCAAGTCAGGAGACCTAGGCCTCGGTTCTGAATCTGCCTCTCATCAGCCGGCTCTGCCTCCATTTCTTCCTCTGTCAAAAGGGCCAGGAGAGCAGGAAGAGGCCTCTATTGTTTCCAAGTCCCTTCTAATCCCCACTCTGTGGAGCTGCCTTGTGCTTGAGTCAGCACACCCCACTCCCATCCATCAGGGGGCGCTGAGCTCAGCCCGGGCAGCAGCAAGAGCCCTGGGAGGGTGGCTCACTGGCGTCCTCTTGGTACTTTCCCCCTCCTGGCTTCTGGAGCTGCCTCCCAAAGCAGCGTCGGGACACCCCCCCGCGCCCCACCCCGCCAACCGCCGAGAACAGGAGGCCTTCAAGGATGGGGGAGAGGAAGAGCAAGAAACAGCCCTCTCCAGTCCGAGGGACCCTTACACATGACCCCTCACAGAATGCCCCCCATACAGAGGAGGAAATGAAGTCCAGAGAGACTACATAACTCGCTCAGGGTCTCACAGTTGGGATCCAAGTAATAATTGCTGTAATAACAAGTGAACTTTTATTGGAGGAACTTGCTTAAAGCCTCAGAACAATCCTGAGTTATTTTCTGCTTTTCTTCCTACTTAACAAATTTGGAAACTAAAAGCACAGAGAACTGTCCAATGTCAGGCAGTTGGGCTATCACCTCAGACCTCTCTCCCTAGTTCCACCCAGCCCCTCCCTACTACCCCTTTCCAAGCATCCTGGCAAGCTGGCCCTGGGGCACCAGAGTAGCTTCTTACCTGGATGTGCATCCTGGCCCTGCGCAGAAGGCTCAGTGTGGTGTATCGGGCACAGTCAGCCCCCAGGGGCATCTGCTGCTTCAGCTGCTCCAGGCACCGCTTCAGCTGGGCCCTCCTGTGGGGGAAGGGGTCTAGAGGGCAGTGCCAGCCCAGGCTTGCTGGCCAGATGAGGGACGGCAGGGGAGGGGAGGCCAGAGGGAGGCAGTTCCTGGGGCCTGGTGCTATCAGGGCAGGGTTGGGACTCACCTGCGCTTCTCCAGCTCGTTGTGCACAGACCTGCCAATGCCAGGGAGGATGGGGTGAGGGGGTGTCAGCTACTGCCCACACCTTCAGTCCCAGGGCTCCCAGGGCCTCAAAATTCACTACAGATGTGTATCCCAAACTAGCCCACTGTGGGGACCTTGTGCTGGCCTCAGGCACCTGAGTCCCAGGCAGAGGCAGAGACAGTAAGGAGGCCTGCCCAGGTGACTGTGGGGTCCAAAGGAGGCCCCTTAGCAGCAATCAGGAAGGGCTTCCTGAACAGGTGACATGTGAGCTGAGCCCAGCAACACAAGTTGCCCAAAATGGGTAGTGGGGGGAGAGGCATTCAAATTGGGGGGAACAGTGTGCAAAGGGTTGAGAGTAGGAGAGAAAAGGAGAAAGCCTGTGGGGGAAAGCGAGTGGTTTGATATGTGCTGTATTAGGAGTGTGAGTGGAAGCAGGACCCAGAACTATTCACCGTTCCAACCACACCAGGGGTGCTCGAGAAATAGTCCTTGAATGAAGAGTGTGTGTTTGGGGGATGGGTAAACGGCAGGAGGTGTCTGAATGCTTTCAGAGCAGGGTACCTGGCCCAGAAGATGCGAGCAATAAGGAGGAAGTTGGCAGTGGAGGGGCCCGATGAAGGACGGCGTCCATCCCCCCCCTATTCCCCGCTGCCCCAGGCCCTCCTCACCGCCCACTGTCCAGCGCGCCAGGAGCTTGGGGAGACCGCTTCCTCCTCCTGTGGACTGGGCCCGGACTTCGGTGTGGGCACAGGGACGCATATCCATGCTCTGCCTCTGCGAGAGACAGCCCCCGCCCACGTCAGGCTGGGGCTAGTTCCAGCGGGATCCCCTGGCACGGCACGGTCAGGGAGGGGCTTTTGGCTACAGGGCCATTTCCCCACCCCCTCCAGCCCCACTGCCCGCGGACCCCTAAATTGAGGGCGGGGGTGCCCCAGGACTACTGCCCTAAGGCCATGCATCCTCCAAGTTGGGAGCCAAGTCCAGCCCAGGCCAGTGTCAGCGAGGTCGCCGCCTGGAGTCCGACCAAGGGTTCTTCCTCACCTCTCTCGCGGCGCTCCAGGAACTCCGCCGCCTGCAGCAAGACCTGGATGTTGCTGGCCACGGGTTCCATGTCGGCGACAGCTGGCTGCGGGTGGGCCTAGGATGCTGGCCGGAGCAGCGGCTGCACCACTTTTGTTACAATGTAACTGACACGGTGCAACAAACACAGACGCCCGGCCCGCCCCCGGAACGCCCCGCCCCGGGACAGCCCAGCTCTTGGCCCCGCCCCTGGAACGCGCCCGGGAACCGCAGCCCACCCTCCGCGAGCCCGCCCGCCCCCTGGGACTCCCGTAGGGCTTCTATGGGCGCCGGATCCAGGCCCGGCCCTTGGGCGAACTCCCGGGCTGGGGGTGGGGGTGGGGTTGTGCTGCGTCTTGCCGCTTCGCTCAGCGACCCAGCGCCGGTTACTTGGCTTTTCTGGGCCTCAGTCTCTAGCCCTGTGCTAGTGGCAAGAGGCGCGCACACTGAGTGGTGCTCTGGGGGCCGGTGGTCCCGGGGAGGCCCCCGGCTCCGCCGCTGCACGTGGGCGCCACGGAGGTGGGGCCGGCGGGCACCCTCGCCCATTTGCTCTTTGCCTCTTGAGGCTCGCGGACGTCACCTTGGGGGCGGGGCAGGGGGCCTCTCAGGCACTATTGGCTGTGTGCGGCTCCGCCCTCTCCCGCTGCTGGTCAACACGTTCGGGCGGGAAAAGGAGCAGGTTTCAAATTTGAAAACCCTGGCTATGGGGGCGGGGTTGAGCGGGGAACAGGCCCCAGTGCGCAAGCGCCGGGGGAGGGGGCGCGGACCTGGCTCCTGCGCTCCAGGGTCTGTGCCCTTGCCTGCTTGCCATCTGCCCCCGTAGCCCCCGCTGGGCTCCTCCTCCTCATCTGCAGGGAAGCTATTGTTGCTACGAAAACGTCAGAAGGGTAGCAACTTGAGAACTGGCTTGCTTCAGAGTCCTGGGTTCTGGAGTCAACAGAGTTGAGTTCCTGTCCTGTCACCGCTACTTCTCAGCTGTGTGACTCGGGAAGTGCCCTCCCTCCCGTAAGCTCGGGAAGCCCTGAGACAGCGTCGTTGAAAGATCAGAGCCCACGCCTATGCCGTGCATTTCCAAGGCCTGTTGCAACCTCACGCAGGCTTCTTCCTCCCACAGAGCCCCTGGTTGCCTTACTCAGTCCATGAGCCCTTCTTTTTTTTTTTTTTTCAATATTTATTTGTTTATTTAGCTGCGCCGGGTCTTAGTTGCAGCGTGCAGGATCTCGCTCCCTGACCAGGGATGGAACCCGGGCCCCTTGCATTGGGAGCGTGGAGTCTTAACCAGTGGACCACCAGGGAAGTCCCCATGAGCCCCTCTCTAACGTGACTTTCTAGCCTCACGAAGAAGATGATGCGGTGATTTCTAGGGGCAGCACCAGTAGGTGTAGCCACACCTTCGGCGACAGTGACAGTCTAAGGGTGGAGACCGGAAGATAAAAGCAGCTGTTACGGGGTGGAGGATTACTGCCAGGCTGGGGCTGAATCTGTGACCTGGAAATGGAGAGGAGGGAGAAGGAGGAACTAGATTCTCTATAAAGAGACAGTCCTGGGTAAACACATGGCACATGGCAGTCAGTCCTCAGTTCCTTGGAAAAAAACCTTTGAGTTTCTCTAAGAGTCAATTCCAGAGGAGTCACTGACATGCCCAGCCAGAACTGCTGCCTGGGACTATCCACCCCTTCACCCATCCATTCACTCATGAAATATTTGCTGAGCACTTGCTGGACCTTAGGCGCTGTGCTGGGAGCTGGAGAATACAAGCGTGGGCAAAACCAGACAGGGTTCTCGCCTCTGCAGAGCTCTCAGGTGAGGGGCAGAGAGACCGACATAGTAATCACACAGTAGAGATATGCTCTGACAGGTCCTCACAGGAAAAGACCCAATGTAAGGGCATGTCCTAAGGAGCATTTGACCTAATCAGGGAGGTCAAAGAAGGTTTTTCTGGGGAGGTGGATGAGTAGGTTTTATCTATGTATAGGAGGAATGTAGAATCCCAGTCACACTAACAGCAGGTGCAAAGTCCCTGACGCTGAAAGGAATGTATGCAGATGGAAAGAGGCCAATGTGGCCAGCATAGAGAGATCAAAGAGCATGGAGCAGGCTGACACTGGAGAGGCTGGCAGGGCCCAGAACAGGCTGAAGTGTTCCCCAAACCCCCACCTGCAATTAGTTATGTCTGAAGAAAGGAGTCACAAGACTTGTGAATGAATTTCCAATTTTATTTCACTAAAGTCAGCACCCACACAGTGTAGGCACAAACCCACTAGTCAGATATCTGGGACCCAGGTGGCCCAGCCTTGGAGCAGGGGTAGGATTGGGGCAGGGTTGTGGGGGAGTGTCTGAAGGAGGAGAGCTCCCAGCAGAGGAAGGGAGCTCTTAAAAAAAGAGTTAGGGCTGCTCCAGCTGGAGGCTGTGGAAGTGAGGCAGGGGCTGCAAGGGGAGCTGAAGTAACCACATTGAGGAGTTTGGACTTCGTCCTAGGAGGGTAGGATTCGAGCTAGGGAACAACATGGCCTTAGGGCTCCCATGAATTGGGCCAGGGCCACTAGCCAGAGGAGCAGGAAGCAATCCTTCCCAGGAAGCAGGCAGGTGGAGAGGATGGGGCTCCTGCCCCAAGCCCTTAGATGCCCTTCTGGGCCCCTCTGAGAAAATGCTAGTGCTAGTGCCATCTGCACAGGGCTGGGCAGAGGCCTCCAGGGCTCTTGCCCCCTCAGCAGTGACTGGTCTTAGAAGCTCTTCCCCAGACCCCCAGGTCCTGCATGGTCCAGCCTGCACACTGCAGCCTGTGGCCTCCCTGCTGTCTCCCCACCCCTTGGCCCTTCCTGCCTACAGTAACTGTGGCTATGCTGCCTGCACTTCAGTGCAGGTTCTGTCAGAAACCAGTATCCTCTGGGCTCCAAGGGACAGTGCCTGCCTCTGTGCCCTGAGTGGGAGAGGAGAAGGAGACCCCTACCCTGCTGTCCTGCCCCAGTAGGACTCCTTGAAGAGGGCAGCTTGCAGGGCCTTGGCACCAGGCTCACCATCCTCTCCCACCCTAAGGACAGGTTGCCTGAGGAGATGGCTCCTGCTGTTCCCCTAGAACCCTTTCACTTCCTTCCCCACAGCTGAGAGTAACAGCGGGAGGGGAGGTGGGAGTTGGGGCAGTATTGGAGCTAGGGCCTGGCTCAGACCCCGGACCCTGCCCAGCCCCCTCCCTATGCTCCCTGTCCCAGCCTCTCCCACTTCACTCATCCTCCCCTCTTCCCAGAGAGTAGCATTCCTTAGTCACTGAGCTAACCAGGTTGTACCCCTGCTGAAAGGCCCACCAGGAATCCCTCGTCCCTCAGGACAAAGTTCAAGCTGGGCTGTGCCCCTCCTCCTGCCATGTCAGGCCACACACCCTGCCCTTGCCCATTTCCCTGCCTCTGCCAGCTTGGCTTAACTGTCACTTCCTCCAGGAAGTTCTCAGGCCTCCAGTTTTCAGAGCACCCTTCTGAAAGCAGCAGTGGCCCTGTGTCCCTCAGGGTCAGCCACCTCTGTCTGACTATAACCACGGTGATAGAGGAAGCCAGTGTTAAGAAAGGGGCTTGGCCAAGCTATAGTGGAGGAGCAGGGGGCGGTGGGCCTTGGTGGGCCTGGGTCTCTATGTGCACAAGAGGCTGGTGTTGTAGCAGTCAACAGGCCCCCAACTTGGAGGCCACAGTTGGAATGCCACGCCCCCCAGGCATGTTGTCAGGAGCTGTACAACACAGTGATTGACAGAGTCAGGGAGGCTAGCTGCTCCCTCTTTAAGTGCAGCGGAATAGGCCATGAGGCCAGGCCTTGCTAGACTACAGTCCCAATTACCCTGGATGAGGTCACCGGGAAAAGGCCTCTGTAGGACCTGTAGTATGTCCACTTTTTTATTCCTGATATAGGTAGTTTCTCTCTCTCTCCCCCGCCCGTCTTTCTGAGAGTTTATCAATTTTGTTAATTTGTTTAAAGAATCAACTTTGGATTTCCTTTGCTCCTTTGTTTCTTAAGATGGAAATGTACATAATTCACTTTATTCTTTTCTTCTTTTCTGCACATTGCTTTCACTGCATCCCAAAAACTTTGATGTGTTATAGTTTTGTTTTATTTTGTTTTTCATTCACACAGAGATATTTTCAGAATTTTTCTTTGACCTGAGACCTGTGGGTAATCTGAAGTGTTTTCCATAATGTCCAAATATTTGGGAATTTTCTAGATGTCTTTTTGTTATTGGTTTGTAATTTAATTCTATGGTGGTTAGAGAATATACTCTTATGATTTTGATCATTTGAAATTTATCAAGGCTTGTATGGTCCAGTACATGATCTATCTTGATGAAGGTTCATAGGCATGTAAAAATAACGTGCATCCTCCGGTTGTTATGTGTAGTGTTCTCAAAGTGTCAAATTAAGTTGGTTGGACTTCCCTGGTGGCACAGTGGTTAAGAATCCACCTGCCAGTGCAGGGGACACGGGTCCGATTCCTGGTCTGGGAAGATCCCACCTGCCGCGGAGCAACTAAGCCCATGCACCACAACTACTGAAGCCTGCGCGCCCTAAAGCCTGCGCCCCACAACTACTGAGCCCGTGTGCTGCAACTACTGAAGGCCGTGCGCCCTAGAGCCCATGCTCCGCAGCAAAAGAAGCCACCGCAATGAGAAGCCCGCGCACCGCAATGAAGAGTAGCCCCCGCTCGCTACAACTAGAGAAAGCCCACGCGCAGCAACAAAGACCCAACAAAACCAAAAAATTTAATTTAATTTTAAAAAATTAAGTTGGTTCATTGTGTTGCAAAAAAGAAAAAAGTTTATATCCTTACTGATTTTGTTTTGTCTACTAGTTCTATCAAGTACTGAGAGATAAGGTTTTTTGTTTGTTGTTTGTTTGTTTTGCGGTACGCGGGGCTCTCACTCTTGTGGCCTCTCCCGTTGCGGAGCACAGGCTCCGGACGCTCAGGCTCAGCGGCCATGGCTCACGGGCCCAGCCGCTCCGCGGCATGTGGGATCTTCCCGGACCAGGGCACGAACCCGTGTCCCCTGCATCGGCAGGCGGACTCTCAACCACTGCGCCACCAGGGAAGCCCGAGAGATAAGTTTTAAAAATCTCCAAATTTAATTGTAGAATTGTCTATTTATCTCTCTAGTTCTGTCACATTTTACTTTATATGTTGTGAAACTCTAGGTGCATATGCATTTATGATTGTTATATCTTCTTGTTGACCTAATTATTTTTGTATTCTGAAAAATCCCTCTTTATCTTTGGCAATCTTCTTTTCTTTAATACTATTTTGATATTAATATAGTCACAACAGCTTTTGATTAGTGTTCTCATAGTGTGTTTTTTCCCATCTTTTTACCCTTAACCTAACAGTGTCAGTATTTAATATGTTTATCTTGCAAATAGCATATGATTGGGGAGTTCACCCCCTGTGGTCTGATAATCTCTGCCTTTGAATTGTGTTTAATAAAATTATTTTGACATAGTTGATTTTAGGTCTATCATTTTGATTTTTATTTTGTATTTGTCCCATCTGTCCTTTTCCCCTTTTCCTTCCTTTTCTGACTGCTTTTGGATTATTTGTCTTTATCAGACTTCCATTGTGTATCTACGATTGGCTTCTTATCATTACCTCTTTCAAGTGGTCTTTCAAGTGTTCACTTTAAGAACTATAATAATATACATCTGGGCTTCCCTGGTGGCACTATGGTTGTCGAGTCCGTGCTCCCAATGCAGGGGACCCGGGTTCGATCCCTGGTCAGGAAACTAGATTCCACATGCATGCCGCAACTAAAGATCCTGCACGCCACAGCGAAGATCCCGAGTGCTGCAATTAAGACGTGGCGCAGCCAAAATAAATTAATTTTTAAAAAAAGAACTATAATAATATATGTCTTTAAATTATCACAGTCTACCTTGAATTAATATTATACAATTTTAAACATAATGTAAGAAACATACCATTATGCTCCCTTTCACTCTCTACCACCATTTTTACTACTGTTGTTATATATTTTATTTCTATATGTGTTAAAATTCCTAAAACATTGCTATAATCCTGCTTTAAACAGTCAATTGACTTTTTAAAAATTAAGAATAAGCAATTTTTTATATTTCATTACACTTTACCATTTCCAGCATTCTTCATTCTGTCCTGTAGAGCTGGGTTTAACCTGGTACCGTTTTCCTTCAACCAAAGGAACTGCCTTTGGCGTTTCTTATAGTGTGGGACTTTTAACAACACATTCTACCAGCTTTTGTTGACTGAAAATGTATTATTTCATCTTCATTTTGGAAGCATATTTACACTACATATAAGATTCTAGGTTGACTGCCTTTCAGCACTTTAGTTATGTCACTCATTTGCCTTCTGACTAGTATTTCTTTTCCAAGTCAGCTGGAATTCTTATCGCTCTCCCCCCACATATGTCAGGCGGACTCTCAACAACTGCGCCACCAGGGAAGCCCCCATGTACCTTCTTGAGGGCTGTGGTAAACTATTTCTCTGTAGTAAAAAATATCTGTGATACTCTTCTCTACTGCCTCTCTCACGTATAAGATGGCAGTATTTAAATTCCTTATATTGGACTTCCCTGGTGGCGCAGTGGTTGAGAGTCCGCCTGCCGATGCAGGGGACATGGGTTCGTGCCCCAGTCCGGGAGGATCCCACATGCCGCGGGGCGGCTGGGCCCGTGAGCCATGGCCACTGAGCCTGCGCCTCCGGAGCCTGTGCTCCGCAACGGGAGAGGCCACAGCAGTGAGAGGGCCGCGTACCGCAAAAAAAAAAAAAAAGAAGGTACATGGGGAGTCACCATGAGGAAAGAAGTTGGAAAAAAATATCATTCCTGTAGCTCTGAGAATCCTTGGGTGGGACCTGTGGAGGCAGGAGGTTCCTGTGGAGATGGACAGCAGACTGCAGAGGTGCACCATGGCCTGTTGCTGCCATCTTTCTTTGATCTTACATCCACATTGCCACCATGATTCTCTCATACTATGATATTTAAGAACATCCCAAGATAAGAAGTGATAACCATTTAATATGTTCTTAAATGCTTTAGCTTCTTTCAGCTTCTCTAAGAGTTTCTGCTTGGTGCTTCTATTACCTCCAGAGTTGAATGCCACTCCAAACTCACTGTCACATCCTCATCTGCATACTAGGGCCTCTTGGGGGTCATGTGCTGTCAGGGACCAGCGAGTCTGTAAAGATCTATTTTGTTTTAATATTTTCTCTTTATCTTTGATTTTCAGCTGTTGGATATGATACACCTGCGTGTGGTTTTCTTTGTGTTTGTCTTGCTTGGTGTGTTTTGAGCTTCTGGAACGTTTTTCAATCTTTATTTCTTCAAATATTTTTTCCTCCCCTATTCTGTCTCTCATCTCTTTGACCCCAATTTCATGTATGTTTCCCAGTTTCATAGTATATCTCAAGGGTAATTGATGCTGTTAATGTATTTATGTGTTTTTTTACTCTCTGCTTCAATGTGGATAAGTTTTATTTACTTGTCTTCAAGTTTGCTTATTCTTTCTTCTGTAACATCCAATTTGGTGTTTAGCCCATCCATTGTAGTTTTTATTTCAGCTATCATATTTTTCAGATCTAGAATTTCCACTTAGTCAGTTTTTGAAAGTTTTCTATCCATATCCCAGAATATCTCATTATCCCACGTGTTAATTTCCTAGGACTTCCATAACAAAGTATTATAACTGAGTGGCTTACAAAAATAGCAATTTGTTCTCTCACAGTTCTGGAGAAGTCCAAACTCCAGGTGCCAGCAGGGTTGGTTCCCTCCTGAGGGAGCATCTATCTCAGGCCTCTCTCCTCACCTCTGGGGCTACCAGCAATTCTTGGTTTTCCTTGGCTTGCAGATGCATCACTTCAGTCTCTGCCTCCATCTTCACAAGGCATCCTCCCCTGTGTCTCTCTGTGTCCAAACTTCCCTCTTCTTTTTTTTAAAAAAAAATATTTATTTATTTATTTATTTAGGCTGCACTGGGTCTTAGTTGCGGCATGTGGGCTTCTTAGTGCGGCAATGCTGACTTCTTAGTTGCAGCATGCAAACTCAGTTGTGGCATGCATGCAGGATCTAGTTCCCCGAGCAGGGATCCAACCCAGGCCCCCTGCATTGGGAGCGTGAACTCTCACCCACTGGACCACCAAGGAAGTCCCAAACTTCCCTCTTCTTATAAGGACACCAGTCACTGGATTAGGGCCCAAGCTGACCTCATTTTATAACCATATCTGTAAGGACCCTATTTCCAAATTAGGTCACATTCAAAGGTTCTGGGTGAACATGAATTTTTGAGGGACACTATTCAACTCATTATTCCCCCTTCTCTATCCCAATTATTGTTCTTTTCCCATTATTTTATATATTTATAATAGTTGTTGTATGTCCTTG
Organism: Neophocaena asiaeorientalis asiaeorientalis; assembly: GCF_003031525.2. Lineage (NCBI taxonomy): Eukaryota > Metazoa > Chordata > Mammalia > Artiodactyla > Phocoenidae > Neophocaena > Neophocaena asiaeorientalis. The sequence goes on along the minus strand of NW_020173241.1, from coordinate 1,000,601 downwards.
TCTGCTAATTCCAATAACTTGGTGTTTTTTTTTTTTTTTTTTATGTGGAGGGGACTTCTTCTATTGACTCTGTTTTCTCTTTAAAATTAAAGCAAAAAAAAAAATTAAAGCATATTTTCTTGCTTCTTCTCATGTCTTATAATTTTTTTACTGATTCTAGAATATAAAAGTGAGGGAAAATATAATGGAGTATAACCATATTGAGGTATATATTGTTTTGCTTTGTTTTGGTTATTAAGAGTGCAAGTCCTTACCTATCTGGCAGTCAGAAGGAGAGGCCCATCATTCAGATTCCTCTTGAGCTGAGCTTTGTGAGAAGTTTAGCAAACTGTACAGTTAGAAGGAACACACTCCACACGAGACCACCATCACTTTCTGACCCTAACTGCAAGTTCAGGGGTTTCTCAAAACCACTGTTGGGGATGACACTTTTCTGGGACTCACAGAACCCACTCAAAGCTATTATACTCACTATAAACACTGTATTATACAGTTTCTTACAGGGAAGGGATACAGATTAAGATTAGCCAAGGGAAGAAGCTCATGAGTCTGGGGAAGTATGAAATGTGGGACTTGGGACTTCCCTGGTGGCGCAGTGGTTAAGAATCTGCCTGCCAATGCAGGGGACATGGGTTCGAGCCCTGGTCCAGGAAGATCTCACATGCTGTGGAGCAACTAAGCCAGTGCACCACAACTACTGACCCTGCGCTTTAGAGCCCATAAGCCACAACTACTGAGCCCATGTGCCACAACTACTGAAGCCTGTGTGCCTAGAGCCCATGCTCTGCAACAAGAGAAGCCACCGCAGTGAGAAACCTGTGCACCACAATGAAGAGTAGCCCCCACTATCCATAACTAGAGAGAGCCTGCACGCAGCAATGAAGACCCAATGCAACCAAAAAATAAATAAATAAAAATTAACTTAAGTTAAAAATAAAAAAAAAAGAAATGTGGGACTTCTGCTCCTGCTTTCTGTGTAGTCAGGACATATTACTTTCCCAGTATCAACATGTGACAATATACACAGACTACTGTGAACTAGGGAGGCTATTCTGAGCCTCAGTATTCAGTTTTAGGGGCTCCATTACTTAGGCACGATTGATTGATTGGTTAATCTCAGTCTCCAGATCAACTGATACCATGTAACCCTAAATCACCTGTGCAGTCTTTCTGGTGTGACCTGTCCCCACCCTAAGGTGTAGTCAGCACCCACCCTAAATTATGCCTTGTTCTCTGGCTAGCCCAAGGCCCCCAGAGAATAAGGCATAATTTAGGGGAAACAAAGATATCACCCAGAACCTGAGGGCAAAATCCAGACCTCTTCTGGGGCAAAGTTAAATTCTTTAGGACACAGGCCACCCCTTGCTTTTGGCCAAGACTCTTACAGCAAAATGATCATATTGCCTAAGAGTTGGGGGGCCAGTGTTGGTATAGGGATAGACTTAAAGAAACAACTATCTGTCCTATAAAGCCAGTACATACATTTTCATATTTTTGTACTAATTCAATTATTAATTTTCCCCCTTGTATCTTATGATAAACTTGTGCAGAACTATTTAGCATAGAAATTAGCTGATGATTAGGTAAATCCAGTCCTTCCTCAGGCCAGTCATTTTCCACCTGTTTTACTTCCTTAGGGGGCTTTAACTCAATTTCCCAATACATTTGACTATGAATATCAGTATCATAACAAGGCCAGTGTTATACCCTATCCTCAGTGTGGCAGCAGACGTGACCTGAAAAGCTCTGGCACATGACCAGAGTCCCACTCGGCCATTAACAATTAGTCCAGTTATAGAAATGTCTCCCAGAGTGATGGATGTCATTCAGGTTTGCAGACTTCCATTCAATTATTTTAGGCTCCAAAAGCAGGAGTGGTCTCAGCAACATGTCATCATCCTTTCAGGCATTCTGGTGTAATTGAGCTAAGAGACAATAACGTCTCACTCTGAGCCTCTCCCGAGGCACCAGTGTAATATTGGATTTCTCTCATTGCAAAAACCATTAAACTTTACGCTCAGCTACCATTCCTCCTCCTCCTCTCCATTCATACCCTAACTTTCCCACTTTGGGAGGGGGCATTAGGGGTGGCCACTGTGCTGGTCCAGATTGTCAGCAGCAATACAAGTCTTTGGGACTTCTCTGGTGGCACAGTGGTTGGGAGTCTGCCTGCCAATGCAGGGGACCAGGGTTCGAACCCTGGTCTGTGAGGACCCCACGTGCCGTGGAGCAACTAAGCCTGTGTGCCACAGCTACTGAGCCTGCGTTCTGGAGCCCGTGAGCCACAACTGCTGAGCCCGCATGCCACAACTACTGAGCCTGCGCGCTGCAACTACTGGGGCCCACGCACCTGGAGCCCGTGCTCTGCAGCAAGGGAAGCCATTGCAACGAGAAGCCCGCACACCGCAACGAAGAGTGGCCCCCACTCGCTGCAACTGGAGAAAGCACGCACACAGCAGCGAAGACTCAATGCAGCCAAAAATAAATAAATTAATTAATTAAAAAAAAATACAAGTCTAGTCTAGCACTTGCCCTCCCACAGGCCACTCTCACTCCTGTGGGGTAGGGTTAAAAGGGTACAGAACTGGTGGGCCATCCCAATTACTAAGCAATGTAGCTGCATTCACTCTCAGTGCCAATTTTGCCACATGGGGTGAAGGCACAACCCACACCATCAGATCCTTAGGAATCTGACATAAAGGTTTAAAGGTATAGTGACAGTTTCTTAGGGATCATATCTGCTTCCAGCACCTGCAGTTGCAGCCCTTGCCCCGGGACCACTGCCTTAGGTAGGACAAAAGAGGTTGAGGTGATGTGAGGAAAAAAGAAAGAAAGTATAGTTATACCAGTTATACCACCCTTCCCACCTCCTCTTCCCCAAGTACCACTCCCCCAAAAGCAGAGGATCTATCTAGTGGGGACTATCCCTTGCCCCCACCATGCTGACTGTGAGCGCACACTCATAATGGTGTATAAACCAGCCCTTCATGCCTTTATTTCTCCGCGTTTTAGACAAAAAAAAAAAGAGTTTCACATTGCTAATTAGAGAAATGGAAATCAAAACTACAGTGAGGTATCACCTCACACCAGTCAGAATGTCCATCTCAAAAAGTCCACAAATAATAAATGTTGGAGAGGGTGTGGAAAAAAGAGAGCCCTCCTACACTGTTGGTGGGAATGTAAATTGATACGGCCACTACGGAGAACAGTATAGAGGCCTTAAAAACTAAAAATAGAGTTATCATATGATCCAGCAATCCCACTCCTGGGCATACACCCAGAGAAAACTCTAATTCGAAAAGATACACACACCCCAATGTTCACAGTAGCATTATGTACAATAGCCAAGACATGGAAGCAACCTAACTGCCCATTGACAGATGAATGGATAAAGAAGATGTGGTACATATACACAGTGGAATATTACTCAGCCATAAAAAGAATGAAATATCGCCATCTGCAGCAACATGGTTAGACCTAGAGATTATCATACTAAGTGAAGTAAGCCAGAGGAAGACAAATACCATATGATATCCCTTACATGTGGAATCTAAAACAGTGATACAAATAAACGTATTTATGAAACACAAACAGACTCACAGACATAGAAAACAAGTTTATGGTTACCAAAGAAAAAAGGGGGTGGGGAGGGATAAATTAAGAGTTTGGGATTAACAGATACATACTACTTTATATAAAATAGGTAAACAACAAGGTCCTACTGTATAGCACAGGGAATTGTATGCAATATCTTGTAATAACCTCTAATGGAAAATAACCTGAAAAGGAATATATATATATATATATATATTCCTTTTCAGATTAGTTTTATATATGTATATATAAATGAATCACTTTTCTGTGCACCTGAAACTAACACAACATTGTAAATCAACTATACTTCCATTTTAAAATGTTTGAATTGTCTGTTCACTTCTCCATAAAACTTACTCTGAGGATGACATCTCTGTCCACCCACTTCATGAACCCAGGCGGCCACCTGCACCCCAGGAAACCTACTTGTTAATTCAAATCATCTTCCAAACCTGGAAGGGGTTCTTCTGATGGGCATCACATGTACTACTTTAATGCACCCCTCAAATTCCCACAGTGGTTTCCACAGGGCTGTGCCCCATATGGTCATCCTGTTAATAGGTCAGTTTTGCATTGCCCTCTGCCTGACCATATGGTCAGGCCATTGGCCCCTGTCTGTGAGTCGGTAAAAACCCAAATATAAGGGCTTTTTACTATTGTCCAATTCTTCCATCACTGCTAGGGAAAAAGCAATCTGGCTCCCTGAGTTGATTTGCTTTGATTTTCTTCTATCAAAGAAAGTCAAATTTTCTATCAAAGATTTTCTTCTATCTTCCTTCCACACAGGAAGCTGTCCACTCACCATGGAACTACCATCCACAAATCAAGCAGCTCTTTGGTGGTCAGTGGAGGGCTGTTCATAGGGCACTGGCCAAGTAGCCCTGTGACCATAGGATCCAGCAGTTCCTCAGGTGGTTCCAGAGTCAGCACTGGAGGAAAAGAGTGAGTACACCCTTCCCCTTCTCTGGTAGCACGTTCCTGTACCATTTCTATTGTATGATGCGACCCTCCTGGGCATTGCCCTCCCCATTAGAGCATTTCTCCAACATCACCCAAGGAATTGTGGGTATTTCCGGTTTCAAGGTTATTTTATGTCCCTCAGTCACAGGGGAAATCTCAGAGTCCAAAAGCAAGCTAGTTAGTACTGATTTTCTCTCAAATGCAAATATTCTGGTCCCAAATCCCAGAAGTTGCCACTAGGTGGCACTCACAGGCTTTTGCTGTAAACTCCAGTCTGCACTCCACACCGGGCTTTGGTACAGCAAATTAACAACCTGTTGGGCTCTGGCAATCTCACTGGTTCCCACTTGGCGTGTTCAATCAATACTGGAGGAAGGGTAGATTTCCATGCCTTCTGATTTACAACGCTGGTAGGGGAAGCTTTCCCCAGTCAGACACAATATCCATCCCCATAATACATTCAGGTAAAGAAGATGCAACCACTTCACATAGTCTGTTCACACCTTCAGTTTTCATCCAAACTTTCACCTTTATCCCATCAACCACTGCATTCCTATATCCTCACAATCTAGTTATAGCACTGTTAGGACTTCACATACAGATTTTGGAATCACAGTGCATGGAGGGGGGGGATCCCATAAAAAGGAGTCCCAGAAAAGTCTCTTCAGCATCCTCTGACCATTTTACTCACTCAAGTTCATATGGCCTTGGGCCTCCAGCAGGGGTCAGTCCTTATCTTGATTAAACTGCAGGACCATTGCCCCAGGTAATTGGAGGTCTCTAGCCATCTTTGCCTTCCAGCTTTTAAAATTCCTCCATACAAGGGTAAATAAAGCAGACTTATTTACGGCCCTTCATTATTGGAGCTCCTGCTCGCTTCAGCAGCACATATACTAAAATTGGAACGATACAGAGAAGATTGGCATGGCCCCTGCACAAGGATGACATGCAAATTTGTGAAGCATTCCATATTTAAATAAATAAATATATATATATCAGGGCTCTCATCAGTCCACAAAACTTCCAAGAGTGCTGGATTATGACCTTTGTTTTGACCCCATAAAGGTCTGCCTTATTCATCCCATTACTAAATAATCATTGACAGATTTCCATGCTGCTAGGATGCGTCCCATGACCCTCCCTTTGTTTTTCCCCAGTCTCTTGTGACTCATTCCAACCATCTTCACTGTTTGTTGTTTCAGTATCATTTTTCCCTTCGATAGTGGCCCTAAGACTACTGTCTATAGCTCAGATCAACTGTAATCCAAGCTTGGTCCAGTCTCAGGATCTGCCTCAACACTCTCTTTTGCTTTCATTGTAGCTATTACAGATAACACAAGGCAGAGTGCATTTCACTTATTTCTTGTTACTTTGCATTTCCCTATGCATCAAGTGAACCAACTCCTTGGGAGTGGATTCTATCATTTCTAACTCCCATTATTGACTTTTGCCTCCAGTAACTGATCAAGGCATAGCTGCAGTTCTGTACCATGGTGAACACATGGCCCTCCAGGAATGAAAGCTTCATCATACCCCACCGTCTCTCCCAATTCCTAGAGACAGTGAGCGACTCATCTGCGAGTATACTTTTCATACTCAAACCAACCAATCTGGAGCCCACACCACCCCCCTTACACTCTGGGTCACCCTCCCCCTTCCCTGATCACCCCAGAGCCAGTTAACAGACAGCGCTGGACAGTCCACTGAAATTATTCAAATTAGCCAACTCTAAGCCTACTTACCCCACCTCACCCATTCCCTCCTGCAGAAACCGCAATACAGGCTTTTGCCCATATTTCCCCCTCTGCCTCCTGACCAAGGAGGGAATGCTTCCCAATCCATTTTAGGAGACTGAAACCACCTGAAGTTTAACCCCGTGTGGCCCTTCATGGCCTGGCATGCCTCCAGTTTCTAGGGACTCTGAGTATTAACTTCTTCCTTCATGACGGTCATTTCCTGTCTGTGTGTCTTACAATACTTGATTAAAACAAATCCCAGGAACTCTAACAATTGGAGCAGGATAGTTACAAACTGCTCTTGGCTTACTAACTGGATCCAACAGGCCGCAGCAATTGCCAGGAAGGCACTGCTGGTTGTTGCTGTGCCTGCCTCTTGTTGGCTGTTGCACAGTATTGGTTTTTGTGGGGTGCTGCTAAGGAATCCCAACCTAAATTGTGGATCATGAAAAGCTGAGTCCTCCCTGAGCTGCTGCATAGGCTACAGTGTCAAGTGTCTGAGACTGAGTGCCGAGGGGCATCTTTCTCCATGTAGGCAAAGCACCCAGGGTCCAGGACAGAGTGCCTGGGGGTGTACAGGTAACTAGCTACATTAGTTTCTCAAAAAGTCCCTACAGAGGACAAGGAGTGACTTCCCTCCTGGTGCCATGAGATAAGTCTGATCCACTGACCAGGCAGCACTGACCATTGGTGGGGCTGACTGAGTCATTTATAGAAAGTGCCTAGTGTCTGGGATGTTATATGCTCCTGGGGCACTTGATAAACCACCACCCCTTTTCCCTTTGAGCTTTGCTGAGTCAAAATTCTGGCCTGTTCTGTGGAGTAGTGGGAGAGTACTCCACTACCTGCTCTCTTGTGTGTCACGGGCCATTTGTGGAGTCAGTGTGAGAGTATACTCCTCAAGGGACCATGGCACCCTACAAACGTCATTTTTCGGGTGGCAAACCTCTTTGCCGTTGTCTGCTTGTTACTGTCACCATTCGTCCCCTGACCCAGTGGGATGTCAGGGGCCATCCCTGGAGACCAGTGGCTCAACGTTTAATGAAACAGGAACATCTGGGTCTGGCTCTCCCCAAGCCCTTGAGAATGGAGTCCAATTAATGTTCACAGGCAGCAAGACTGGCCTGAGAAAGGTGTGATTATCAGGAATCCAGATCTCTCAGAAATGAGGGTTTGGGTTACATTACCAGATAAGCCACCAAGACCTGTTAAGGTGATAGCTGAGGATGAGGAAAACTTACAGTGGATACTGGAAGAAGGTGAGGATGGAAACTAGCTGCAGCCCTGACACCAACTGCAGGCAACGGTGAGTGTAGTTTGTCTCACTAACCTTCCTTTTCTAAGTTATCCTCCTGCAAGACAAGAGGCCAACAGGACCCATGGAGGAGGTCCTTCCTGAGCCTGGAGATCTGTGTGGTGCAACAAGTGGACTGTCGTGGCTGTGAGTGTATGCTGGTTGGAGAGTGTGAAAATGGTCCCTGCCTCTCGCTCTCTGGACCCACTGCCAAGCTTTCACTAGAGCCCCACGTCCCCGAGCCAAAGCCTGACCACAAGGCTTTGGGTAGAAAGGCAGACCCATTCAGGCAAGATGAGTCTCCCTTTTGGCTTGAGAACTCCTCTAATGCTTGACTGAATCTTTCTTGGAACCGTGCTGCAGTCTGAGACTTTCCCACCCGGCTCTTCATTCTTCCCTCTCTCTGTGCACAGGTGTCTGGCCTGCAACTTGGTCTGAAGGCTCTCCCCACCTTCTCCTGCTCCCTGCACTAAAAAATCTCCAGCTCAGGCTTCCCTGGTGGCGCAGTGGTTGAGAGTCCGCCTGCCGATGCAGGGGACACGGGTTCATGCCCCGATCCGGGAAGATCCCACATGCCGCGGAGCGGCTGGGCCCGTGAGCCATGGCCGCTGAGCCTGCGCGTCTGGAGCCTATGCTCCGCAACGGGAGAGGCCACGACAGTGAGAGGCCCGCATACCGCAAAAAAACAAAACAAAACAAAACAAAACGTTGCTCCTGTTTGTCTTGCTTTGTATGATATTCCCAAGAAGTCTTTGTCTAACCCCAAAATCACAAAGATTTTCTTCTAGACATTTTCTACTTTTAGGTTTTACATTTAGGTTGATAATCCATATACAAAGGTATGTTTATATATGGATCATCAACCTAAATGTAAAACTGTGTGGATGTCCAGTTGTTCCAGCACCATTTTTAAAAAGACTATCCATTCTCCATTAAATTACTCTTGTACCTTTGTCAAAAATCAGTTGATCACATATGTGTGGATCTATTTATAGATTCTATTGTCTTCCACTATATGTCCATCCTTTAGCCAATACCACAGTGTCTACTATGGCTACTACTATAGCTTTAGAATAAGTCTTGAAATCAGGGGCAATGAGTGCTCCAACTTTGTTCTTATTTTTCAAAATTGTTTGGGCTGTTCTAGGTCTTTACTGTTCCATTTCCATTTTAGAAGCAGCTTTTCAGTTTCTACAAATAAAATTGCTGAATTTTTTTGGTGAGATTGTATGCATCTATAGATCAATTTACAAAGGATTGAAATCTTAACAATATTGAGTTTTCTCATTCATGAATACTATATATCTCTTCATATATTGAGCATTTCTTTGATTAGTCCCACAGATATTTTGTAGTTTTCAGCATACAATTCTTACATATATTTTGATAGATTTTTTCCTAAATATCTTACAATTTTCAGCACTATTATAAACAGTACTGGTTTTTATTTTAAAATTCAATTTCCAAGTGTTTGTTGCTAGTGTGTACAAATACAACTGATTTTTTTTTGTACTTTGACTGTGTAACCTGTAACTTTGCTAAACTCACATTGACTTTAGTAATTTTTTGTAGAGTCTTTAGGGTTTTCTAGGTAGGACTACAATCATGCAGTCTGTGTTTTGTATCTTTATAATCTATGTCAGCGGTCCCCAACCTTTCAGGCGCCAGAGGCCAGTTTCGCGGAAGACAGTTTTTCCATGTATGTGGTGGGCGGGCAGGGGGGAAAGGTGGGGATGGTTTGGTTCAGGTGGTAATGCGAGTGATAGGGAGCGGCAGATGAAGCTTCACTCGTTGGCCAGCTGCTCACCTCCTGCTGTGCGGCCTGGTTCCTAACCTGCAGACTGGTAGCAGTCCGCGGCCTGGGGGTTGGGGACCCCTGATCTATATGACTTTATTTTTTCTTGCCTTATTACATTAGCTAGTACTCCCAGTACAGTGCTGAATAAAAGTCATGAGACTGGACATCCTTGCTTTGTCCCTGAACTTAGTAGAGAAGCATCCAGTCTTTCACCGTTAAGAACGATGTAGCTGTAGAAATTTCATAGATTCCTTTATCAGGTTGAAGAAGATCTCTTGTTTCTAGTTTGCTTAGTTTTTTAATCACAAATCATAATGAATTTTGTCAAACGCATTTTCTGCAGCTTTTGACATGATCCTATGATTTTTATTCTTTGGTCTGTTGATATAGCAAATTACAGTAACTGATTTTATAATGTTGAACCAACCTTGCATTTTTGGGATAACTGCCTCCTTCCTTTGGTCATAATGTATTATCCTTTTTATACATTGCTGCATTTGTTATTTAGAAGCTTGCATGTTTATTCAGAAGTTTTTTTAAAATTTCCAAATATTGGGGAATTTTCCAGATATTTTTCTGTGAATTATTTCTAATTCAGTTCCTTTGTGGCCATAGACCATATTTTCATGATTTAAATTCTTTGTTTCACGGTCCAGCAGTCTATCTTGGTAAATGTTCCACATGTACCTGTTTTCAGAATATGCATTCTGCTGTTTTCAGGAAAGTGTCCTATAAATGTTAGGCCAAGTTGATAGTGTTGTTCAGGTCTTCTTTGTTATTACTCTGGTTTTTTTCTGTTTAATTTTTAAAGAGTGTCTTCAAGTATAATTGTGAATTTCTCTATTTCTCCTTTGAATTCTAGCAGTTTTGCATCATGTGTTTTGAAGACTCATGTACACATAGGATTGTTATGACTTCTTGATAAATTGATCGTCTTATCACTGACCCTAATTATCCCCAGTAATAATCCTTATAATGACATCTACTTGGTCTAATATTTATATACCCAATCCAATTTTTTTTAACTGGAATATGGTTGATTTACAATGTTGTGTTAGTTTCAGGTGTACAGCCAAATGAATCAGTTATACATATACATATATGCACTCTTTGTTAGATTCTTTCCCCATATACGTCATTACAGAGTATTGAGTACAGTTCCCTGGGCTATACGGTAGGTCATTATTAGTTGTCTATTTTATATATAGTAGTGTGTATATGTCAATTCCAATCTCCCAATTTATCCCCCCCCACCCTTTCCCCTCTGGTAACCAAAAGTTTGTTTTCTACATCTGTGACTCTATTGTTGTTTTGTAAATAAGTTCATTTGTACCATATTTTTAGATTCCACATATAAGCCCAATATTCCCTTGATTAATGTTTCCATCCTCTTACTTTTAACCTACCTGTGTCTATATATTTAAAGTGTATTTCTTGGGAACTTCCTGGCGGTCCACTGGTTACGACTCAGTGCTTTCACTGCCAGGGTGAGGGTTTGATCCCTGGTAGGGGAACTAAGATCCTGCAAGCCACGTGGTGCGGCCAAGAAAAAGAAAAAAAAAGTGTATTTCTTGTAGAAAGCAAATAGTTGGGTTTGCTTTTTTATCTAATCTAATAGTTGGATACGTTTTGGGGTTAATAATTGTGTTGTTTAGACCATTCACATTTAATGGAATTAACAATATTGCTGGATTTAAAGCTACATCGTGAAAGTTGTTTTCTATTTGTTCCATCTGTACTTTTTGAATTAACTTCTGAGTTTTTAAAATGACTGTATTTAGTTTCATTATTGGCTTGCTAGTATACTTTAAAAAAATACTGGTTGCCCTAGGGTTTACAATATATATATTTTGACCTATCACAGTCTACCTTCAGATAATATTGTGTCACTTCACATACAGTGTAAGAAACTTACAAGAGTATACTTCCAGTTCCTTCCTTCCATCCTTTGTGTTATGGTTTTCATACATTTTACTTTTACATATGGTATCAACTCCAGAATATAGTGTTACTCTTTTTGCTTTGGATAGTTATTTACTTTCTAACATGATTAAAATGAGAAATATATATTTTTTACCTTTATTTATTTTTACCATTCTGGTACTCTTCATTTCTTTGGGTTGACCAAAGTTTCTTTCAGTTACCATAATCATATTCCTTCTGCCTGAAGAACTTCCTTTAATATTTCTTGTAATGCAGATGTGCTAGCAATGAATTCTCTCAGCTGTTGCTTGTCAGAAAAATACTTTCACTTTTGAAAGATATTTATACTGGGTATGGCATTTGGGGTTGACAGCTTTTTATCTTTCAGTACTTCAAACGTGTTGTCCATTTATTCTGGCGTACATAGTTTCTGATGAGAAATATGCTATAATTCTTATCTTTGTTCCTCTGTATGTAATGTGTCTCTCCCCAACCCACTGCTTTCCAGATTTTCTCCATCTTTGGTTTTCAGCAGATTTACTATGTTGTTTCTCTGTATTTGTTTTTTATTCTGAAGGGGAGAAGCCTTAGCCTGCTTGGGGTTCTCTGAATTTTGTGGATATGTGGCTTGATGTCCCTCATCAGTTTTGGAAAATTCTCAGTCATTACCTCTTCAAATATTTCTTCTGCCACTTTTCTCTCTTCTCCTTCTGGAACTCCAGTTACACAATGTTAGACCACTTGATATTGTCTCATACTCATGGTTACTCTGTTCTGTTGTGATTTTTTTTCCTACCTTTTTTCTCTTTGAATTTCTGTTTGGATGCTTTCTATTGACCGATTTTCAAGTTCACTGAGTCAATCTGACTAGTGAATCCACTGAAGAAATTCTTCATCTCTGATTTCAGGGTTTTTACTTCTAGTATTTCCATTTGACTTCTTATCCTTTTGGTTCTGTCTCTTCTGAAGTTCCCCGTCTGTCCTTGCACGTTGCATAACCTTTCCACTATATCTTTAACATACTAACCATAGTTAGAGTCCCTGTCATCTCTACGTCTGGTCTGTTCACAGCTTTATCTCTTAACGATGGATTGTTTTCTTCTCACTTTTTATGTTTACTGATAATTTTCCTATTGAATAATAAGACTTCAAGGGTAAAACAGAAGAGACTGCAGTAAATAGTTTTTATACCTGGAAATGGCCACACCTCTTCTTCAGTCAGGCTGTTAATATGGTGACTTAAGTCCAGCTAGGCAGGAGTTGGGCTGAGATTGCATTTTACAGTTGCTCTTTTTACCTTAAGTGTACCACAGGTTTCAAATTCTTCTAGCAGAGGGCTGCTGGTGCCTAATGCTTAGGATAATGTTTGAAATGCCAGAGAGATTTTTCTTAGTATTCCTTATTCCCCCTGAGCTTTCATCTTTTCCTACCCACCTGTGCCACAGAGATGGTCTCTCTTTATCCTCTTGCCCCTTCCTCAGTGATAGGCTGCTATTTCTCTGACTGGATGCTATGCTTGTGGTGGGGCAGGGAGATCTATTGTTGTCCTGGTCCACATGCAGACTTAGGCAGGTCCTGTCTGCTTGGGCCTTGGGGGTGTAGCTTCTTTATTTTTTAAGTTTTTTTGTTGTTGTTGTTGTTGTCTGCATTGGGTCTTCATTGCTGTGTGTGGGCTTTCTCTAGTTGTGGTGAGTGGGGGCTACTCTTCATTGCGGTGCACGGGCTTCTCATTGCGGTGGCTTCTCTTGTTGCGGAGCATGGGCTCTAGGTGTGCGGGCTTCAGTCGTTGTGGCACTCAGGCTCAGTAGTTGTGGCTCGCGGGCCCTAGAGCACAGGCTCAGTAGTTGTGGTACACGGGCTTAGTTGCTCTGCAGCGTGTGGGATCTTCCTGGACCAGGGATCGAACCCGTGCATTGGCAGGAGGCTTCTTAACCACTGCACCACCAGGGAAGCCCAAGGATGCACCTTCTAAGCATCCCTGGCCCTTCTCCCTGTGGCACTCAGAATCTGCTTGATATTGTGGTTGTTCTTTGGAGGATTTTCCCGCCCCTCCCCCAGTGATAGTAGACCTCTGCTATCTCTTGGGATTATAAGCCCAAGAGAGTTGCTTGCCTGTATCAGTCAGGGTCTGGCCAGAAGACCAAAACCAAACAGGGAAATGTGAACAGAGAAAGTTTAATGTAAAGAATTATTAGCTATTTACAGGGAATTAACTACTAATAGAAGATAAAAGAGAATTCTAAAGAATACCCTAGGCTGAGAGAGAATACCTATGGATGGAACAAACTTAGTTGGGGGGATCCTTTATCAAAGGCTGGGATTTAGACATCCTTGGAGAGGGTGTGACTGCAGCTCACTCGATGGTGAAGAATTTTTATTGGCCTGTCTCAGGCCACAGCTGGTCCACATCTGCTGGACCGAGGGTGGTAGGCAGGTAACCACTGGCCAGAACTAGCAAGCTGGAAGCCCATGCTCAGGTCCTGTTGGGCCACAGACGGTAGGCAGGGAACTGTGAGCTGTAACTTGCTACAAAATTTTCTGGAAGACGAGCACCCCTGAATGTCTTGCACACAAACTGCTGCACTGTTGGAGCAGAAGAAAAAAGACACATCTTGACCATGAAGAGAAGCCCCTTCCTCCCATAGTATCTGTCCAGCTCCTTCTACTGACAAAGCTTATTATCATGGCAGAGGGCAAAGAAAAATGTCTGCAGGGTCCAGCTCCAATATTCCAAGCAAGGCAGTGAAGGCTGGATTCGGAGCTAAGATGCAATAAATTGATAACTGACACAGTCTACCTCCTGGCTACTCAGCTTCCACAGGCAGCCTTCTATATAGATTAAACTTCTGTATGACAACAAATCAACTCTGCATTCCACCAGCATACAGCTGTCCTTTCTACAAGGGAAGAAGTTATTATCACTCTTTCCTCAGCACAAGAAGAAGCACTGCCCCAACAATCACCGTAGCCATTACTGGCTATAGTAATTACTCCTCAGACTCAGGTCACAGCCCCACTGAATATTGTTACCTAAAGAGTAAATTGTAAACTTAACCTCCAACCATTTGGACATAATAATTGGAATAAAGAAAAACAAGAGGGACTTCCCTGGTGGCGCCGTGGTTAAGAATCCGCCTGCCAATGCAGGGGGCACGGGCTCGAGCCCTGGTCCGGGAAGATCCCACATGCCACAGAGCAGCTAAGCCCGTGAGTCACAACTACTAAGCCTGCGCTCTGGAGCCTGCGAGCCACAACTACTGAAGATCACGTGCCTAGAGCCCGTGCTCCACAACAAGAGAAGCCACTGCAGTAAGAAGCCTAGGCACCGCAACGAAGAGTAGCCCCTGCTTGCCACAACTAGAGAAAGCCCACGCACAGCAATGAAGACCCAACGCAGCCTAAATAAATAAATAAATACAACTTTCTAAAAAACTTTAAAAAAAAAAGAAAATAGCATATACAAATAAACACTCACATATAGACATCAAAAAGAAGACTTGCAAAGCCACTATAGTCCTCATTATTGGGCATAATTACTGGTACAATGAGTCATGCCCCTTCCACACCTTGATTTTCAGACTCATAGCTCTGAGGGTAACAGCACCATATAATGGCCTCAGAATTCTGTATGACAGAACCCCATTCTTTCGCAGTGTTGTCTCCCAGAAGGTACCATAGCTAAGTCTTCAGAGAGCTATTCCACATTTCCACTGGGTCAGCCACTCCTGGGTGACAGAGTATGTGGTAAGGCTGTGACAGAGAAGAACAAACCTGACTGCATATTGGATCTATTCCTTTAGCTCTAACCTTTGTGCCCTGTTGCCTGTTGAAAGAGTGTTGCCTAGAGCCTGAAATATATATAATAGGCCTTTCTCGATGCTCTGCCTTCCAGGCTTGACCTTTAAAGGTATAACACTTTTCCATTCATATAGAGATAAAAAGTTGAAGAACAGAAAATAACAATTGTCTTGTTGGAGGTTTACAGGAACATTGTGACCAGACTTATGCTGAGAGCTGCAAGAACAAAGGATTAAGGGAATATGGCACCAAGAAGTGTACAACAACCAGTCACACACCCCCTCCCCTTTTAGAATAAAAGAAGCCTGAATTCTGACTCAGGTAAAATGGTCCTTTGGGACACTAGTCATCTTCTCAACCTGCTGGCTTTCCGAATAAAGTTGCTATTCCTTGCCCCAACACCTCGTCTCTCGACTTATTGGAGCTGTAGGAGCTTGGACTTGGTAACAAGACCAGTAGTGGGCCCAATGCTGCTTCTTAGCTGTGGAATTAATTCCTTGGTCAGAAGCAACGCTGTGCAGAGTACCATGACAGTGGGTAGATCACTGTGTGAGTCCAGAATAGTGGAGCTGAAAGAAGTATCAGGGGCAAGGAAGACACATCTAGGAGAGCTGACATAGCCCTGAGGCAAGACTGAAGGTGAGCTGTTGGTCGCAGCAGATGAAAAAAACTGCCTCTGGAGGTCCTTACAAATTGGTATAGAGAAAAAGGCATGAGCTAGATCAATAGCTACCAAGTGCCAGGAGCTGTGCTGACTTGCTCCAGTGAAGATACTACACCTGGGACAGCAGATACAATCCGAGTCACCAATGGATTAAGTTTATGACAGGCCAGTCATTCTCCAAGTTCCATCTGACTTCTGCACCGTCCAAACAGCTGAGTTAAATGGGGATGTGGCATTAACCTCTGCAATTACCCCTGGGATCCAGTATTGTTTCTGTGTTCTTATTTTGGTACAGAGGGGAAGTTTCTGGTGCTTACACTTAGTTCCCTACCATGGCAGCTTTCACTCCATGGGTCAGGGAGCCAACATCAACATTCTTCCAGTTGCCAGCTGTGTCTTTTCCAATTATACATTCAAGAGTTGAAGAAGGGGCTTCCCTGGTGGCGCAGTGGTTAAGAATCCGCCTGCCAACGCAGGGGAAAGGGGTTCGAGCCCTGGCCCGGGAAGATCCCACATGCCACAGAGCAACTACGCCCGTGCGTCACAACTACTGAGCCTGTGCTCTAGAGCCCAAAAGCCACAACTACTGAGCCTGCGCTCTAGAGCCCATGACCCACAACTACTGAGCCCATGTGCCACAACTACTGAGCCCACATGCTTAGAGTCCGTGCTCTAAGCCAAAAATAAATACATAAATAAATTTATGAAGAAAGAAAAGAATTGAAGAAATATCAATTGATTTTTTTAAATTAATTAATTTATTTTATTTTTTGGCTGCGTTGGGTGTTCATTGCTGCGCACGGGCTTTCTCTAGTTGTGGCGAGCGAGGGCTACTCTTTGTTGCGGTACGTGGGCTTCTCATTCTCTTGTTGTGGAGCATGGGCTCTAGGCTCTTCCTTACACCAGGCATAAAAATGAACTCAGAATGGATCATGGGCCTAGATGAAAAAGGTAACACTATAAAATTCTTAGAATGAAGTTAGGTTAGGCGAAGCCTCTTTAGATATGACACCAAAAGCACAAAAGAAAAAACAAATAAATTGAACTTCATAAAAATTTAAAACTTTGAGTACATCTAGTACTGAGATCTTGGTTTCAAATACCATTCTCCAGTAAAAGGAACCAGGGCTCCTTGGAGAAATGGCTGATTCTAGTACTACCAGGTAGGAATTATACAAGATGAGACTGAAACATCTTATAGTGCCAGAAAGTAAAGAAGTGATACACACACACACACACACACACACACACACACACACACACAGAGTGATGGGAATAATGTCAAAGGAACCCAGGACCAACTCAAAGCAGAGCTGGAACAATCTGAGCAACAAAATAAATAAAGTTGTATTGGTGTATAAAAATAAATATTGATGTGTCTATACTGATATAAATAAATGATTGAATAAATAAATAAATGAGAAGAAGAGACAAGTCACCCATGCAGAAGCATTCTAAATAATTTATGTAGCTATTCTGCCCTCAAGGAGTTGGCATCACTCCACAGTCCTTAAATGTTGGCTGCACATAGTGATTTTTTTCCAAAGAGGACAGTTTGGAAAGGGGGTGGGGGAGAGAGCAACTTTACCTGACAAACACTACCTCAGCCCAGTGGTCAAGTTCAACATCAACAGTGATAAACCATGTTGAGCGTATGTACCCTTAATGCGATGTAACGAAAAAGGCGCTTTGCCTCTGGGGTATTGCTCCAGAAAAACACTTAACTCCAGTCTAATTAAGAGAAATACATCAGATAAACCCAAACTAAGGGACATTTTAAAAAATACCTGACTGGTATTCCTCAGAATTGTCAAGGTCATCAAGAACAAGGGAAGTCTGAGAAATCGTCAGAGCCCAGAGGAGCCTAAGGAGACACAATCACTAAATGTAACGTGGTGCCCTGGATGGGATCCTGGCACGGAAGCAGGACACTAGGTAAAAACTAAAGAAATCTGAATAAAGCATCAATATTGGTTAATTAATTGTAACAAATGTACCATACCAATATAAGATGTTAATAACACAGGAAACTGGGTGTAGCGTGTATGGGAATTCTTTGTACTATCTTTGCAAATTTTCTGTAAAACTGTTCTGAAATTAAAATTTTATTTTTAAAAAATGTAACACTTTTGTTCTTCAAAGGACATCATAAATAAAGTGAAAGGAAACTGAGAAGATTCAGTATTTTTTCTTGGAGAGAAAGGCCCAGAGAAGCAGGCAGGGCCAACGATGTTGAGTATTTTTCATGTACTTATTGGCCATCTGTATGTCTTCTTTTGTTAAGCATATGTTCAAATCTTTTGCACTTGTATTATTGGATCAACTGTCTTATTACTGCCTTTTGTGTGGAATTTTATTGGCTTAAAACAACACAAATTTATTATCTTATAGTTCTGTAGATCAGAAATCTCACTGGGCTAAAATCAAGGAGACAGCAGGGCTGGGTTCCCTCTAGACCCTCTAGAGGGTCATTCATTTCCTTGCCTTTTCCATCTTCTAAAGCCACCTGCGTTCCTTGGCTTGTAACCCATTCCTCCATCTTCAAAGCCAAAAATGTAACGTCTTCAAATCTGTTTTCCTCTGACTCTCACCCTCCTGCCTCCCTTTTCTAAGGTCACTGTGATTACATTGGGCCCAACCAGGTAACCTGGGACAGTTTTTCCATCCCAAGATCCTTAATCACAACTGCAAAGTTCCTTTGCCATCTAAAGCAACATAGTCACAGCTTTTGGGGGATTAGGATGTGGACATCTTTGGGGAAGCCATTATTTAGCCTACAACACCCACAATCTATTTATTAAGTATAAAAACTAGCAATAGAACAATGCATGTAGATTCACCCCACTTATATAAAAAAACCACTATTGAGTGTTAAGAGCTTTTTTTTTTTTTTTGCAGTATGCGGGCCTCTCACTGTTGTGGCCTCTCCCGCTGCGGAGCACAGGCTCAGCGGCCATGGCTCACGGGCCCAGCCGCTCCACGGCATGTGGGATCTTCCTGGACCGGGGCACGAACCCGTGCCCCCTGCATTGGCAGGAGGACTCTCAACCACTGCGCCACCAGGGAAGCCCCTTAAGAACTTTTTATATGCTCTAGATCAAGTTCTTTGACACGTATCTGTGAAAACCATCTCCCAATCTGTGGCTGGTCTTTACATGTTGTTGCTAAGACACACAACAGCAGAGACGGATCTCAAAAACATTATTCTGAGTGAAAATGGCCTTACACAAAAAATTATACTGTATGATTCCATTGAGAAGAAGTTCTAAAGGAGGCAAGACTAGACTATGGTGGAAAAAAAATCCAAACAGTAGGAAAGGCCCTGATATCTGTGCAGTTCAGACCCAGGGGAGCCTCTGCTCAGGGCAGCTACTCTGTGATCTTGGCTTCTGCCCTCCCAGCAGTTGTTGAATATAAATACTCAGCAGTCCAGGCAAGACCTTTACTCATGTCTCAGCTTATGGACCATGGTAATAAGAATGATGGTCCCCAGAGATATCCACATCCTAATCCCTGGCATCACACACGTGAATATGTTAATGTTACATCGCAAAAGGGGAATTAGGATGGCTAATCACCTGACCTTAAAATAGGGTGATTATCCTGGATTATCCATGTTGGCCCCATGTAATGACATGGGCTCTCAAAAGCAGCAGCAGAAGTCGGAGTGATGTGATGATGGAAGAGATCCAAAGTGTAAGAGGGACTTGTCCACTATTGCGGGCTTTGAAGATGGGGAAAGCAGGTCACGACCCAAGGAATGCGGGTGGCCTCTGGAAGCGGGAGATGGCCCTAAGCTGACAGCCAGCAAGGAAGAAGGGACTCAGCCCTATGTCCGCAAGGAAGTGAATCCTGGCACAACCCGGATAAGCAAGCACACCATTCTCCCCTAGAGCCTCCAGAAAGGATTGTGGCCCTGGTGACACCTTGATTTCAGTTGGTTGGGCTTCTGACCAACACAACTGCAAGAACTAAACTTGTGTTGTTTAAGCCATCACGTTTGCAGACGTTTGCTACAGCGGCAACAGAAAACAAGTACATGAAGAAAAGAAAAGAAAACTAGTACATGGACCAAGCTATGTCCTCACAAATCTATTAATGCTGTTTCTCCAGGTATATCATAGACTATTTCTAAGCTCATCTTATGATGTACACGCACCTTAATAAACCCTAAAGCCAAATATATTCTGTGTGCATTTTTCTTAACCTAACACATTTCTCTTCTCAAATGTTCTGTCCCCAGGATATGATGCTGCCCCTAAGATCTACCCCCACTCCAAGCCCCAAACCTGAGTCCTGTGTCATTTTGCTCTCATCTGGGCCAGGTGCTCCTTAGGCCTCTGCCTCTCTGTGGGCCTGTGTCCTCCCACCACTATTATCCTGGGTTGGGAGAAACAACTAGAGGAGTTTAAAAAGTGGTTCCCTGAGGCTAGAGCATGGGGACCATAGGACTGATGTTTTTCATGCCAGAGAGAACAGCCTCTCTTAAGACTTTCTCCTGAACAAAGCACAAAGGCAAGGCTTACAAAAGCCAAAAGATCAAAAACCAAAATCCCCACACAAAATTGAATGGTCCATTAGTGAAGCCCGTGGGTGGTCCATTCAGAACTGGTTGGGTGCAGCAGTGCACAGCTTGGGCTGGTTACTGATCTGTGAACTTGTGGTTTTCCAAAGGACTGTGTTGGTTGATCCAGTCTATTACACTTTGTTTTTTCTGAAAGCTGGGCTGTCTGTTCTCTGCTGATGTTGACAAAACCAACCCAGAGCAGGAAACCAAGCAAAGATGGGAGTCCAACACTTACTGTGGTCAGGGCCTTCCTCAGTTTCCCCTTTTGGTCATATTCTGCATTTGGCAGGGATGGGAACAAGTATTAGGTATCAGGGTTTAGGCTGGACTAGATGGGCTTCTAGGCCAGGTCCTCCCCACCCTTGAAAGTGGTGGCTGCAGCCAGGGCTTGTGTGCAAGTGGGTTATTTTGAGAAACAATCCAACGAAACAGAAATGGAGGCCAAGGAAATGAGAGTGAGAGGCAGGGAAGTCAATAAATACAAGGGGGTGTCATGGACTTGGTCACCTCTGTAGGCCACTGAGGTTCAAAATAGCCAAGAGGATGGAGGAGGTGCCCTAGGGCATCCGGTACGAAGAGCTGCTTGGTTTCCGTCTGTCCTAGGACCGTGTGCCTGTCAAGGTAGAGGCTCGGAGGGAACAGAATTTGCTCAATGAGATACTATGATCCAAAAGCACATGCAAGTACCTCGGACAATTACAGCTCCATCACCAACAACACTGCTCCTTGGAAAAGCCAACCCGTTCATCCTGAGACCATGTCAGGGAACCAATAATTCCACCAGTGAGGTAAGAACCTTCACCATGTTTTTCAATGTGTATAATTACCTTGCTGTGCAGTACTATTTGGCATGTTTTCCCTACAGAGGTGGAACGAAAGTTGTTCTTTAATACTTAGAGCCTCTTTAGGCAGTTGACAAAACTTGACCTTGGCACTGAGGCTGGGGCTTGGTAAAGCCCCCATGGTCATAGTTTTCACAACTTCCGTCAAGCAAGAAGTATTATCTAAGATCCTAATCAGTTCCTCGTCTTTCTTCAGATCCCAAGTTCACCAACGTGCCTGACTTGCCAGGAAGTGACCTCCTTACTGCCCATAGGCTGGGAATTCATGGACCATCAAACCAACAGCAGGCCTGCTTCCTGAAACACTTTACAGGTATCTTTTCCACGTGTGCTCCCAGGGAGGGCAGCCAGCCCTGAGTTGAGTGGGACACGGCTTGGGCGCGGCATGGTCACAAGTCCGGTCTATCCAGCAATACCCTTCAGGAAGGAGGGCCGACTGACTGGGCCTATGCCAGTGGTTACAGCACCATGCGAAGTCAGGTCACCTGCTTGAAGGTTCCTCAAAAAGTTAAACACAGAATTACTATATGACCCAGCAATTCTACCCTTAGGTTTATCCCCAAAAGATGTGAAAGTAGGGACTCAGACACTTGTCCACCCACATTCACAGCAGCCTTATTCACCATAGCCAAAAGGTGGAAGCAACCCAAGGGTCGAACAGCAGATGAATAGATAAACAAAATGTGGTCTATCCATATAATGGAATATTATTTGGTCATCATATTCTGATACTTGTTAACCTTGATGACACTGAAGCCCTAATCCTAACCTTGAAAACATGTGAAATGAAATAAGCCAGACCCGAAAGGATAAATATTACATGATTCCACTAAATGTGGAATCTAGAATAGGCAAATTAAGAGAAAGTAAGTAGAATAGAGGTTCACAGGGGCTGGGGCAGCGGGGAAAGAGGAGTTACTGTTTAATGGGTACAGAGTTTCAGTTTGGGATGAAGAAAAAATTCTAGAGACAGATGGTGGTGATGGTTGCACAAAACTGTGAATGCAAAACATAATGCCACTGAGCTGTATGCTGAAAAATGGTTAAAATGGTCAATTTAATGTTTATATACATTTTATTAAACATTTTTTTAAAAGTAAATTGACTTAGCGCAGGCAGTTTGTTTAACATTTGACCACAAACCTGGGTGGTTTTGTAGATAAAGGCAAGTCAATGTCCTATTTTCAAAGAATCAATATCTTATTAAGATCTCCCCTAATTATTAGCCTGTAATCTACATGATCTCCCAATGGATATTTTTCCGTAGTACTGATTGTTTTCATTCAGTTGGAACAATATAATCACTCAAAGACTGCTTCATTCTAGTTTGTATAAGGACAGCCTGGTAAACTAAAGACTAGAGACAGACAAGAAGAAAGTCAAGCTCTTCTTCATACGCCTCTTAGAAAAAAGAACATTAAAAAAATACCACCTATGGTTATGCATGAATAAAAAGTTATCAGAGGACTTCCCTGGTGGCGCAGTGGTTGAGGGTCCGCCTACCGATGCAGGGGGCATGGCTTCGTGCCCCCGGTCCGGGAAGATCCCACATGCCGCGGAGCGGCTGGGCCCGTGAGCCGTGGCCGCTGGGCCTGTGCGTCCGGAGCCAGCCTGTGCTCCGCAACGGGAGAGGCCACAGCAGTGAGAGGCCCGCGTACCGCAAAAAAAAAAAAAAAGTTATCAGAAATACCAACAGTACTCTAAAACAAACAACCTCATTTGTTTTTTCTCATTGTCCATCACACAAACCACAAAAAGGAAAAATATAGAGTATCTGAGCAATAGAGTAAGGTTGATCTAACGCAAACAGACCAAGCTCCACCTCTGAAGACCAACTGTACAATCACAATGCAAGAGCTTATCTACATTTTACATCACAAAGAAAAGCTCAGCTGATTGCCAGAAGAGTAATACAGACCAGATCCCAACAGAAGGCACATGTGTCTAATTCTCCCCTCTCCAAAAACCCCATTAATTAGAAAACACACACACACACACACACCCCATAATGTTGAGAGAAATTTCGGGAAGTTGAGTACAGACTAACAGAAAAACTAAAGCAGAAAAAAACAAAACCCCAAAACCCACAGGATAAGACTGTTCAGAAGTAGATAGCACTCAAGGAAAGAGAACTAAAATAAGACACTGGTTTCCATCTGTGTGGTCTGGGGAGGTGGGCGTGTAATTTGCTCTACAAATAGTGAGCAGATCCAGGGGCAGACCAGAGTAAGTTGGGCCGCAAACGTTTGGGGGAGTAGAGGGGAGAGCACTGAAAAACTTCAGGGAAATGGGAAAGGCATGGGAAACAGAAGCAGAAATGCCAGCAGGGTTCTGCCCCTGCACACCTGGAAGGGCTTGCGGGAGAGCCAGGTGAGCCGTCTCCCCACACCGCCCTGCACACAGGATGAGGGGTATCACAGCTGGGTAAAATGCGTGAGCCCTTAGGTGAGACTCAGAGCATACAAGAGATAACTGCAGAATCATAAACATTTTTCATGAAAATAAATAAACATTAAAAGAAGAACACATATATATGTATAACTGAATCACAGCTGTACAGCAGAAATTAACACAACATTGTAAATCAACTATACTTCAATAAAAATAAATAAATAAAAAAACAAATAGGGCTTGAACCTTTCTGAGTTAAGAATTAGCTCCCAGACACATTTTTGGGTAAATGTACATCACTTCATAGTTAACTGGGACTCTTCAGAATCATCCTTTAGGGAAAGCAGTCTTTTCATTAAATAATTGAAGTCTCTCACGCATCCGTTAAAAACTGAGTCAGGGGCTTCCCTGGTGGCGCAGTGGTTGAGAGTCCGCCTGCCGATGCAGGGGACATGGGTTCGTGCCCCGGTCCGGGAGGATCCCACACGCCGCGGAGCAGCTGGGTCCGTGACACATGGCTGCTGAGCCTGTGTGTCCGGAGCCTGTGCTCCGCAACGGGAGAGGCCACAACAGTGAGAGGCCCACGTACCACAAAAAAATAAAAATAAATAAAAAATAAATAAAAAAAAATAAAAACTGAGTCAGGCTGCTGGTGACAGAGGCCAATCTGTGGTTTAATCACATAGGGCTTTTAATTTTTTAAATTGAAGTATGGTTGACTTACAAAATTATATTCGTTTCAGGTGTACAACAGTGATTCGATATTTTTATAGATTGTACACCAAAGTTATTATAACATAGTGATTATATCCCCTGTGCTGTACATTACATCCTTGTATCTTATTTATTTTATACATAGTAATTTGTATCTCGTAATCCCCTTCACCAATTTTGCCCCTCCCCTTCCCCCTCCCCTGCGGTAACCACTAGTTTGTTCTCCGAATCTGTGAATCTGTTTCTTTTTTTGTTTTTCTTTTTGTTTTTTTGAGCCGCCGCGTGGCATGCGGGATCTTAGATCCCTGGCCAGGGACTGGAACCCGCATCCCCCTGCAGTGGAAGTGCAAAGTCTTCACCACCGGACCGCCAGGGAAGTCCCAGTCTGTTTCTGTTTTGTTATATATTGTTTTTCTCTCAGGTAGAGGAAGTGCTCAGCATCAGGTGTGCGGAGCCGAACGGCTGCAGCCAGCAGCTCCTTCTGCCTTTCTGCTAGGCCATCCCTAGCATGGGATGCCATTCTGAAGTTCACCTCATGGTCTTAGATGGCCACTGCACTTCCAAACATTAGGTGGGCATCCCAAGAAGGAGCAGGGGCAGGGGCAGAAGGTTGATCTTCCAGCTGAGCCAGCCCCTTCAAAGAACATTCTAGAAGCACCACCTGATGACTCCCACTAACTTCTAACCACCATCAGGAAGAGAGATGGAAAAGGTCACCCCAGATTAAATCCAGGTTTTGACAGGAGGGAAGAAGGAGACAGTACGTATCCAGGAGACAGCTAGCAGTCTCCCAACTGCAATGTATGAAGCCCTTCTTTCTTTTACTTTTTAGATAGAAACTCGTTTATTGTTTGAGGGTGATATGACTAGAAAGTAAAAAGGATACTGGATTTCAATTAATTCAAAACAAAAATCGCCTATTTTTAAAAGAGAGATCAGAAAATATAAAAGATTTAATAAATAAACTAGATTGAGTTCAACATACAATAAAATAATTAGAATAAAAGTCATGAGAGGGCTTCCCTGGTGGCGCAGTGGTTGGGAATCCTCCTGCCAATGCAGGGGACACGGGTTCAAGCCCTGGTCCAGGAAGATCCCACATGCCGCAGAGCAGCTAAGCCCGTGCACCACAACTGCTGAGCCTGCGCTCTAGAGTCCGTGAGCTACGGCTACCGAAGCTCGCGTGCCACAGCTACTGAGGTCCGCGCACCTAGAGCCTGTGCTCTGCAATGGGAGAGGCCACTGCAATGAGAAGCCTGGGCACCGCAACAAAGAGTGGCCCTCGCTCACCATGACTAGAGAAAGTCCGCACGCAGCGGCAGAGACCCAACGCAGCCAAAAAAAGAAAAAAAAAGTCATGAGAAATAGAAAATTTTAAACAGAAAACTACCAACTTTTCTGAGGGACACAAAACTAATCTGCACAACCGGAGAGTCTATGTTACAAAATAGAAAGAATTAGCATGAGAATAATTTTTAATGATGGCAACAGTTACTGGGGGCTCCGTCTGTAGCAGACAGACATTACTCCGTGTAATGGGTTCATGCATGCGTTACTCTCAGCAGTCCTGAGGCAGACGGTAACATGACCCCCTATTTA
Source organism: Neophocaena asiaeorientalis asiaeorientalis (assembly GCF_003031525.2). NCBI lineage: Eukaryota > Metazoa > Chordata > Mammalia > Artiodactyla > Phocoenidae > Neophocaena > Neophocaena asiaeorientalis. The sequence continues at coordinate 974,721 of NW_020173241.1, read as the reverse complement.
AGATTACGCTGAGACACACAGGATTTGGACTTGCTCCTTTCCTACATCTGGAAAAGGACGAAGGAAGGATTCAAGCACAGCCAGATGTCTAGAACCACTGCATTTGTCACTATTTCAATCTAAAATTTCATGTAATTTCCCCCAGCTTTGCAGAGGTACAGTTGACATAACGTTGTATAGGTCAAAGTACTTTCTTTATGGTGTGTTTGGGAAGGAGGGGCCTGGAGCTGTTGGGTGCATGTAACAGCCTGAGGTAGATGCTTGATTAGAGTTCTGTCTATGGTTATTCTGGAGTTGGGAGTAGAAAGAGAACCCAAGGTCACACCAGGAGTCAGAGTTTAGATTCTAGCAAAACTAGGAAGCTGTGCCTGGGAAGAGAGAGAATGAGGCCCTGGAGAAGTGGCTCCAACTCAGGAGGGCAAAGAACCAAGACCTGGGCATCGGGCAGCCACCCTGGGCCGGAGAGGGAACGACTGGGAAAGGAGGCGGAGATGACGTGAAGGAGCTTTAGGAAGAACTGAGGATTTGTACATGGGAAATATTCCAAGTTAAAAATGAGGCAAGTGTCAACTCAAGAAAAAATTCAAAGCTGCACAATCGGGATGCTGTATCTGGGGCGCTCTACCTGGCTTGAGAGTAGAATACATTTGCATCTTGATAATTATCATGTATTTAGCTAAAAATAGGGACATAATCACACTTGGAGGTTGGAGAGAAGGCGGATGTAAAAGAGCTAAACCTCAAGCATCATACAAGGAAGTGAATATATAATGCTGAACACTTACAAATTAAGACAAAACAGGCATATCATTTAGAAATACAAAAGTAACTGCCAGGAGAAAGAGCTAAAAGAGTTGAAAATCACTGTCCCTGGGGAGAACTGGGGATCACGGGAGAGTGGTCATTTTTGTTGCTGCTGCTATGGCCTTTGGTATATTTGATTTTTATTTTATTGTTTATTTATTTATTTATTTTTGGCTGCGCACGGGCTTTCTCTAGTTGTGGCCAGCAGGGGCTACTCTTCATTGCGGTGCGCGGTATATTTGATTTTGTGTTTTTTTTTGCGGTACGCGGGCCTCTCACTGTTGTGGCCTCTCCCGTTGCGGAGCACAGGCTCTGGAGGCGCAGGCTCAGCAGCCATGGCTCACGGGCGCAGCAGCTCCACGTCATGTGGGATCTTCCCGGACCGGGGCATGAACCCGTGTCCCCTGCATCGGCAGGCGGACTCTCAACCACTGTGCCACCAGGGAAGCCCGGTATATTTGATTTTTAAATAACTGCATGTATTATTTCTGTTTTTAAACACAGAACAGAATTGATACTACGTATAAATTATTTCAATTAACCCACACGATTGTTTTTAGCACAGTCTTTTCTTTCCTTGGTGAAAACTTCAGTTCCTGGTAAGTTTCTACTTTGAGAGGGTCTCATCCTTTTTCAGGGTCATAAACATTTCTGGGGCATGACTCTCTCGCATCAGGGGGATGATACCCTCTTACTTAAATGGCGAGCTGGCTTATTTAAGGGAACTTGTACTGCTGTGCACACTCTGGGTGATATTAAATTTGTTTCCGAATCATGTGCAGGGATGAACAGAAACATAAGCAATTCAAGTAATGATGTTAAGAATTAGACTGCATCCTAAAAACGTTTATTTTTGCATTCCAGGTTGAAATTTCTATAAGTAGATTTTAGAGAGAGTCTCCTTATCAAAATCCTGAATCAGATCGCTCAAGGCTGCAGAGCTGGCTTAAAGTGTAGCTCCAACCCACAACTCTGGGGCTTCAAAAACCAGCCCAGGAAAAATTGGGGGCTCTCCCTCGAATGAAGTTCCCTTCAAGGGAGGCTGTGCTCTCGGAAACTGAGAGAACTCTGACATTGGGTCTCTGAGATAGAAAATATGAGATTAAAATTCCAACTGGATTCCGTCCTCAGTTTGCAAATTTTCTTACTAAGTGATTCCATATTTGACTCTGGAGTGTTAGCAGGAATAAGCCACCAGGGGGCGCTTTCTGGGGCTTATCCCAACCCTGTTCCTCACACCAACCCTTAAGTGGAGATTGGCTAAGGAGATGGATGGGCTCTAGAGTTTCAATATTGTGCTTGTCTGCTTTCTGGGGGAGAGTAGGGAATACCATTACCAAATGGATTTTGTGTCCAAGATGATGAATATTGAAATTTCCCCAGTTTCATTCTAGACCAGATAAAGCATTACTTTTATTGGATTGTTTTACTATTATCATAGGTTTTCAGAATGTTTTGTAGTGGGTTTGTGTAAGCCACCAGAGAATGCTAACTCGGACAGCATGACTCAACCTGTGGTGTGCACAGGCCTCCCCTCACATGCTTATTAAAATGCAGATTCCCAGGCACCGCCCCCCAACAGCTTGGGTCAGTAGGCCTGGTGCCTCTGGGACCCCACTCTGAGAGCCATAGTCTACCTTATGCTGATCGCTTGGATTTTTGTACCCAACCTTCCCAAGACTAGAAAGGGGAACACTCACGGTCCTCAAAGACCTGGGCTTCGGCACCCAATGCTCTGAAGAACTTCTCTGGTTACTAGTTGCACAGCATGCTTGTGGTATGTTAAAGTAGGTGGGATAGGTCAGCAGCCACTTATCCTGATAATGCATCCCTGTGGCCCTGAATGTGCAGGGACTGCCCTTTCCTGCCAGAAGTGGGAGGAGGCCAGAGTGGTGGTGCCATGTCTCTAAGGGTCAGTACAACATTAGTCCAAACATCACCAATCTGAACGGCAGAGTCAACATAAGGCACTGGCAAAAGGCTCACATCTGCTGTGGGAAATGTCTGTTTTCCAACGATCAGATGACCGAGAGCACAAGACCACAGGATGATTAAGGCCAAGGCCACTTCAACACTTTTTCCCCTCGAATGGAGCTTAGAAGGAGAGAATCAGGAGATGGTGAAGAGGGGTGGGGGTGGGGGTGTATGCTCCAATTATCTACTACTGCATAAAAGCCCACCCAAAGCTTGGTGGTGTAAAACAGCAACCTCCCCCCCCCCTTTTTTTTTTTCACAATTTGTTTATTCATTCACCTATTGATGGGCATTTGGAATGTTTCTTTTTTTTTTTCCCAGCAATCCTTTTTTATGCTCATGGATTCTGTGGGTCAGGATATGAAAAGAGCACAGATTGCTCCTCATCTGCTCCACAACATCTGGGGCTTCTGCTGGGATGACCTGAACAGCTGATGTGGGAGCCCAGATGGCTTCTTCCCTCACACATCTGGGCTCCGATGGCTAAGGAAGGGGACCAGCTGGGACTGTCACCTGGAGGCCTGCCCAGGGCTCCCCGGTCTGGGGCTTCAGGAGGTAGGCCTGCTTCCAAGGTGCCTCCAAGGGCCAGTGTCCCAGATAACCAGGTGAAGCTGCCTGGCCTTTATGGCCCGGCATTGGAAGTCATAGTGTGTCACCTCTGCCATACTCCACTAATGGAAGCAATCACAAACCCGCCAGACTCAAGGAGGGGGAAAGAGAACATGGACCCTACCTCTTGAGGGGAGAAACATCAAAGAACTTGGGGCAATGTTGTAGAACCAACATAGTAGGTCATCAGAAGAGTAAATAATAAACGATAACAGGAGAAAATTTCCCAGAGCTGAAAAAGGACACAAGTTTCAAATCGAAAGAGGATTCCCCAGTGCCAAGTAGGAGAAAAAAAAAAAGACTCAAATCTGGACATATCCTGGCAATGTTTCAAATCATCAAAGATAACTACTCCTAAAAACTTCCAGAAAGAAGAACCTACTCAAGAGGAACAAGAATCAGAAGATGACATCAGACTTCTAGTTGGCAACACTAAACACAAGTATAAGATCAAAATAAACCTATTTTCAGGCAGAGGAGAGTTCAGAATGATAACCTCCCCTGAACCATCTCTAAGAGAGTATCTAAAGGGCATGTGCCACAAAACAAAACCCAAAAACACAAAAGGAGGACCTGGGACACAAGAATTGGAGAGCAAAGAGACAAGGAAGGCAAGTCAGTGCATATTTTTAAAGTAGCAGTTTAAAACCAAAATCCCAAATAATTTCTGTTGGTTTTCTGTTCCACCCCTCCCAGGATGGCGGTGAGGGCAAGATTATTACCACGGGATCCCTAGAGGACCCCGGTTCAGGTAAAGCTGAGACTGGGAGGGTCTGCCCCAAGCCACCCAGTTTATTATGAATCATCATCTCCCCTGCAAGGCTTCCGGCAAGGCAGTGTAGGGTTTGCCCCTTTCCCTCCTAACCTTCCCTCTCCATGAGATCCACTCCCTCCCACATTCTCAATGACTGGTGAAATTTCTCCTAAATTTACCAACTGAGCCATTTAATGTATTTCCTCCTTCTACATATTAGATTCTCCCTCTGATCACACTTGCACGAGTTAGAATTAGGTTCAACCATGAATAAAAGGAAACAAAACATGCATGGAAGTTGCTTTCTCTCCTTGTGAATGCCCGCTTCAGCAGTGGCAGGTCCAGGGACCCTGGTGTGCCACCCTCCAGGCAGCCTCGCGCCCAGCAGCCTGCTGCCTGTGGGTTATTCATCATCGCCTCTAAGCCACAAGCCCACTTTTCTATACTGTTTTGTGATTCTGGGTCTGGAACTATGTAAGTTATGTTTCACAGCCTCCTTAGCCAGCCAGCCTCCTGCTGGGTTCTGCTGTTGGAAAGTACTAGATGCAGATTGGAAGCAGAAGGCAGAAGGGCTGATTTCCTTTTCTCCAAGGCCGGCAGCAGTAGCCAGCTGGCTCCAGCCTCTTCAGTGGCACAGACCTTGCCCTGTCCATCAGTGTCTGTACTGCACTTCCTCCCCGCCCAGGTTGTGCCTCCTTTGGAGTCCAAGTATCTCCTAGTTCCCACCTTCTCAGAGGCCTGAGCACCAACCATAGGGCATTCCAAGCTCTTGATGCCTCTTTGAGGATACAAAGATCCTCCACTGACTAGTAGAGAAACCCAAATTAAAACTTTTGCACCCTGTAAAGCAATTATACTCCAATAAAGATGTTAAAAAAACTTTTGCACCCAGCAGACTATCAAAAATTAAGCACTCTGATGACATCAAGTGCTAAGAAGTGGCAGGTAGCTGGCAGCCAAGATGGGTGCAGAATGGATGCAACCCCCTTTGGAGAGCACCCTGACCTGTAGTATAACTGAAACGCACATGGGTTACAACAGTAGCTCCTGCACACTTGTGCGTAAAGACTGCTCACAAATGTTTAGAGCAGCGTTCTAAGGGAAAAACCTGGAAACTGCCTAAATGTCCAACAGTGCAGAATGGAGAACTAGAGTCCGCTCAGGCCACATCTTGAGCTATACGAGGTCCAAAGGCTCACAAACAATGCTGAATTTTAAACGCTGAGGAAGGGAATTCCCTGGCGGTCCAGTGGTTAGGAGTCTGCGCTTTCCCTGTTGAGGGCGAGGGTTCAGTCTCCGGTTGGGGAACTAAGATCCCACAAACCGTGCTGTGCGGCCAAAAATAAATAAATAAACTTTGAGGAATACATCTGTGTGCCATTTATAACTTTTAAAAATGCAAAATAATACTATGTACTTAGGTATACATACTTCCATGGTAAAATTTTTCAGAAGCACATAAAAAGTCAGAACCAGGGGCAGTCACCTCGGGGGGGAAGGACACAGGTTTAAGGCAGGGGACAAAGAGGTATGCAAGCATGTCGGCAATGTTTTTTCCCATACTGCACAGCAGCTCCAGGGATATAAATTTATATGTAACTTTCAAACCATCAAATAACTCAATTTTTAAACACACTTGGGAAAAATGTAGGTTACAGCATCATGATCCCATATGTGTGAAAAGACAGATTAAGAACACACATCTAACCAACTAATCTTCTGAGGAAGCACCTCTGGGTGTGAACTTTGAAAGGGATGCAAACGAGCCCCTGAGCCAAGCACAGACCAGCACCATCACTTTAACCTCTGCCTTCAAATCAGTACCTTAACACCTGCTGGTTCTCAAGCCTGGATAGTCATGAGAACCCTCGGGTGGGAGTGGGGGTGCTTTTAAAACTGTAAAACTGCCTTTGCCCGGGCCACCAACTTCTTAAACCAGAGCTGGAGAATGAGGCAGGCTCGCTTTCATTCTGCAGGTGACTTTAACACACAGTCAAGGGTGAGAACCATATAGTACCAGATGCCAACTTGCCTATTTCAGAAATTCAGGGGAGATCAAGTATGGCGAGTATGGTCCTGATGACATGGCTGCTGAGGCCACGGAGGGTTCCAAGCTCCAGGTCTCGGCCACGTGCATCAGTGTGGACACAGCGCTCCCCTCCAGGAGGGAGATGCTCGGTGAGGCGGAGCCACCCTCCCTAGAGGATTCTCTGCCTCCACGTGAGTAAATGGCATGGAGTGAAGTGAGTTAATCCACAACAACCGCTTTGAACCTCACTTGGCACATAGTAAGCACTCCACGTTAGCTACTTTTCAAGTAAGTAAACTGTTTTGAGGAAAGTGCTCAATAAAATATTTTAATGAGGATCATGTTTACTCTTATGGCTTCATGAGCAAGCTCCCAGACCCATGTGAGGGAAAGGAAAGGCAGCTCAGACCTCCTGGTCAAACTTGTGAACAATCTCTCAACACCTAACCTGTGTATGTGCGGGAAACATCGAGAGGGACAGGAGACAGTTAAGAGTAGATCAGAGAAGAGCTCTGGGAGTGAGCCTGAAAGATCGAGGAGAAAATAAGTTCTTACCCTTCACCTCATCTACTTCCACACGATCTATTTCACAACGAAAATCTAACTGATAACGTCAATTACAGAAAGCCTGGCTGCAATGGGGAGCAAGGGTTTGCACTTGCTTTAAGATGGAGGCTCAGTTGCTTCTGTGTCCTGGCACTGTGTCGATGCAGAGCCCGTGTGGTTCTTCAGTCAAGACGCTTAAGAAAACCCAGATCCAAGATGGAGGAGGAGGTTGAGACGTTTGCCTTTCAGGCAGAAATTGCCCAGTTGATGTTGCTAAGCATCAATACTTTCTACTCGAATAGAGAGCTCTTTCTGAGGGAGCTTATTTCAAATTCATCAGATGCTCTGGACAAAATCATGATATGAAAGCTTGACAGATCCCAGTAAACTAGACTCTGGGAAACAGCTGCACATTAATCTCACTCCAGACAAGTAAGATCAAACCCTCACTATTGTGGGTACCAAAACAGGGATGACCAAGGATGATTTGATCAATACCCTTGGTGCTATCACCAAGTCTGGGACCAAAGCATTCATGGAGGCTTTGCAGGCTGGTGCAAAGCCTCCCTGTGACTGACCAGTTTGGTGTCGAGTTTTATTCTGCCTATTTGGTTGCTGAAAGTGGTCTTTATCACCAAACACATTGAGCAGTATGCCTAGAGCCTTCTGTAGAAGGACCATCTGGTTAGGACTGACACAGGCAAACCTATGGGCTGTAGAAGAAAGATTATTCTGTATCTGAAAGAAGACCAAACCAAGTCCTTGGAGGAAAGAAGAATAAAGGAGATCGTGAAGAAACACTCTCAGGGACTTCCCTGGTGGTCCAGTGGTTAAGACTTCACATGTCCACTGTAGGGGGCACAGGTTCGATCCCTGGTCAGGGAACTAAGATCCTACATGCCTACATGCCTTGGGGCACAGCCAAAAAAAATAGAAACTCTCAATTTATTGGCCATCCCATGACTCTTTTTGTGGAGAAGGAACATGATCAAGAAGTTAGTGATGGCTGAAATGTTGTTTAACTGTGAGTGGGAAGACGCTGGACTGGATGGAGGCCCTGTCCCATGGCGGGCAGGGGGTCAGGGGAGGACTGGACGCAGCAGTCAGCTGCACCGCGGTGAGAGCCTCAGAGGCTGCCACACATGGCACTTTCCACTGTGGGCTTTCTTCACTCCCTGAACCGCCTTTGACCCTTCATGGCACCAGTGGGAACACCACTGCTGACCCCAACCTGCCCTCCTGCACCCACAATCCCTTCCAGATCATCCAGAGCCCCCTAGAGTTCCCCTGGGTGGAGGTCGCACCCACCACACGGGAACCACATCTTCACCTCACCAGATCCTTTCACACAGAGGCCCAGGGAACATGGAGATGGCGCAGGCCCCGCGCCCATGACGCCACCAGCTGTGTGACACTGGGCACGTTTTGCTTGACCTGCAAGAGCTGTGATTCCCTACCTGGGAAATGGGGACCACAGCACCTGCCTCCTGGGGCTGTGCCGCAGGCCTGAGGGGACGAGGCTAGGAGCTGTAAAGCGTGGCCAGCTGGATGTCATTTGAAGAAAAGAAAAGCAAGTCTCTTAGGACAGCCACACAGCTGAGGTTGGTTATTTCACTTTATTTAGCAAACCATCACACTATGGGCCCCACCAAACTGCTCCTCCAGCCTCCCCCAAGGGTCTGCCTTGGAAAGAAGCTCAGAGGGTGAACAGGAAGGCCCAGGCTCCCCGGGTGGCCTCCTCTTCTGTCACACACACCACACAGCACAGAACAAGATCACTGCTCATGTCCTCAGGTGCCCACCCCAGTGTGGTCTGGGGGCCTCCAGTGTTCAACAGCCACCTGCGGGGGTCTCGACCCAGCACCAGGCACAGACCCCCTGCTCCTGAGAGGCTGGCATAGGGCAAGGGCCTCTGCACCCAGCTGTGGGGATGTCAAACCCTTTTCCCCAGCCCTGAAGCCTGTCCCCACTGGGCAAGAAGCAAAATGTACGAAAATACTTCTTTAATTATTTCTTTGAAATGGTTAAGAAATAAGGTCATCTTATTTTTCTTTTATAATCCTAGTTAAAAAAAAAAGTTCACATTAGCGCCAGGGCCCTTCCCCAAGCCGAGCGCCCGCTGCTCAGTAGAAACGCTTGTTCCGCTCCTGCCTCTTCTGAAACACCACGGCCCCCACCACGGCACACACGATGATGCCCAGGAGGGCGCAGAGCAGCAGCAGGAATACCCGCCACCCCGTCAGGGGCCCGCTGCGGAAGTTCCCCGTCGGGTCGTCCACGTTGTCTGAGGGAGGAGAGAGGGGGGAATGAGAGGCCGGACGGGCTCCCAGGAGATGGGGGAGCAGGGCAACAGCCCATTTAGGCCCCCACACCCACCCTAGAGGCGTCAGCTGTGGCCTGCTCACACCGCACCAGTGAGGGGCAGGGGCATGCACAAGAGACTGTCCAACCTCACTGGGACCAAGGTTCCCGGGATCAAGGCTCCCAGGGATCCAGGCTGAGGTGCTTTCTGCTACAAGGAACTGGTGAACACTGGAATCCTGGGGTCTCCTTGACAGCCTGAGTCTGCCTGAGGCAGGCCCAGGACCTGCTTTCACAAGCCCACTCCCAGCCCAATGCAGTGGTCTGAGGTCCCCATCTGAAGAAACACAGCCCTGGCCACAGGCTGCCCTCAGTCACATCTGGATGCGTTCGGTTTCTCCCAGGGCCCCGACCCCCAACCCCCATCCTTCTGCTTTGACCCTCTACCCCAATGGGTCCACCCAACTGAAAACGAGTTAACCCCTGCTTGGCCAGCTGCATGGGGTTGCTGGGTGGGCTAGAGCAGATGATGTGTCCGAAAACCCTCGGCAGCAGAAAGCCTTCAACCAAAGGTCGCAAAACTGGTCTATGGCAGGATTTGCTTGGCCCCCAAAACATTTAAAAGCAACTTGAATCTTAGAAAAGTGAGATGTCACATAAAATGTTGGGTTCCACTGGTGCTCTATCACCCGCTGGGCCCACATGCACAACTTTGGGGCTCCTGGGATAGATTTCGCCACACACACACACAGGGGCCTCACTTCCCGCATGAGAACCCTTGCTCCATGAGGACGAAGTGGTGGCTGACTAGTACTCTGGGAAGAACTCAGGCTTGGGGTTTTGCCAAAACTCAAGTTCACATCTTGCCTTTTTACCTCTTTCTAGCTGAGGAAACCTGAGGATCAGCTCTCCCAGCAGTCACAGGACCTACTTCCACGCCGTTCACTGAGGCCGCGCACTGAGGTATCAGAGTGCCCGACGCACCACCCACACCAACAAACAGCCCCTCTGGCTTCACTGGCCGTTATCCCAGCACTGAGTGCAGGAGGATGCAGACACCAGGTGCCCACACACCTGCTCATGAGCACTATTTGCTGATCCAAGGGCCTGGTTGGACCAGGGAAGGGCAGATGGACCCCGGGCACTTGCCCGAGCCGGCCCAGGCCCCACCAGGAGGGGCTGCAAGTGCATACCTTTGGGCGACTTGAGCAAGTTGACGCTGGGCTCGATCTTGGTCCAGTCAATGTTCTCCTCGTCAGGTGTGTGCTCCACCATCAGCTGGAACAGCTTCATGGAGATGATGTCATGATTGTCTGCAGGATGAGAGTTAGCTTCTAAGGGGCCTGAAGACGCTTCGGCGCACGTGGCCCAACGACCACCCCCACCACCACATAAAGTGGCCAGGTTCCCTGGGGAGAACCCAGCAGCCCCCAGCAGGCAGCATTCCAGGGGCTGGAACACCTCCAGAACTCAGCAACAAGAAACCTGGAAGGAGGCAGAGCGGACAGGAAAAAGTAGGAGTTTTACAATCAAAATCATTGGGTCTAATCCTGGCTCTGCTGTCCTCTGTGAGGCTCAGTTTCCTCATTTGTAAATGCCGGTGGTAATCTCCATCTTGCATGGTTATCAAGGCATATAAATGAGGAAGTACAGACAAGGCACAGGCGTATTGCTTGCAGATAGTATGTCTTTGAAAACAGAACCAGATAAGGACCCACACATTGTTCTATGACTGGTTGAGAAGCCTGATCCTCCCAAGGGCAGGCAGCCCCCAGACATTCCTGTCACAGAGACCCAAATACAGAATGCGGACAAACGACTTGGCAGCCAGCTGAAAGCTCGGCCAGACACACAGTCAAGCGACTGTACCTGAGGAGACTTGAGAAAGGCCTGGGTGCAACTAGTATGGGCAGGAGAGAACCTCTAAATGACACTGACAATAACTGATCAACCCATTTTTGAGATGGGGAGGTTGAGGCTCCGAACCAAGACAAGGGTCCCGGTCAAGGACCTGACTCCAGCTATCAGCTCAGCTAACTGACTAGAATCTGAGGAAAGGTCCAGAAAAGGGAGAGCCTAAAGAGCAAGGACCCCCGTGGCCGGATTGGGCAGAGCCCAGCCATACCTGACACCAGTATGCACAGCCCCTGGAAGCCCAGGGACAAGCATGGACTCTGGAGTCAGGCATCAGGTAGGTCCCATCTGAGCTCTGCCGTCCCCTGGGTGCATGAACTTGACAAGATCCCTTCAACTCCCAAATGCCCAACGGTCCCAGGTGTATAAAATGGGAAAGAGACCACTACCTACCTAAGAACACACCACGTGCCTTTATGCATGCGATGCCCGACAGGAGGCTGGCGTGCACAACCCCCCAACTAATGGTCGGACACTACTGTGTGCGTGGCTCCCTCCATCGCCCTTCCCGGGGCCTCTCTAAACAGCCTTAGAGAATATCCACCTGCCACAGATCTAGCTGTGTTCCCAGAACCTTCTCACGACACCTGCTGAAACACTGTCAGATGGAATTCCAAGTAACCCAGAGGAGGGCTGTAGTGAATCCACAGATGGAACAAGGCGGGCCATGAGCTGGTAATTACTGAAGCTGGTTAACAGCAACAAGGGGCTTATTAGACCACCTCCCCTCTTATGGGTATTTAGTGGAATTTCCACATTAAAAACTTTAAAACAAACCCCCCCCTCCCCGCCGCCCCGCAAAATAGACACTGGGACAGGGTGGACCCAGATATTTGCATGGTGAAGGGCAGGCTCCTGAACGGTGCTGGCTCACAGGCCCTGGAAACATCTATCCTGACAATAAACAAGCCTCTGACTGGTTCTCCACACTGCTTCCTAGCTCTGGTAGGCAGGAGCCAGCCCCAGGCTTGGTGCCTCCCAAGGGCCTTGAGAAGGGACTAAGGACCAAGGCCAAAGGCCACCATCAAGTGCCACCCAGGCCTGGTGGCCCCAAGAGGCCTGTGTAGGCAGGCAGCATCCCAATGCTTACAGCACGCACCGTGGGCCAAACAAGACAGAGCCCTGACTCTATGGAGCTTACAATTCAGTGAGGGGGACACAGATAATGAAATAAATTACATGGCAGATTCCAGGATGGTTAAGTGCTATGAAGAAAAATAATGCTAGGAAAGGTGATGGGAAGTGTGCAGGGGACTGGGATGTGTGTATGCGACTTTAAATGAGGGAATCAGGGACAGTCCCACTGAGGAAGTGACATCTGGGCGAGACCTGGAGAAGCCAAGGGAGAGATGCAAGCACAAAGGCCCAAGGCAGGAGGGCAGGGGTGGGTCTGAAGAGCGGCCAGGGGCAGTGTCACCAGGGAGCAGGGAGGATGAGCCAGAGGGAAGGGGGTGGGAAGGCGGCACACAGGCTTGGCAGTGTGCCGCTGGGAGGGAGGTGGGAGGAGCAGCTCTGCTGCTGTGCTGGGAGAAACCGTTGGGGCTGGCGTGGGAGGAGGGACCCTCGGGAAGCTCCTGTGGTTGTCCGAGTGAGGGAGGATGGTGGCCCGGAACCTGCCAGCAGTAAAGGGAGAAAAGTGGTCTGAGGCAGGGAGAAGACAAAGCCAGCAGGACCAGCCAACGGATGAGAGGTGGCGTGTGAGAGAAAATGCAGGGACCAGAATGATACCAAGGTGTTTTGACCTGAGCAACTACAAGGACAGAGGTTCGTTTCTATCTCTGGCTGTGGGTGTGTGAAGGCTAAGAGGCCTGCTTGGCACCAGGCGGAGATGCTGAGCGGGATGCTGGTGACACAGGTCTGGAGATGGAAATCTGGGGGTCCACTGCATCCAGATTCAAAGCACCCCAGCCCCTAGAGGACAGAGAGAGATGGCGGCTGAGGGACTGCTCATGGATATGGGAAGAGGAGGAAGAAAACCAGGCAAGCGTGGAATCAAATGAAGGAAGGTCAGAAGGAAAGGGACTGGCTGTGTCACAAGCTCCCAAAATACCAGGGAAGGTCAGACTGAGACTTCACACCTCGCTCAGCCCACACACTCACCAGACAGGTCGCCGGTGCCGGCTGAGGCTCCAAAGTAGTAGCCAGTGGGCAGGCGCACGCCCGTGATGTCAATGCAGTTCTTCCACTCGTTCTTGTCCTCCAGGTCAGTCATCACCTGCGGCCGACCAGCAGGTCAAGGGCAGCCTGGGGCCGGCCTGCCCACCTTCCCAAGCCCCCCCAGAGCCGCCCCTCCCGCCCGCTCACCGTCAGGCGACCCCGGGAGTAGCGCACAGCCAGGAAGGTGTCGTGATCACGGTTGCGGAAGTCAGCCGTGCAGCCTGCCAGCTCGGTCCAGCGGCCATCCTTGCTGTGGTCGTAGGACAGGGAGCCATTGTTCACCATCACGGAGATGTACGGAAACACACGCTGAAACAAGACACGGGTTACTCTGAGGCCAGGCCAGCCCAGCCCGTGGGAGGCCACAGGGCACCCACCACCCTGATCCCTGGAGGCTCCTCTCATGCAGGGACCAGGGAGAAGTCCCGTTCTGCTCTGCAGGAGAGCAGGGGCCTACCTCTGTGGTCTCATCATTGGGATACGTGTCCAGGAAGATGGCTAAGCCATGGAAGTTGTCTTTGCTTCCAAACACAGGCCCTGGAATTAGAAGGAGATGCTCCTGTAACGGGAGAAACTGGAGTTGTCCCATGGATACCTGAAGGACAAAGTAATGCCAGCATGGGTGGGTTAATCTGTGGTCATTCTCCCAGGAAAGAGAAGGGATCTTTAAGTGGGGGTGGGGTGGGGGACTGGAGGGTGGTCTCAGGGGTGTGGCAGAGAGGACTCAAGTTTGAAGCCTGAACCGTGAAGGAACAGCACCTGCCTATGTGCTCTGAGGTGTCAGGTGACAAGGGGATACCCAACCTGTGAAAAACAGGTGGCCATTGCAGTAAGAACCATCCCTTAACCCTTCTGTCCAAGGCCAGACAGCAAACATTTTAGGCTTTGTGGGCCACAGATGGTCTCTGTCACATAGTCTTCCTTGTTTTACCCTTTTTAAAATGGTACAGGGACTTCCCTGGTGGTCCAGTGGGTAAGACTCCGTGCTCTCAATGCAGGGGGCCCAGGTTCGATCCCTGGTTGGGGAACTAGAACCTGCATGCATGCCACAACTAAGAAGTCCACATGCTGCAACTAAAGATCCCCCGTGCTGCAACTAAGACCCGGCACAACCTAAATAAATAAAATAAAATAAAATAAAATAAAATGGTAGAATGGTAAAACCATTCTTAGCTGGTGTAGAACACCAGGCCACAATGGGGCACAGAGTTGAGCCACAGGGTCATCTTCTAAAAGAACGCTCCCTTCAGTTGCCCCCAGGTCCCAGGTTTCCTCAAAGAGGAGCAGCAGCGCCCTAACAAGGGGGGCAGAGTGGAGGATCCTTCGCCACAGATGCACAGGTCCCACCTGTGCGAGCACCACCCTACCTGGCACCAGGCGGTCCCGGGTATACCACAAGGCAATGCCATCACCATGGAGATTCTTCTTCCCTGCGCCATGGACTTTGAAGTGAACGTGCATCTCCCAGTCCTTGAGGAAGCAAGGCTAGAGGGAGAGCAGAGAGGGCTGTTCAGAGCTCCCCAGCTTGTCTGCCAGATGGAGGTGACCCGGCACAGACCCTGCACTGAGATGACACTCAGAACAGGGCCAGGCAGCAGGGTCATGAGTGTCACTGACCAACAGACCCCCCAGCATTCTCAGCAGGGAGAAAGGGGCTGCTGGGCCTCCCAGGTCGGGAGTTGGAGGTCACAGAGTATCCCAAGGCTGCTGAGGCAGCTTTTTAACAGAATGAGGGAGTTCCATAAGCACTTACAGTTCAAGATCAAGATATTAAAGATACTAAGAGAGGAAAGATAAGTTGCAAAACAGTATCAGCACTATGTGCTCATTTTTGAAAAAGGAAGAAATTAGCATATGTGTAGAGAAAGAAGGAACTGAAAGAAATATGAACCAACATTAATGAAAGCTAACTCTGGGAGGGGAATGTCTACTTTCTATGTCTGAATCTTCTGTATTGAACATATTACTTCTGTAATTAGAAAAAACTCAAATGAAAAATAAAAACCCTATGTCCCATTGTGGGTGATCTGGCTTGTGCATCACTGATTTACCAGATTCACTGTTCTGGGCCTGGGCACCAGGAGCCCAGGTGAGGAGACCTGGCCCCTGAGAACAAAGGGTTTGCAGGCACCTGCACTACAGCCTGACACAGTGTGAAGTCAGCCCTCCCAGTTCTTGACAGTTCATTGGCCCTGGGAGACCCTGAAGATTCTGGAGGGGGCAACTGTGAGGTGATAAGAACCAGGTCTCAAGGACATATGGGCACGGAATCTAAGTCCAAGACCTGCTGAGGGGATGGAAGGCCTGGTGAACCAGTCTTGCTTTGGACTGAGACGACAAAAACTGCAACTGAAAAGTAATGAATGAGAAAGGCCTCCCAGGGATTGTAGCTCAACTATGAGTCCTCACAATCCCTGAAATTAGACTAAACAGACTCACCCAAGCCTCACATTTCAGCAAAAAAAAAATCTTGCAAACACAGGGGCTTCCCTGGTGGCGCAGTGGTTAAGAATCCGCCTGCCAATGCAGGGGACATGGGTTCAAGCCCTGGTCCGGGAAGATCCCACGTGTCACGGAGCAACTAAGCCTGTGCGCCACAACTACTGAGCCTGTGCTCTAGAGCCCACAAGCCACAACCACTGAGCCTGTGAGCCACAATTACTGAAGCCCACGCACCTAGCCCGTGCTCCGCAACAAGAGAAGCCACCGCAATGAGAAGCCTGCGCACTGCAACAAAGAGTAGCCCCCGCTTGCCGTAACTAAAGAAAGCCCGCGCACAGCAACAAAGACCCAATGCAGCCAGAAATAAATTCATTAAAAAAAAGAAAAAAGTTATCTTTCATTCTTCAGGGAGAAGAAAAGTGATCCGGATCCAGACGTAAAGACAGAGATTCACGAAGGAATGAAGAACAATGACTAAAGTCGATGTGAGACTAAAAATCTAAATAAATATTTGACTGCATAAAACAATAATGCTTTGTGTGATTTAAAACAGAAAGATTAATAACAACGGGGTAAAAAGAGTTAAAGTGCTCTAAAAGCCTTGCATTGTCCTGGAAGGAGTTAGAAGTACGCGTTATCATTAGACTTTGGTAAAACATTATGTGTGCTTTAAACTCCAGAGAAACCATTAAAATACTGGGAAATAAGCACAGAACTTTCAACCTAATAGAAGAGTAAAAGTGTAATAAAAATTAGCCAACCCAAAAGAAGCCAAGACCCGAGAGAAGAATGAACAGAGAACAGTCAGTACAAACAGAAAGTGAATAGTAAGATGGCAGATTAAACCCAAATAAACGTATCAGTAATTTTACTAAATGTAGATAGACTAAATGCTGGTAAGGGTACACATGACCTCCCTGTATTATTTTTTCTTCTTTTTTTTTTTTTAATGAAGTACAGTTCATATACAATATTAGTTTCAGGTGCACCACCCAGGGATTGATATTTATATACATTACGAATTGATCACCACAATAAGCCTAGTAACTATCTGTCACCATAGAAAGTTACTGTAATATTATTGACCACATTCCCTATGCGGTACATTACATCCCCATGACTTATTTATTTTATAACTGGAAGTCTGCACCTCTTAATCTCTGTATTTTTTCTTACAACTGCATGTGAATCTATAATTATCTCAAAATAAAAAGTTTAATTTTAAAAATAAATAACAGATCAAAGACTTAAGAGCTAAAACTACAAAACTCTTTAGAAAAAACAACGGGGGAAAATCTTCACAACACCAGATTTAGCAATAATTTTCTAGATATTACACCAAAGCACAGACAACAAAAAAATCAGATTGGACTTCATCAAAATTAAAACCTTTTATACGTCAAAGAACATGAAGAGAATGAAAAGACAATCCACAGACTGAGAGAATATATTTCCAAATCATAATAGATAATGTCCAGAATATATAGAAAACTCCTGAAACTCAACAAAAAACCCAATTCAAAAATGGGCAAAGGACTTGGATACACATTTTTTCATAGAAGAATATATACAAATGGCTAATAAGCACATGAAAAGACGCTCAACATCATTAGTCATTAGAGAAATGCAAATCAAAACCACAAGATACCACTCTACACCCATTCGGATGGCTATCATCAAAAAACTGGAAAGGGCTTCCCTGGTGGCGCAGTGGTTGAGAGTCTGTCTGCCAATGGAGGGGACACAGGTTCGAGACCTGGTCTGGGAGGATCCCACATGCCACGGGGCAACTGGGCCCGTGAGCCACAACTGCTGGGCCTGCACGTCTGGAGCCTGTGCTCCACAACAAGAAAGGCCGCGACAGTGAGAGGCCCGCGCACGGCGATGAATAGTGGCCCCTGCTCACCGCAACTAGAGAAAGCCCTTGCACAAAAACGAAGACCCAACACAACCAACAATAAATAAATTTTAAAAAAAAAAGGAAAATAAGTATTGTAAAGATGTGGAGAAATTGGAACCCTGACGCACTGCTGGTGAGAATGTAAAATGGTGTGGTTGCTATGGAAAACAGTTTGGTGGTCCTCAAAAAGTTAAACAAAGAGTTACCATATGACCCAGCAATTCCACTTCCTAGGTATTTACCAAAAAAAAGTGAAAACAGCCACCTACGTCCACCCATGTATGTAGCAACACTGTTCACAATAGCCAAAAGGTGGAAACCACCCAGTGTCCACCAACAGATGAATGGATAAACAAAATGTGGTGTGTGCGCGCACACGCGCACACACACACACACACACACACACGCACACACAGGAATGTTATTTAGCCATAAAAAGGAATGAAGTACTAACACATGCTACAACACGAATGAACCTTGCAGATATTATGCTAAGTGAAATTAAGCCAGATATAGACAAATATTCTATGATTCCATGTATGTGAGGTACCTAGAAGAGTCAAATTCAGAAACAGAAAGTAGAATAGTGGTTACCAGGGGCTGTGGGGAGGCAGGGAACGGGGAGTTAGTGTTTAATGAGCACAGTTTCAGCTTGGGATGATGAAAAAGTTCTGGAGATAGATGGTGGTGATGGTTGCACAACAAGGTCAATGTACTTAATGCCACTAAACTGTACACTTGAAAGTGGTTAAGGGACTTCCCTGGTGGTGCAGTGGTTAAGAATCTGCCTGCCAATGCAGGGGACACAGGTTCAAGCCCTGGTCCAGGAAGATCCCACATACTGCGGAGCAACTAAGCCCGTGCACCACAACTACTGAACCTGAGCTCTAGAGCCCGCGAGCCACAACTACTGAGGCTGCGTGCCACAAATACTGAAGCCCACGAGCTGTAACTACTGAAGTCTGCACGCTACAACTACTGAAGCCCGCATGCCTAGAGCCTGTGCACCGCAACAAGAGAAGCCACGGCAATGAGAAACCCGCGCACCACAATGAAGAGTAGCCCCTGCTCGCCGAGAAAGCCGTGCGCAGCAACGACGACCCAATGCCGCCAAAAATAGATAAATAGATTTTTCTAAATTATAAAAAGAAAAGTGGTTAAGATGGTAACTTTTATGTCATGCTATGTTACAATAAAAATTTTTTGAGAAATTTTATTTTCTTTTTCATGCAGATACATATTTACAGTAATCAAAGTATTTACATTTTTTACAGTATTTACATTTTTTTACATACTGAAGATTGATTTACAATGTTAATTTCTGCTGTACAGCAAAGTGACTCAGTTATACAGATATATATATTCTTTTTCATATTATTTTCCATTATGGATTATCATAGGATATTGAATATAGTTCCCTGTGCTGTACAGTAGGACCTTGTCGTTTATCCATCCTATATATAATAGTTTGCATCTGCTAATCCCAAACTCCCAATCCTTCCCTCCCTCCCCCACCCTCTTCCCCCTTGGCAACCACAAGTCTGTTCTCTATATCAGTGAGTCTCTTTCTGTTTCATAAGTATGTTCATTTGTGTCATATTTTAGATTCTACATATGATTGATGTATTTGTTTTTCTCTGTCTGACTTGCTTCACTTAGTATGATCATCTCTAGGTCCATCCATGTTGCTGCAAATGGCATTACTTCCTTCTTTTTTGTAGCTGAGTAATATTCCATTCTATATCCACATCCTTATCCATTCATCTGTCAATGGACATTTAGGTTGTTTCCGTGTCTTGGCTATTGTAAATAGTACTACAATGAACACTGGAGTGCATGTATCTTTTCAAATTAGAGTTTTGTCTGGATATATGCCCAGGAATGGGATTGCCAGATCATATGGAAAATCTATTTTTAGTTTTTTGAGGAATCTCTATACTGGCCGCACCAATTTACATTCCCACCAACAGTGTAAGAGGGTTCCCTTTTCTCCACACCCTCTCCAGCATTTATTATTTGTAGACTTTTTAATGATGGCCGTTCTGACCGGTGTGAGGTGGTACCTCATTGCAGTTTTGATTTCCATTTCTCTAATAATCAGAGATGATGAGCATCTTTTCATGTGCCTATTGGCCATCTGTATGTCTTCTTTGGAGAAATGTCTACTTAGGTTTTCTGCTCTTTTTTTTTTTTGCGGTACGCAGGCCTCTCACTGTTGTGGCCTCTCCCGTTGCGGAGCATAGGCTCTGGACGCGCAGGCTCAGCGGCCACGGCTCACGGGCCTAGCCACTCTGCGGCATGTGGGATCTTCCCAGACCAGGGCACAAACCCACGTCCCCTACATTGGCAGGCGGACTCTCAACCACTGCGCCACCAGGGAAGCCCTCTGCTCATTTTTTGATTGGGTTGGGGTTTTTTTTTGTTATTGAATTGTATGAGCTGTTTGTATATTTTGGAAATTAAGCCCTTGTCGGTCGCATCATTTGCAAATACTTTCTCCCAGTCCATAGGTTTCTTTTCATTTTGTTTATGGTTTCCTTTGCTGTGCAAAAGCTTATAAGTTTGACCAGGTCCCATTTGTTTATTTTTGCTTTTATTTCTATTGCCTTGGGAGACTGACCTAAGGAAATATTGGTAGGATTTATGTCAGAGAATGTTTTGCCTATGTTCTCTTCTAGGAATTTTATGGTGTCATGTCTTATATTTAAGTCTTTAAGCCATTTTGAGTTTATTTTTGTACATGGTGTGAGGGTGTGTTCTAACTTCATTGATTGCAGCTGTATTGCAGCTGTCTAACTTTCCCAACACCACTTGCTGAAGAGATTGTCTTTTCCCCATTGTATATTCTTGCATCCTTTGTGGTGACCATTACGTTTAAAAAAACTGTCCTGGGCTTCCCTGGTGGCGCAGTGGTTAAAAAAAAAAAAAAAAAAAAAACAATGCCATTGAGTATCATACTGAAGACAATGGTTTAAAAAATTAAAGTATTTAAAAGTAAAAAACAATAAAAGGTTAAATGGTAACTTTTATGTTATTGTATTTTACCACAATAAAAATAAATGAATAACCGCCCAAAAGCCTAATTTTATGCTGTTTACAGGAGACAACTCTAAAACATAAAGAAGTGGGAAAAAGAAAAGGATAGAAAAAGATATTGCATGCAAAAACTAAGCAAAAGCAAGCTTGTGCAGCTCTGCCAATAACAAAGTTTAGAAGGGGACTCTTCTTAAGAACAAAAGACTGCATTTTTCAGGAAAATTTTGGTCTCAAAATATATAAAGCAGAAACTGACAGACTACAAAGATAAAGACAAATCCATACACAGGCATTTTAATACACCTCTCCTAATAACTGATAAAAACAAGCAAAAATGTCAGAAAGATATAGAGATTTGAACCCAATCAGCAAACATGACCTAAGGATCTAAATGGCACATTTCACTCAAGCAGTAAAGAATCCACATCCTTCAGAAACACACATGGAATGTTTCCCCAAAATCCTGATCATTCGAAGGACCATTTGCAAGTCTCAACAGACCTCCAAGGATTGAAATCACAGAAACTGTTCCTTGACCACGATGAAATTAAACTAGATATCAATAACTTAAAAAATAAAGATAACTAGAAAAGCCCTCATGTATTTGAAAAAACTTAAAAACATATCTCACATACACAAAAGTCAGCTCAGAAACTAAGATTTCAAATGGGCTCTTTGGTGCCCAGGAGTTTTCTATGCCTGGGAACAATGCACTGAGAATAAGACCCCAAGCTGGTGGGAGGTGTGCCTCTGAGAAGGGCAACGATGCACTGGAAGGTGGGAAACGAAAACCTTCCCTCCTGTCCCTGGCATGTTTGCAGGGAGATCAGTTTCAGGAAAGAGTACACATGGAAGTTGAGGACCTAGAAGGCCTAGACCTAGACCTAGACCTCCAAGACTATCCCAGCCTTAGAAAGTCTCTGTGTGCTGCAGGTAAGACTGCAGATCATCAGACAGAATACTGTGATACAGACAATATAAAGAAGGATTTTAAGCAGATGAGGTACGGGCTAGAACTGATGTAGAAGTTGCTTTTGAGGGCAGAACATGACATGGCCATGGTTTTCCATCCTGGCCGCACAGCTGAGCCACATGGAGAGCTCAGAAATCTTAATGCCCTGGCCCTCCCCCAGGCCAACTAAATCAGAATCAATCATTGGCAGTCACAGACCATTTTACAGTTAGGTAGTTTCTGTGTCTTGACTTGCAATAAAGTGAAAGGCAGACCAATTCCTTTTTTTTTTAAATTGGAGTATAGTTGCTTTACAATGTTGTGTTAGTTTCTGCTGTATAGCAAAGTGAATCAGTTATACGTATACATATATCCACTTTTTTGGATTTCCTTCCCATTTAGGTCACCATAGACCACTGAGTAGAGTTCCCTGTGCTATACAGTAGGTTCTCATTAGTTATCTATTTTATATTGTCTATAGTAGTGCATATATGTCAATCCCAATCTCCCATAAGTTTGTTCTCTACATCTGTGACTCTATTTCTGCTTTGCAAATAAGTTCATCTGTACCATTTTTCTAGATTCCACATATAAGCATTATACGATATTTGTTTTTCTCTTTCTGACTTCACTCTGTATGACAGTCTCTAGGTCTATCCACATCAAGGCAGAGCTAATCTAACAGTCAGCTGATACATTGTTAAAATTTTTGATGAAAGATCACTACATGATTTAGGGTTTATAAACCAAAAAAGTTCAAAACATTGAATGACCCTGCTATAACAAAACTCCCTGCATCTCCATCTACTATTTAAGCAAACACAAGTTCTCAGCATTCACACAGATAAGAACAAAAAGCAGAAGTCACGCTAAAGCTTCTCATTCTGACAATGACATCCATCCGAACAGGCGTGGGGAGATGACAGCTGGATGAGATGCATTTCAATAAATGTTTACTTTGTGTAATAATTATTCAAAAATTGTGTAATTGTGTAAGGCAGCTCTTTTGATCAATTGTATACCAATGATAATTATAATAATCCCAAAGAAAATATTAAAACTTAATTTCAAGGTCCCAACAAGGTTAAAAGCTTAAATTATTACACTTATTTTATTTGCAGAGGTACAAGATAGGCTAATCAGTAAAATTTTCAAGCATTAAATATACTGCATTAAGTTAAAATTCTGTGTGGGAAATGAAATGAAAATACAAGTTCTATTTTTAAAAATGATGTACAATTTGGGCTTATTCAAGTGGATCTCAAAAGGGAACCCTCCTGCACTGTTGGTGGGAATGTAAATTATACAGCCACTATGGAGAACAGTATGGAGGTTCTTTAACAAACTAAAAATAGAATTACCATATGACCCAGCAATCCCACTACTAGGCATATACCCAGAGAAAACCATAATTCAAAAAGACATATGCACCCCAATGTTCATTGCAGCACTATTTACAATAGCCAGGACATGGAAGCAATCTAAGTGTCCATTGACAGATGAATGGATAAAGATGTGACACATATATACAATGGAATATTACTCAGCCATAAAAAGGAACGAAACTGGGTCATTTGTAATGAGGTGGATGGACCTAGAGTCTGTCATACAGAGTGAAATAAGTCAGAAAGAGAAAAACAAATACCGTATGCTAACACATATATACGGAATCTAAAAAAACAGTACTGATGAACCTAGTGGCAGGGCAGGAATAAACACACAGATGTAGAGAATGGACTTGAGGACACAGGGCAGGAAGGGGAAGCTGGGAGGAAGTGAGAGAGTAGCATTGACATATATACACTACCAAATGTAAAATGAACGGCTAGTGGAAAGCTGCTGCCCAGCACAGGGAGACCAGCTTGGTGCTTTGTGACAACCTAGGGGGTGGGATAGGGAGGGTGGGAGGGAGGCTCAAGAGGGAGGGGATATGGGGATATATGTATACATATAGCTGATTCACTTTCTTATACAGCAGCAACTAACAACATTGTAAAGCAATTATACTCCAATAAAGATACCAAAAATAAATAAATAAATAAAAGAGTGGATCTCAAATTGCAATATTTAGATTCCACTGAACAGGAGGCGGGGGAAGAAAGACAGCACAATTATATTCCAGACTGAAAAACTTGATGAAGGCAAGTGCAGAATTCTCTCAGCCTGTGACACTGCCAACCACCAACTACCTCCAACCATAATTAAGTTACTTGGGACTGAACCAATTTCTAGCAGTTCCAGCACTATTTGTACCTCATTTAAAAAAAAAATTTTTTTTTAATGTTATGCTGAACTCACTTCCTTGAAAAATATAAGGCTACATTATAATTTTTAAAAGTTATCAGAAAACATGGGGACTTCCCTGGCAGTCCAGTGGCTGGGACACCACGCTTCCACTGCAGGAGGCCCGGGTTTGATCCCTGGTTGGGGAACTAACATCCTGCATGCCACACAGTGAGGCCAAAAGAAAAAGTTATCTGAAAATACATGGGACCTAATTAAACTTAAAAGCTTTTGCACAGCAAAGGAAACCATAAACAAAACAAAGACAATCCACAGAATGGGAGAAAACATTTGCAAACAAAGCAATGGACAAGGGATTAATCTCCAAAGTATACAAACAGATCACGCAGCTCAATATCAAAAACAAACAATACAATCAAAAAATGGGCAGAAGATCTAAATAGACGATTCTCCAAAGAAGACATACAGATGGCCAAGAAGCACATGAAAAGCTGCTCAACATCACTGATTATTAGAGAAGTGCACATCAACACTAGAATGAGGGGGTGGCTGAGCAGGCAGGCAGGCGGCTAGGTGGGTAGCAGCGGCCTCTGGGCAGTAGAGGGGGCTCTGGGGTGGCACCACGGGCAAGGGTAGAGGGGCAAGTGGGCCACCACCGCTGCCGGGGCGGGGGGGGCGGGGGTTGGTGAGGAGAGCCACTTCCGGGTAGGGAGCGGGTGGGAGAAGGAAAGGCAGGCAGCCGCTCGGCTGCGGCACTCTTTAAATTTTTTGGGGTGCCGCAGAGGCGACCCCTGGAGCTGATCCCCAGGGTGACAATGGCCGCTGCCTAACCTGGAAAGAGGAATGCCAGCTCCTGAGCAGGCCTCATTGGTGGAGGAGAGGCAACCACAGACCCATCAGGAAGCTGCCTCCACTGGCCCAGGCATGGAACCCGAGACCACAGCCACCACTATTCTAGCTTCCATGAAGGAGCAGATAACCCTGCATGTTGAAGAAAGTTGGAAACCTATCATGATTTTTGTTATGTAATTCCTTGATGGCCTCAGATGATCTTTTGGCAAAGAATAGTATTCTGAATGGATGTTTTGTGGGAGAAAGCAAAAGGGGTTCTGGTTTCTCGAGAAAGAAGACACCTACTTCTGCTCATGGGCTACCTCTTTTGTGAAGCCATGTTCACCCCAGCCTGAAGTCAACAAGTCAACTCTCTCCTGATGTTCTTTAGCACTTTATACCACTGCTCTCTTATCATATGCTCCTTTGAATGATGATATAATGAAAAGCTACCTAAGGATAAAAAGAAAAACAAAAAAAACTACAATGAGGTATCACCTCACACCAGTCAGAATGGCCATCATCAGAAAGTCTACAGGGACTTCCCTGGTGGCGCAGTGGTTAAGACTCCATGATCCCAATGCAGGGGGCCTGGATTCAATCACTGGTCAGGGGAACTAGATCCCACATGCATGCCGCAACTAAGGGTTCTCATGCCACAACTAAAAGACCCAGCACAACCAAATAAATAACTATTAAAAAAAAAAGTCTATAAACAGTAAATGCTGGAGAGGGTGTGGAGAAAAGGAAACTCTCCTACACTGTTGGTGGGAATGTAAACTGGTACAACCACTATGGAGAACAGTATGCAGGTTCCTTAAAAAACTAAAAATAGAACTACCATATGATCCAGCAATCCCACTACTGGGCATATACCCAGACAAAATTCTAATTTGAAAAGATACATGCACCCCAATGTTCACTGAAGCACTATTTAAAATAGTGAAGACATGGTAGCAACCTAGATGTCCACTGACATGGATAAAGAAAATGTGGTACATATATACAATGGAATATTACTCAGCCATAAAAAAGAATGAAATAATGCCATTTGCAGCAGCATGGATAGACCTAGAGATTACCACACTAAGTGAAGTCAGACAGAGAAAGACAAACATCATATGATATCACTTCTATGTGAAATGTAAAAAAAAAAAAAAAGATACAAATGAACTTATTTACAAAACAGAAACAGACTCACAGACTTTGAAAACAAACTTATGGTTACCAAAGGGGAAACGTGGGGGAGGGATAAATTAGGAGTTTGGGATTAACAAATACACACTACTGTATATAAAATAAACAACAAGGACCTACTGTATAGCCCAGGGGATTCTACTTAATATTCTGTAATAACCTCTATGGGAAAAGAATCTGAAAAAAGAATGGATATATGTATAAATGAATCACTTTGCTGTACACCTAAAACTAACACAACATTGTAAATCAACTATATTCTAATATAAAATAAAATTTTTTTAAAAATTTATATGACAGAAAAATGTGACAGAATGTGACTCCGGGGGAAATAGTTAATGAAGTACTCTCTGAGTGGGTGGCACTCGAGCTGAGACTTAACAGATAAGAAGAAACCAAGCAAGCATGAAGAGACTGGAGACAGTGTCCCAGACAGAGGGAACAAGTGCAAAGGTCCTGAGGCAAGAAGGTAGCCAGAGAGGCTGGAACAAAATTAACAGAGCAAATGACTGGAAATGTCAGGCACTAGGGGCCAGACTGTGCAGACATAATGCATGTTTATCCCTTCACAGGAGTCCCCAGGCTCTGAGGATCAGAGTGAAAGCTAAACAAAGTATTCCCAAATGCCCCTAGCTGGAAGGAGAGGTGGAGCTGAGGTAACAGGCAGATGAGGCAACACAAGGACAGTGTGGGATCTCAGAACTAAATGGGGACGTCATCCAGAAGGGACCAAAGAGCAGGGTAACAAAGAAAACTAGGACACTCGCCAACAGCTTAGGCCATGGGAACGGTTGGGATCAGGCAGGCTGAGGAAGGAATACATTCTGCCCCCAATTATTCCCCTCTCACCCCTTTCCTGACCTTCCTTGGTGTGGAGTCTGTGCAGCAGCTGATCTTGGCCACTGCTTATATATGACACACCAGTGACACCTGAGGCTCCCTAACCTCTGCAGCAAAGGTCACAGAAACTAAACTGCCCATGAGTCCACTGATGACTAGACCCTCAACCAAGCACTAAGGAAGGGGACTGAGTCTGCAAGTATTTCTAAGGGGTTCCTCCACTGTCCAGGCTGGGTCAAGTGTAGCAAATGAATCGCTGGGCTTGGAAATGAGACAGATCAGAGTTTAAACGTTGTTTATGCCATTCGCTGTCTGTTAGCTCTGCAAAGACTCAGGATAGCCATCTACATCAGTCTGTTTGAGAATTAAGTGCGATAAGGCACGTTAAAGTCAGTGCCTAACACACAAAAAATACCCAGTGAAGACCCCACTCGTTCCATTTATCCCACTAATGAGAGGGTTCAGTTCAGGCAGATGACAGCCCCACTACTTACTGGCTATGTGATTTTGGGGAAGGCACTTTCAACTCTGAGTCTTAGCTTCTTAGTCAGTGAAACAGAGATAACATCAGTTACTTCACATGGCTTTTGAAGGAATGAAGTAAGAAGAGTGTACGAAATGTCAAGCACAGCTCCTTACACATGGTTACTTCAATTGTCATTACCTGTTATTACTGACGGGTGTGACCAAGATGGGGAAGGGGGCGGAGGAGGGAAGGGCGGCCTTCAAACTAAGCTCAGGTCTAGGCTGCTGACTGCAGTGGCTTACTTAATGCTCTGCCTAGCCTCTTGGGAACCACTCACCAGGTGGTTCCAGATAGAGCCCTCTTTGCTGCGCTCGTCAGGGGTCAGACGCACGTACTGGCTCGTGAGCATTGTGCTGCCTTGGAAGTCCCAGAGGAGCGTGGAGCTGGAACCGACCCCTGTGGGCAGAGACACGGACACAGACAGGTGCGTAAAAGGCCAGGCCAGGACTCGCTTTGCCAGAGGCAGAGAACCCACAGAACTGCTCTGACCAGAATAAAGGGCACCCCTTCCCCAACCCCATCCAGCCTCGCCCTCACCCTGAACTCATTCCCGCCCCAGGCCTCACCGTGGTAGGGCTTGATGAGCGAATGCTCCCGTTTGAGGTGTTCACTGTTGCCGTCAGTTATATCGGCAGCCACCGGCCCCAGAAACAGGAGAAAAAGTAGAAGTGTAGTGGGGCCAGGGCCGGGGCCGGGAAGCCCAGGCCTCCCCGGGCATCGCCGGCCCCAGCCCCAGCGCCAAACCCAGCCTGCCGCCGCCTCCGCCGCCGCCGCCGCCGCCATTCTCCCTTCCTCTCGACCACTTCCGTCTTAGGACTTCCGCCTTCCGGGTGTTCCATCTAATAGCCTCCGGCCGGAAGCCCTCCAACCCTAGTGTCACCGGGGAACTGCCAGCAAAAGTAAAGCCTCGCTGCCGTGGAGACGACGGCTGTAATTTGCTGAGCAGCCTCCCATCCTGGTCGAGTGCCTTGGCGGCTGCGAGGCACCTGTCAGCCAGCCTCAGCAATGGGTTCTTATGAGCGACAAGAGCAGCAACCAATCATGGAACAGCACTTTCGGCTTGTGGGCCAACGGGGAGCAGAGGGATGATTTGTGTCGGCGGGCAGCGCGAGGGTCGTTTGTGAAGTGGGGCATGCTGGAACTTGTAGTTTGCATGGGCCGCTCGCGCGGGCTGGGAAGACGAAACCTAGAACTCTCTTGGCCTCTGGCCACTGGTGGCGTCCCTGGAGTAACATTTCCCAGTCCAAGCAGACGTGAGTTCTAAATTGAAGGCGGAGACTAGAATTCCAACTCCCGCGCCGCCTAGAACTCACTAGGGCGAGACTTTTTAGCCATTTCTGGCTCCATGCCTTTGGAAACAGAATTCCTTTACTTGATGGCGTCCAGCATTCCCAGTTCCTCAGGCCCAGTTGGGTTTCAGCAGGAGGAGCAGACCCGAATCCCGTCCCAGTGATAGCTGGGGCCCATTCGTATCCAAACGATTGTAGTGTCTGCCTGGCGCAGCAGGAAGCGTCCAGGAAAGGTCCGGGAAAGCTGGCCGTGGAGCAAAGGTGGTAAACTGGTGTCCCACAGCCAAATAGAGCTCTTGCTGATGCTATTTCAGTAAATGACTTAACTACCGATATTTTAAATCAGGAGACAAATTCAAATTAAAAATCCAAATTTCCAGCTTCTCAGGAAAAATTGGAAGACCCAACCACACTAGGCTCATGGGGCTGCCCTGCTAAAAATGCCTTACTTTTCTAAGCTAGTCTCCACTCTGGCCACTAATTTACAGCACCTGCCTGGCCCTTCTAGACACTTGAATTAATGACCCCTGTTATAGATCACAGGGTGGGACAGTTGGTTTCCTGCTCCTTTAAGAAGTTGTCCTGTTGAATGAATGAATTTCTTCAGGATTAAGTGCTGAGACATCTTTTTAAAATTAGCGATATATATATGTATGTATATTTCAGAGATTTATCTGTATCTGTGCAAACAAGGACATGTGCATTCCACTAGACCTCCATGAGGGCTTAGATTTTTATCAGCTATAGTCACTACTTAATCCCCAGCATCTAGAAAAGTGCTTGGCACATAGAAGTTGATTAATAAGTAATTGGTGAAAGAATGAATGTTTGGTCTAGAGGTCATGTTAGGGGGGAGAGCTTGTAAACTTTAAAACCCCCTATGAGGCTAGGCCCTGATCCATGGCACAGCCACCCCCCCATCACAGGTATATTGACACCGTCATGCACCTTATTAAGACCACCATTGGCAATGCTCCAGGCCCAAATGCAACTCCCAATACACACACCAAGTCTGACTTTATTGAATCCCTCTGTCTGTCTGGCCTGGAACAAGGTGTCTGGAAAGAAGTGAGTTAGGACTGGGTGAAGAGGTATATTAACTAGGATAATGCTAACTGCTATAACAAATAGACTCTAATGTGTAAAACAGCTAGAAGAAGTTGATTTCTCTCTCCCTTAACAGTCTAAGGCTGGTGTTCCTGGTTGATGGATGGCTTGCCTTCTTACACTAATGTGGAGACCTAGGCTCCTTCCTTTTTGTGGCTCCACAAGCCCTTAGGGCTTCATCATCTTCTGTATCCAGTCCGCTAAAGGGGAAGGGAGAATGTGGAGGACACAAAGGGCTGAAAAGCCTCGGCACACATCACTCCACTCACATTCAGTTGGCGGGAACTAGTTAGCACATGGCCACACCTGACTGTGAGAGAGCCTGGGAAATTAAAGTTTAGCTGTGTGCCCAGGAGGACTAGGACATGAATTTGTGGTGAAGAATCACTCAGTTTCCACCTCTGAAGGTTTCGGGTCATGGCCCTAGAAGGGGGCAGTGGAGTAGAGGGTAGAATATGAAAGAGGGGTGTCACCTTATCCTTGTAGAAAGAGGGGTCCAAACTGGAGTGGTGGGTGACTTGAGGGCTCTAAGTAAGCCCATACTTAGGTAAAATACAAGTCCCATAGTGGGTACATGCACATGTAAGAAAGAGGCCAACTGAGGACTGGGCCAGGCTGAGGAAGCAGGGTGTCCCTCTTCAGTCGACAGTACTACACCAAGGTGGGACTTTTATGTGAATGACTATAAACGCACACGTGTCTTTGGGCACAGATGCGCCTGATTTGTTCCCTGCCCAGGTGGGTGAGCGTGTGCATACTTGGTTGCACATGTCACTGGGGTGTCTGAGTTCATATGTGCCTGTGTTCATATGTGACAGGCAGATGTGCCTGTCACATGCACATGTCCGAAGGGCTGTGCATACATATGACCGAACGCTCAGGTGTTCCTGATGAGGGAGAACCTGTGTGTTTCTGACCTGTACACCTGAAGGGTCTGTGTGTGCATGACCATGCATGCAATGTATCTGTTTGTCCACACCCAGGAACAGGCCTGCAAAGGACAGCCTGGAGATGTCTCAGGACAGAGGTAGTAACTGCATGTGCACAACTGCCGGGGGAGGGGTGCTGAGTGTGCACACGCCAAGCACACAGCCGGTGTGGGATAGGTGTGTGCTAAGTAAAGCACACAAGTGGACACTCACCTCACAGTACACATGTCCCCGTGTCTATGGTAGCCCCTGCAGGGTGTATGAAGTTGCCTAGGTGTGTGAATGTGTACTTCTGTGTGCCCAGATGTGCCCTTGGAACTCCCCAGGCTTGGCCAGACCAGGCTGGGCTCCTTGTTGGGCACACAGAGGCCTCTGCTGTGTGTTGGTGCCTGCATGGGGCACTGCCAAGGGTGCATTGGCAGCATGTGTATGTGCGTGTGAATGTGTGTGTGCGCGTGCGCACGCGCACGTGTGTGTGTGTGTGTGTGTGTGTGTGTGTGTGTGTGTGTGTGTGTGTGTGTTTCTGTCCGTGTGTGTGTCTGTTTCTGTCCGTGTGTGTGTGTGTGTGTGTATGTGTGTAGGAAGAAGCATTCGCTCTCTTAGACCTTGCTTCTTTCTGTGGTTCGGTTTCTATAGAGACACTTCCTGTGGAAGAGAAAAGAGGTAGTGAGCTGGTGTTTCAGGATGTGAGGGCCCGCAGGAGCGGAGCTGGGCTCTCTCTCTGCTGCCTGCCCTTCGCTGTGCAGGCTCTGGCCAGAGCTGCCCACAGTCCCCATGGTGGGCGCCCCCCGCAGTGGGGACCCGTGAACAGCAGCGGCATGCCAGGGAAGCCCAAGCACCTGGGCGTCCCCAACGGACGCATGGTGAGTGCGGGCTCCAGGCCAGGCCCACAGGGAGGGGGTGGGTACACCCAGGGTGGAGCCCAACAGGCACACCCGGCAGGGCTGGGCTAGAGCCTGCATGCTGCCAGCGGGCGGGAGAAGTTGGGGAGAGGCAGCAGCAGGTGGTAGAACCTGGCACCCTCATCCCAGGACCTTCCGGATGGTTCTGATGGGGACCTGGGGCCACTCCGGTGATGAGGCCAGAGGAGAGCAGGCATAGGCTTCTGGCCCAGTCCCCACTGCTCTCTTACCTACTACCTTGGCACCATCTGGGGCTGACTGCATCCTAGGGTAGCAGGGAGTCCCGGCATGCCCTTTGCCCCCTGTACACCCCTACGGGGACCCAAGCCCCCATACCTCACTTAACCTCAGCCCCCTCCCTCACCCAGTGTCCTGATGCCCAAGGTCAGGTAAGGGGCAGCCCTTAATGGGTCACTGACCTCCACCTAGACCTACTCCAAAGGCTTCCTGCCAGAACTAGCAGTCCTTGGGCAGCCTGGGATGGGTCAGCAGGGTCAGGCCCGGTTGGCACAGCTTCTGTCTGTTCTATTCCTGGGCTACTAGGACGGGTGGGGGGAGCTGAGCACTAGGGTGCCCCTGGCTGCTGCTAAATCCTCTCCCTGGCTGCTTGGCATCCAGGTGAGAGCTGCCCATGAAGAGACCCGCTTCAGCAGATGGAACTGGCTGTGTCGGTCTTCTCTTCTCTCCCTAGGACACCAGGCCACTTGGCAGAGTCCCAGCCCCTCCTAAAAACTCCAGAAAGTCCAGTGTCCTAGTCGCCTACCCAGCCCCAGCCTAGTACTGTGGGACAAAGCCAATGGGTCCAGAGAGACCTGGGTTCTAATCTCAGCTCTGCTGTCCCTTACTAGAGGGTCCTCTCTGACCCTCAGTTTCTTCATCTATAAAAGGAGGAGTTTGAAATGGATTTCAAAGGCTTGCTGAGACGATTAAGTGGAATAATGAATATGAGCCCCCTGACCCACCATGGGGGTTCCATAAATGTCAGCCCAATGCCCCCCTTCATTCTCAGCCCCTTTTCAAGGATCCCCTGCCTCACCAAGAAGCTGAGCCACTCCCCACCCTTACTCCTCCTCCTAATTCCCAAGACCTGTCTCCATACCTCTTCCTCCAGCATCTCTTTATTGGGCAGGAGAGAGGCAAATCCCTCCAAGCTGACCATGTCCCCCACCTCACTATCTCTACCATCAAAATGACTTTGGAAGTTCGAGCATCCATGGGCCTCGCACTCCCTGGAGGCATGATGCTTGGCTCACCCCTCCCAAAGCATCCAGGCCAAGGAGGAACACACCCACTCCCACGCCCACCCCAGAGGGCAACTGGGTTGCTGCTTCTGGGCAGTGCCCAGAACTGCAGGGCAGCTGAGGGGGCCCAGAGAGAGACCCAGCCTCTGCCCATCCCACATCAACTTATAGCTTCTCTACTCAAGAGTCATTCAGAGCAGGGAAGGCCCCCAAGCTCTACCCCCAGCCCTGCAAGCCCATGGACTTGCTTTTCGCAGCGACGTTCACACACAGGCTTATCCTTGCCCTTTCTGGGCCCATTCTGAACTCTGTGCCACCTCTTGGAATCCTGAGGGTCACAGATTGGCCACTTGCTGGCCATTGGGCAGCCTTCTGAGGCCACACTCAGCTGAGACAGGGAGGGACAGACCAGCATCGGATATGCATAGATGTAGGCCAGCTGTCAGCCTCCTTCCATGAGTCACCTCCTAAGGGAGGTTCAAAGGAGTACATGATGTGCTAAGGGCAGCTGGCAAGAGAGGGACCCGCATTTGAACCAGGCCAATCTGACTCGATGCCAGGTCTCCTCCACCTCCCAGAACTGCCTGGCTCCGTCCTCCCCCACCTCCTCCTGCCACCAACCCCACCCACCACCACCATCATTACCTGCTGAGGCAACTTCATTTGTCAGCCTCGTCTTTCTGCCACTCAGCTTGTCAGGGGGTTGCAATGAAACCTGTCACTTACAGATGGCTCCCAGCCTCCCTCCCAGAGATGCCTTCACAGAGTCCCAACTCCCACTTCATTTGTTCACTCATGCATTCATTCAGTAATCCCTCCTTAGGGCCTGCTCAGTGCTGGCCCTGTCCCAGGCATCAAGACCAAGGCCCATCGCCCTAGGCCCTGCCCTCAAACAGCTCCTGGTCTGGCAAGGCACAAAAGGCACGAGCGCAAATACCAGAATAAAATTAAGGTTTGGGTAAGAGCAGTAGGTCAGGAATAGAGAAAGCTTGAGGAAGGCCGGGAGGGAGAACAAACTTCTCCACTCACTTCATGCATTGTTGGTGTGGAAGATGTCCTGAAAGGATGTGCCAGCTGGAGGAGGGAAGAGCATGGGGAAAGGCCTACATGCAGGGAAACAGGATGTGTGTACAGGGACAAGGCCCAAGGGCTGGCGAGCCTAAAGCCTGGAGAGGAGCAGTTATTGCATCCTGTCACTCTCAGGGTGCCCAGTTAGTCTCCCTG
Source organism: Neophocaena asiaeorientalis asiaeorientalis (assembly GCF_003031525.2). Classification (NCBI taxonomy): domain Eukaryota; kingdom Metazoa; phylum Chordata; class Mammalia; order Artiodactyla; family Phocoenidae; genus Neophocaena; species Neophocaena asiaeorientalis. The sequence continues at coordinate 940,973 of NW_020173241.1, read as the reverse complement.
CACAGGAAGACCTGCAAAGCAGAGCCAACAGTACCTTGGCCTACATTCCTGGAGTCTAGCTCAGGGCCATAAGGCCAGCTCCACAAAGCTGACTCAGGCTGAAGAGCCAGGCAGCCAGGGTTCTCAGTGGGTCTACCCAGAGAGGATCTCTGGGCCTCAGTCACCCCAAGCCGGGATGAAATAAGATGATGATATAGAGCGCCAAGCCCAGAAGATGCTCGGTAAATCAGCCCTCCCTTTGAAGTCACCCCTCCAGGGGGCAGAATTCATCCAGGAGCCCCTGAGCCCTTTACCCCAATCGACCTTGCCCATCTATGCCACAAGGGCTGAGGCCCTGGGGCTTCCAGGTCCCCGGTACGTCTGCTGTTCACCCAGGAAGGCAGCTCAGTGGAGGGGAGACATTAGGTTTCCAGAGTCAGGCACACTTTGGCCCTAATTTCAGCTCAGGCACTTCCCAGCTGTGTGATTTCTTTGGGCCAAGGTTTCCATATCTGTAAAATGGGCGTAATAATACCTGCCACATAGGATAAGGATGTGAGGTTGGATGTGTGACATGGATGTGTGCCGTCCATGTTCTCTGTCTGTCGGAGAGCTCAGGAAATGTCGGGTCACTCTCATCTTTGTATTCTCAGATACCAGTGGCTCCCCCAGGGCCCATTTCCAAGGAAAAATGTTTGGCAAACTGAGTCCAGACCATAGGTTGGGGTTGCCGCTTGGCCACCACACCCTTCCTCCTCCTTTCTTCCCCTTTTCTCCCATTCACTCACCACTTCTCCTCAGGCAAGCCAGGGTGGGGCAAGGCCAGCCCTGCTCAGCACAACTTCCCCAGACCCAGGAGCCTGGGCAGATCAGAGCCCCAGGCAGCGGCAGCAGCAGCGTGCCACTCTCCCTGCTGCACACCTGCCACATTCACAAATGGGGCCTCGCTGACTCACCCTTCCTGGCAGCTCCAGGAGGTTGGGAATGCTGAGCCCTATGCTACCCGGGGGGAAATTGAGGCCCAGAGAAGGGAAGTTACGTGCCTCAGAATGGTCAATCTGGAATTGGACCCCATCCCCGCTCCCTGCCACCTCTGGATCTCCGTCCTGTCTCAGACCAGGTTATTAATATCTAGTGGGGCAAGAGGGGCCCAGGAAGAACTGCATGGGGCATTCGGAGTCAAAGCATCCCTGGCAAAGGGGGTGCCAGCGCCTCCTGTGAGGGCAGGGGAGGGCAACTTGGGCCCTTGTGGCTGCTTGGGAGCACCTGGGCAAAGAGGGTGCTCTTTGAGGAGGGAGTTCAGGCTGATTCTCTCCTATGGTATAGGCCTGCCCTCCAGGAGCTACAGGCTGGTAGGGGAGAGGCCTACAAATAGGTGGGCAGCAGTGTGGTGGGCAGGGGGATTCGAGGCAACTGGTGTTTAGGGAAGACTGATGTTAACAGTCAGAGACTGGAGAGCTGTAAGGTGGGGGAAGCAGGAGCAGATACCAGGCAGAGGAAACAGTAAAGCAGGAAGCAGGAGTGTGAAGGGGTGTGGGGAAAATAGAAGTTTGATGAAGTGTAGGGTGGAGGTGAGGGGGAGGGCAATGGGGGAGGCTGAAGGGGTTTATTAGTCAGGCTCAGGCAGAGCTTCAGCGGTAACCCAGCAACTGCTCTGCCTCCCAGAGTGAGGAGTGGGGCCGGAAGAGGGCCTGGGAGCCAGCCCCACATAAAGACACGATCCATTCAACAGGATGTAAAGAACAAAATGAAATAGGAGTGAAGCCAAGCCCAGGGCCCTCTGCCTTCCCTGGGGTCCTGGGCTGCCCAAGAGCATCCCGTGCCCCACCCCCTGACACATGAAAAATGCTGTGGAGAGCCCTGAGCAAGGGAGAGGCTGAGTCCTGGGTTGGAGGGCGGGCCAGAGAGAGGCCCGGTGTGTGCTGGGTGCGGGGAAGAGGGAGGGCCAGGTGGCCACCACGGAGTGGGAGGGGAAAGTCAGGATGGTTCCCGGAGACCTGGACGGAGGGCAGTAACCAAGGCTGGGAACAGCCACAGAGCAGCCTGGGGAGGAAGAACGTGGGACAGGCAGGTGCAGGCATGAGGGCAGCTGCCAGGAAAGGGAAAGAACAGCTGGAAGGGACCTTGGGCTTCAACTTGTCCCCTTCACACACCCTAGGAGTTGAGACTTTGTCCTGCAGCCCCGGGAGAGAATTCCCATGAACCTGTGAGATGGGCAAGTGCAAAGGCAGGAGGGCGAAGGCTGGGGCAGCCAGGGGAGGGCGTGCAGGGTAGTTCCACGTCCAGCCTCCCTCTGCACAGGCTTTCCCTCCTCCTCCATAATGTCTTAGCCCCGTGCTCCAGCTTGGAGGCAGGCTCAGGGAGGGGCCCAAGGTTGTAAAACTAGAGAAGGACAGGGCTAGGATTTGAATCCGTGTCTGACAGACCCGATCCCTGTGTTCGTCCCTCGACCACAGGGCTTGGCAAAATTGAAAGCTGAAGCAGGGCCAGACACCAATACTAATGCGACAACAATAATAGTAATGTTCCTTGAATATTTACCACATGCCAGACAGTGTTATGAGCTCTCTTTCTATGTATATTTAACTTATTTAATCACAGCAAGCCTTTGAAGTCCTGACCATTATTTGCCCCATCTGTATAGAGGGAGAAACTAAGGCACAGAGAGGTAAAGTACTCTGCCCAAGGTCACACAGCACAAATGTGAACTCAGGTAGTCTGGGGCCTGCCTCCATAAATAACATAAATGCATCAAACTGGCCCCAGAGACCTCTGAGGAGAGTGTGAACCCCTTCTAGGGAAAGTGGTTGCTGCTCAGGGCCAGCCAAGGTTGCCATGCTGGGAAGAAGCTCAAGGTAGCTGGGGCAGAAAGCTGGGGTTTCATGTAAAACTCCTGACTTTCATATGTGGGAAACCCCTTTAAAGTTAAAAAAACCCAAAAACATTCTGATATTAATAATGTCCTACTTATTTGCAGGCCAGCTCTGGCCCACAGATGTGTGACCCGGGTGCTCCCAGGTTGGGGAACAGAGAGGGAGATTCCAGCCGGGAGGGCAGGGAGAAGCTTCCTGGGGAGGAGATGTTTGCAGACTTGTTTCCAGTAGGGATGGAACGAAGGGACAGGTGGCAGAAGCTCCTGTGACAGGACCTAGTGAAAATGTAGGAGGTGAGAGGGAGGAAGGAACTGGGGATCAGTCAAGCCCTGGTGTTAGGAGCCCAGGTGATGGGAGGAAAACCAGATTCAGGGAAGTTGGTTCCGTGCCCTGCTTTGGTGGTGGCAGAGGTAGTTTCCAATTGGGACTGGCTGAGTTGGAAGGGCTTGTGGGGCATTTGGGTGGAGATGTCAGCAGGAAGTTGGCTATGTGTGTTTGAAGCTGGGGAGATGTGGGAGGGAGAAAGGGCCCAGAACAGAGTCAGAGAGGGGTAGAGACCACCTTGTGTGTATAGATGATGAGGAAACTGGAGGATTTGCTAGGAAGGTAGGAAGACCGAGGGAAACCACTGCAAGAGTCATTTTGAAAGGAGGGTTTTTCTGTTTCACTAATGGTTGGGATTCCCAGAGAAGTCAGAGTTGTGCATGTGGGGGAAGGGGGGATGCGCAGAGGAAGGGATTGGCCTCTACAGCTACTCACAGGGTAGTCCATAACCAGCAGCATCAGTGCTTGGGATCTTGTCAGAAATGGAGAGTCTTAGGCTCTCCTGAAACTGAATCTCTGGAGATTCCCTCCCCCCCCTCGCCGTCATTCTAATGCACACTAAAGTTTGAGAACCACTGCTCTCTACTATAAAATAGCATCCTATGCCCTGCCCATGGTGGGGTGTTTCCAAGAGGAGGCAGTTGCAATAAGGAGATCATCAGTTACAGAGACACCTCTCCTTCCTCAAAGACAACAGCAAACATTGCTATAACACCTGCCACATGCTGGCCACTATTCTAGACGCTGGAAATATATTAAACTGATTTGATCCTCACAGCAGGCCCAGGAAGTAAGTTAACTATTATTATCATCATCCCTCACTTACAGATGGAGACAAACAAGTTACTTGCCCAAAGTCATACAACTAGCAAGTGGCAGAGACAAGATTAAAAGTTTGTGTTCCTACCCACCGTGCTCTACACCCAGGCTCACCCAGTGGGTGCTGGGGGTCAACAGGGGTGACTGGGGTGTACCTGGTATAAGTCCCAGGGCACACAGTGGTTGGCACATGATGGAAGGGGAGCCAGGGACAGCCTGAGCAAAACCCTGAGCAAGCAGTGACCTGGCTGAGAATGCCCAGTGTGGCCCTCCAGGCAGAGAACACAGCTCTAGTCCTGGGGGCTGGGCCTAGAACTATCCCTTGAGAATCCACCCTGGGCTCTACTCTGACTTTCTACCTCGGGTTTCTTGTAGGTTGTGGCTGTCTCAGATGGAGGTAAGTGACAGAGTATGTGGAGGAAGCCTGGGCTGGGGTGGGGGTGGGGGCTGAGGGGGGTGTATGTGGAAACAGTGTGGGGATACCCCTGCCATTTGCTGTCTTTCCAGGAAAAGTACCTGAGATGGGATTGGGCCAGGGGCTGGGGAAGGCTGCAAGGCTCAGCTGCACTTGTCCATCCCCCTGCAGAGCTGAGCAGCACGGCGGGGCCCCAGGGCCAGGGAGAGGGCCGAGGCAGCTCCCTCAGCATCCACAGCCTTCCCAGTGGCCCCAGCAGCCCCTTCCCCACCGAGGAGCAGCCTGTGGCCAGCTGGGGCCTGTCCTTCGAGCGGCTGCTGCAGGACCCGCTGGGCCTGGCTTACTTCACTGTAAGCCCTGGGGTGGGATAGGGAGGGCAGATGGCAGTGGCCACCATGGGGGGAAGGGTGGGGGGCATGGGAGAGGGCATGGATGGAGTTTCAGGCTGGCCAGAGTGGGACTCCTCTGTCAGCTGCCTCATCTGGCCTTTCTTTGGCACTCTCTTACTCTTCTCCCAGCTGGGAAGTTTCCTTCTCTCTGCCTCTTATTTTCTCTCTGTGCCTCCGGATCTCACCCCATCTGTCTGCCTGACCCTATCTGTCTGGCTTGGCCTCTTGGCCCTCTCTCTATACCAATCTCTTGGACCACATCCCCTGACTGGGTCTCTGTGTCTCGCCTCTGTGTCTGTGCCTCCTTCTCCCCACCCCCAGGAGTTCCTGAAGAAGGAGTTCAGTGCTGAGAACGTGACATTCTGGAAGGCCTGCGAGCGCTTCCAGCAGATCCCCGCCAGCGACACCCAGCAGGTGGGGAGAAGGGGGAACTGAGGTGGTGAGATGAGACCAGGGCCTGAGCCATGCCCCTGACCTTCTCCTGTCCGTCCTGCCCCAGTTAGCTCAGGAGGCCCGGAACATCTACCAGGAGTTTCTGTCCAGCCAGGCACTGAGCCCTGTGAACATCGACAGGCAGGCCTGGCTCGGCGAGGAGGTGCTGGCAGAGCCCCGACCGGACATGTTCCGGGCACAGCAGCTTCAGGTGAGCGGTCCCGGAGGCGCGGCCTGAGATAAGGGGCGGCGCCTTGGAAGGGAGCTCGGTGGAGCAGAGGCAGGGCCAGATCCAGCGGCGGACCCTGAGCGGCAGAGATGGTGGGGATGGGGTGGGGAAGAGTGCAAATCTGGATGCTGGGACCCAGCTAAACGTTGGGCAGGGCGCGGTTCAGAGGTAAGACTAGAGGAGACAGTGAAGGAGGGACTAGGGGCGGGACCTGGAGCAAGGAAGGGCTAGGGGCTCGCTCCCTAGGTTGCGGACGCCGCCAAGCCCCAGGGCCGGGTCTGGGACTCTGGCGGCTCGCAGAGCGCCCACTCCAGCTCACCGCCCCGGCGCCGGTTCCGCAGATCTTCAACTTGATGAAGTTTGACAGCTATGCACGCTTCGTCAAATCCCCGCTGTACCGCGAGTGCCTCCTTGCGGAGGCCGAGGGTCGCCCCCTGCGGGAACCTGGCTCTTCGCGCCTTGGCAGCCCTGACGCCACGAGAAAGGTGCGGACGACGGCCTGTGGGGGCAGGCGACCGGGTGCAGATCTGCGAGGGTGTGCCCACGGTCTGCCTGCGGGTGGGGCCCGGCCCAGTGCCAGTGGCTTCCCTGTATCTTGCAGAAGCCGAAGCTGAAGCCCGGAAAGTCGCTGCCGCTGGGCGTGGAGGAGTTGGGGCAGCTGCCTCCTGCTGAGGGCCCTGGGGGCCGCCCACTCCGCTTGTCCTTCCGCAGAGGTGAGGGCAGGAGCGGGCCGCAGAGATGAGCGGGGTCGGGAGTCTGGGCAAGCCTGGAGGACACCCCCTTCCTCCTACTGGTCCCGCAGTCTCTAAGACTGTGAAAATCGAAATGCAGGTCCGTGTGACCCCCATGTTCCCCTGGTGGTTCGGTTCCCACGCTAGACCCCAGAAGTTTGGGAAGCCCCCCTCAGCAGCGAAGCTTCCAGGAACCCAAACCACGTTAGACCCCTGTAAAGGGCTCCAACAGGGTCCGCCTGGCTGGGGAGAGGCCCCGGCAGAGGGGTTGGGGGAGGGGCTGTCCTGCTCATTCTCCCTCTCCCCTAGAACTAGGGGGCAGCGCGTCAAACTCAGCCTTGCGCCGAGAGTCCCAGGGGTCCCTCAACTCCTCTGCCAGTCTGGACCTCGGCTTTCTTGCCTTTGTCAGCAGCAAATCTGAGGTGAGCCCACTGCTGGGGGAGACGTGGTGTGGGCTCGGGCCACTACTCAGGCCCCTTTGTGTGGCCACCCTCATTCCAAGTCACCGGCCCCACTTCATCCTCCACTTGATCCACATGGCCAACCACTCAGCCTCCTCACTTTCTTCCTGTCCTCACCACATTGGGCCCCATGCATGTTATGGGTGCACATCCTCTTCAGCTGATGTGTGTGCACGTGTGGGTGCCCAGGTGTGTACAGCACGTGTGTAGCAGTCAGTGGGTGGACCTGTCTCTGGGTGCCCATACGTTTGGGTGAGCATACATGTATTCCTGTAGGAGGATGTATCCTGCCTGCCTACAAGTGTGCCCTTGGGCATGTGTATGCCTGTGTGTGCCCCAGTGAGCTTACGTTGTCTGTGTACCTGTCTGTGTGTCCTTGCGTGTGTACACATCACCTCCCTTGACACCTGCTCTGAATCAGAGCCACCGGAAGAGCCTTGGGAGCTCAGAAGGCGAGAGTGAAAGCCGACCAGGGAAGTATTGCTGCGTGTACCTGCCTGATGGCACAGCCTCCTTGGCCCTAGCCCGACCTGGCCTCACCATCCGTGACATGCTGGAAGGCATCTGTGAGAAACGAGGCCTCTCTCTACCTGACATCAAGGTCTACCTGGTGGGCAATGAGCAGGTGCGAACCTGGCCTGTTCCCCAACTCTAACTCCCTTTCTGATCCTGAACCCACCCCCATTCCTGTCTCTGCTCAGCCATGACCCCAACACCAATTCCACTTCTAATTCCAACCCCATCCCCTATCCCCACCCCCTTCCTAACTCCAGCCCCCTGCCCCATGCCCAGCTCCAAATCAACCCAGCACCAACTCCTCACTCAAACTCAGATATCCACTCTCATCCCATGGAAATCCTGTCCCCACCCCATTCCCATCCTGGTTTCCAGCTTCAGCCATTGTCCTCACTGTGATAGTCTCTGGGAGGAAGAGTAGGGGAAAACCACTGCTGGAGCTGAGTTTTCCCCTGTCACTCCCAGAGTTCAGACTGCCCATCCCTGAAATGGCCATTTGGGGATCCCTTACTTCCTCTGCCACCAGGGGCACCCAACTGCACCCAACCTATGAAAAACTTTCCTTTAGGTACAAACTAGCATAGCTTTAAAGAGGAGGCTAGGGCAAAATTCACTTAAACTAAACCATCCAATAAGGGGAAATCTAAAGGAAGGATGCTGTATCCCAGGGAGACGCGTCAGGATTTCATTCACCCAGTAAACAGTCCTAAGCTCCTGCCAGGTGGGGGTAGAGGGAGCCAGGCTGAGTTCTGTCCTCCAGGTCCAAAGGCTGGAGGTGAGCTAGGCAGGATGTGATCAGGAGGAGGAGTTGAAGTTCCAGAGAGTTTCTGGGTCAAGGAAGGCATTTCTGGTTGGTCCCAGGAGGCTTCATGGGAGAGGTGGCCATTGATGAGGATGAGGACAAGTTTGCCTGGCAGAGCTGTGGGGGGAGGACATTCCAGGCACAGGTGGGAAGAAGTGCAGGGCAGATTCAGGGGCCTGGAGCATGGGAGTATGAGGGCCACAGTAAGAGAAGCTCTGCCCACTTTCTTGGGCCACCCAGGCAGCCTCTGCATCCCTGATGGGTTTTCATGTCTGCTAAATATAACTTCACCACCCACACTCCACCTGTCCCTGCAGCACAGCACAGGCCTATTGCCTGGAAGAGGCTGCCTCCCAGCCCCGGGCTGGTGCAGGCAGCAGGGCCTCCAGGGGTGGTAATTACTACAGCTACTTTTATGTACCTACTGTGTGCCAGGCACTGTGCCAGACACTTCGCATCCTTCTGGCCTCACAGCTGTCTTGCAGGGAAAAGCCCTTTTTGCAGTGAGGAGACAAGAAGTGTCCTTAGTAGGTGGGAATGGAGAGAAGTGGACAAGTGTAAAAAAAAGGGACAAGGCCTGGGTGGCTGACCAAAGGTAGGTGGTGAGAGAGGAAATGCGTCCAGCTGGTCCAGTTGGTTTTCCCATGCCTGAGGGACAAGGGGCAGCTGTCCAGGAGGCAGATCCTGACCTGGCTCAGGAAGAGGTGGCCCCATGATCCAGGACTTAAGCCTGCCCCTTAACCAAGCAGCCCCATTACCATTTCGTGCCCACCCCACCTCCATGTTTCTCATAACTCTGTTCCTTTTCCAAGTGCGCAGGCTCAGCGGCCATGGCTCACGGGCCTAGCCACTCTGCGGCATGTGGGATCTTCCCGGGCGAGGGCACGAACCCGTGTCCCCTGCATCGGCAGGCGGACTCTCAACCACAGCGCCACCAGAGAAGCCCCATGTCCAGCATTCTTGCCACTAGGCTCTGATCCAGACCGGTCTTGTATTCTGTCGGCATCTCTATGGCTTACCCGACCACCGGCCCTTCCCTCTGGCCCTTAGGGAGCCTCAGTGGAGGCCCTGGGAGGAAGTGATGATTATTCCCTCAGACCCCGGGGATGGGGGAGGAGGGAAGGAGAAGGAATTTTGAGACCCTGCCTGGCTCCTGCAGAAGGCCCTGGTCCTGGATCAGGACTGCACCGTGCTGGCGGACCAGGAAGTGCGGCTGGAGAACAGAATCACTTTCGAGTAAGTGTCTGTCGCTCCAGTCTGGGGTCCGGGGGCCCCAGCACTCGTTTGGGGCCCAGTTCTGGCTGCTGTTCTCCCTCCAAGTCCGGCCCCTGGTGCTAACCCCGCCCCTTAGGCTAAGGCCCCACCCCCAAGAGGTCCCACCTCCCCAGTTCAGGCTCCACCCTCTCTCCGGCCAGTCCCAGGTGGGTTGGGGGAGAGGCGCGGCGGGCTCTCCGACCTTCCGCAGAGCCAGGGTCCCGCGCAGGCTCGAGTTGGCGGCGCTGGAGCGCGTGGTGCGGATCTCCGCCAAGCCCACCAAGCGGCTGCAGGAGGCGCTGCAGCCCATCCTGGCGAAGCACGGCCTGAGCCCGCAACAGGTGGCGCTGCGTCGGGTGAGCCGTGTAGCCGAGGGGCAGGGGCGGAGCGGGGCGGGCTGCCTGTCCCGCGGGCTGCTGACCTGTCCCCTCAGCCAGGCGAGAAGCAGCCACTAGATCTGAGGAAGCTAGTGAGTTCGGTGGCGGCCGAGAGATTGGTTTTGGACAGTCTCCCAGGTAAGGGACGTTGGCCCAGGGGCTCGTAAGGGACAGCTCTGGCCCAAGAGGAAGGGGGTCCAGGCGAGAGGCAGACAGGAACGGTGGCCCTCTCTGCCACAGGTGTGAAGATCACTGAAGCTGGTGACATATCCCCCTGCCTCAGCCAGGTGAGCGAGGGACTGGGCACCCTCTTTTGCCCTCCAGCCTCCCCTTCCGGTTGTGGCTCTAACCCCACATTCTCACAGGGTGGCCCGCCTACAATCCAGGACAAGGCCGCCCACCGCCCTCCACTGTCCCTGAACTCGCTGGCCCAGGCACCCAGTAGTATCACTGGGAAGCGGCAGACCTGTGACATTGAAGGTACATTGGGGATGATGGTGGCTAGGGACCAGAAGGGTTGGGGACCGTTGAGGGTGGGTGGCCTTAGAGAGCCTTGAGCTGAGGCAGGGGCCTGGATGTCACTGGGGCTGGAACAGGGTCCACTGGGGTTGAGGGACCAGAAAGGCTGGGACAGGGGGCAGGATGGGGGCATTGGTGCTGGGGTCAGGGAGGCTGTGGCCATAGTAAGGGCAGCAGGACTGTGGTAGGCTAGCATAGGTGGGTCTGCACCCATGGTCCCCTTGACTCTGCGGCCATCCCCAGGCCTGGTGGAGCTGCTGAACCGGGTGCAGAGCAGTGGAGCCCATGACCAGAGGGGCCTTCTGCGCAAAGAGGACCTGGTGCTTCCAGAATTTCTGCAGCTGCCTGCCCAAGGAGCCAACTCCCAGGAAGCCCCACCACAGACTGAATCAGCGGCCCAGCCCAAGGGGAGCCCCTCAGACTCCACTGCGCACTCGGCCCTCTGACAGCTGCCCAACCGTCCAGGCCGGCTGCATGGCACCTGGCGGGCCAAGCATGCCATGGGCCCGCTCTGCATGCCCTGTCTGTGCCATGAGTGTCCCTGGCCCCTTCCTGCCACGGGCAGGCCCGCAGGAAGAGCTGGGAGGGGATGGAGAGGCGACTCAGAGGAGTGACACTCCACAGCTGCCACCACTTGGTCCCTTACAGGCTTGCTCGTCCATCCCTTGCTGCCAGGCCACCAGGGGGAAGTGGGCCTAGCCCCCAGTGCAGGTGTGCCCAACACGGAGGGGCGGCGTTGGCAGTGCCAGCCTCCCCACCATGTGCCAGGCCTCAGCAATGAGTAGGAAGAGGGGCCGGCTCTTCCTCAGGGAGCTGGTATGAGTAAGGTCTGGGGGTGCAGGCAGGCAGGCAGCCCCTCCCTCTACCCACAGAGATGCTACTGGACTTTTGGATTTTGCAGTTGGCTTGGGGCAGCTGGGTTTGTCCTGGATGTATGATATTGTTATAATAATAATTATTATTCTGCCATAGGGTGTGTTCCTTGTGTGCCAGTCTACCCTGTGTGCCGCCCCCACCCCCAAACTGTGTTGCCTTTGTCACCAGGGTCAACGCCAGGAAGCCCTTGGGGACCTCAGGATGTACCCCCTGACTTCCTGTTGTCAGAACCTGTCTTCCTGACTGCACAGAGTATGGGGTGTGAGTGTGAGAGACAGACAGAGACAGCCAGAGGGAAGGAGGGAGGGAAGGAGGAAGCAGGGGAGGAAGAGGAGGGAGGGGTAGACCCTTCTGGGCAGCTGTGCCTCTGCTGGTGTCATTGTGCTGTTCTCTGAATCTGAGTACAGTGTCTGGTCACTGTCCTGTTTCTACTGGGGACTGAAAGTGTCTCTAGACATGGCGGTGGGCTACTTTGGATTCATCGAAGGCCTCGAGGAGGACACTGGTTTTTGTGGTGGGGGCAGGTTCTGCCCCCTGCCTGCTTTGGCTGGGTGGTCTTCTCTGCCCCCCAGTGGCCAGAGAAGCCCACAGCCCACACAGGGAGGAGGAACAAGGAGAACCCCAGAAGGAGAGCCCCAGCCTGGGGGCAGAGAAGCTAGACTCAGTCTTGGTGCTGCTGTGACAGAGGAAACAAGGGGACGCAGGAGTCTTGAGAAGGCACTGGGGGAGTGAGGGGCCCTCTTGACCACCTCCAACAGGTTGAGCTCTCTTCCCCACTCTAGCTCTTTTTACTTTCTGTGCCCTCCGCCAGGGGCTCCCCATACCTGCCCCCTATCTTGTAACTGGCTCCTCACCCTTGAAGTTCCTGGGAGAGATCAGTGCGGTTTGCTGGCCTTTCTCTAGAAGTCGAGCGCAAGCCTTCCTCAGGGGGCCTTCATGGCTTGTAAACAAGAAAAATTTATTTCTCACAGTTCTAGAGGTCAGAACTCCAAGATCAGGTGCAAACATGGTGGGGTTCTGGTGAGGACCTTGTTCCAGGTTGTAGACAGCCAACTTCTGTGTCCTCACATGGTGGAAGGGGTCAGGGAGCTCTCTGGGGTCTCTTTGTAAGGGCATTAATCTCACCACATCCTCATTACCTAATCACCTCCCGAAGGCCCACCTCCACATACCATCACCTTGGGCATTGGGATTTCAACATATGAATTCAGAGGGACACAAATATTTAGACCATAGCACAAGGTGACCAGGAAAGCTCTGCTGAGGTGTGTAAGCTGAGACCTTCAATGAAGCGGGACTTCTGTGTTTGTAAGTCTTAGAAATCCCACTCAGAGTCACAAGCACACACACACTGAAAGAATGCATTGGCTTATCTAATGAAGAAGTCTAGGAGTGGCTGGGTAAATTTAGGAGTTTAGATCATTTTAGTCAGGAATCTCCGTCCATCTCAGTCCTGCTTTCTTGTGTTGGCTTCATTTGCACGCGTGTTCTCTCCCTGCATGTCCTTTCTGCAAATCCCCAAAGGACGGTAGAAAATGACCAGGATTGGGATTCTGACTGGGGTCAGAGGGTCATTCCTGAACCACACTGAGTAGCCAAGCCTGGCTCATGAGATGACCTCAACCGCCAGAGGGCTGGGCCAAGCCAGCCAAACAAAATGGGCTGAGGGGGCAGAGGGCTGAAGCCTAGGTAGAAGAGCCTCCGTAGAGGTCAGCCCCTACAGGAGGAGGAATTCACATCTCCTGAGGTCCCCAAGTTAGGCATGCTCCATCCTTTATCTCATTTTGTCCTCACAACAAAACAGCCTGGTGGGGATGAAATCAAGGCTGCAGGGGGGTAAGTGACTAGTCCAGGGTCATGCAGGGGATTGCCGCTGGGGTGTCACCAGCACTCAGGCTGTCTGACTCAGGGACACACACCAAGGAGGGCCTGGATGCTGCAGAAACCCCCACTGGGGAGCCAGGGCCCTCTAAGAGGAGGGCACATTGATGTGGCTACTCTGGGTTGGGGGGAGTTTGGGAATTTCTGCTAAAAATTAAAAACACACAGCATGTGACTCCAGCAGTGCCACTAGAGAATCACTCACTTCTGGGCACGTGGAGACCCATTGCTGCAGGGTTGTCTATTGCCTGAAAACGGGCAAAAGTGGATAGGGGTGGGGGGTAGGGTAACACACACATGCTCTGCGATACCACACAGCAGATAAAGAATTGGGTACAGCATGTCCTGCCATGGAAGGTTCTCCAAGACAGTTTGGTAAGAGAATGCAGAGCAATGAACATGGCATGATACCTTTATATAAACCACAAACACACAGGCACTTATAAATGTACAGAAAAGAGAGAGAATGTTCTAGAAGGATACATACCAAACTGACAGGGAGATGGGAAGCAGACCAAGAAGGGGTAGTGGTCAAAGGAGACTTTCACCTTTGCTTTAACTTTTTTTAAAAGATGCAATTAAAAATAATTATAATATCACAAAGAACTCCCCAAAGCCACTTCTTTGTCACTGCTGGCCTGCCATCCCTTTCTCCTCCAGAAGTGGTACCCAACTCTTCCATTAGGGGCTTCAGCCCACTGCCCCCTCAGCCCATTTTGACTGGCTGGGTGTGTCCCTCTGCCACAATCCCCTCGTGATCTCCTCCCCATCATGCCCCCTGAAGCAGCCCTGAGCCCTCACTGTCCCAGCCTGGCCAGGCCCCAGCTACAAGGAAGGGGGCCAGGAACACCAGCTGGTTAACCCCTGAGGCCATGTTTCAAAGTCACTGCACAGAGGTGGACTCCTGGGTGGTCGGGAAAGGTAGCAGAGCTGCTTCCCCTCATCCCACCAGGTGGGAAGCCCGGAGAGGAGTCGGCCTGTTCACCCAGCACCCAGTGTGAAGGAAGGGAGAGAACACGCATCAGCTGACCACTCTGCAGCCTCCAACACCCCCATCCTACAGAGTTCACAGGCTGAGAGAGGAGGCGTGACTTCCTCAAGGACACCCGTGGGGCCCAACCCCATGTGGCTCCAAACCTCTAAGAAAGAATCTGTCTCTTGTCCCCCCACCCACCTTAACAGCCTTGGGGTACGGGATGGGCGCAGGGCGAGAACAGGGCACACAGTGACCTTGGCTCTGGGCCAGCGTGGGGGCAGTTACAGGCATTGGCTGCTCACCTGGAGCTGGGCTGCCAGTGCTGATGCACTGTTCTCTGGGGACAGCCACCCCCCCCACCAAGGGCGAGCACAGAGTGCACCCGGTAGGGGGCCTGGTCTGGTGATCAGGTGACTCAGACTTGTGGGGGATTAGAGGCTGGAATTCAGCTTCCACAGGGAAATGAAGGCCCAAATGGGGAAGAACACCTATGGTTGGTTACAGTGAGTCAAATGTAGCCAGAGCTGGGCACAGGCCCGTACCACTGTACAACCACAGGGGCGCCATTCATGTCCACCATGGTCCCGGGGGTGTCCAAGAAGAGCTAGGGACATGAACATGGGCATGTGTCCTGTGACTCCTGCAGGGAGGGACTGAGTGAGTGGTGCTCTGTGACCATCTCAACTCCTGTCTCCAGAGAACTGGCTTGGGGGTAAAGCGGAGGCAGAAAGCCAAGGAGATGAATAGCGTCCTACCTGCAGGCCAGCCCAGAGTGCCAGCTGCTAGGACAAAGTGGCCAGCTAAGATTGGTGGACCGGGGTAACCCTACAAGCCAAGGAGGCCCCCATCTTCCTGCCCCATTGCCAAAGCACTGAAGGAACCCAGAACCCAGACCGAAAACCTGAAGCTTGGAGTGTGGAACTGGAGCTTGGAATCTGGAGCACAAAGCCTGGATCTGGGGCCTGAAGCACAGACCCAGAACCTGGAGGCAAGAGCCAGAAGCCCAACCTGGTGTCTGGAACCTGAAATTGAAGATTAGGGCTCAGAACCCAGAGCCCAGCGCCAAGAACCAGAGCCCCGAGCTTGACATCTGATGTCTAAAACTGAAGCCCGAGACTGGAACTCAGATACTGGAGCCCACTTGAGGCCAGAACCAGAGTGGGGACCCCAGAAACTGGAGACAAGCTCCAGGCCCAGAGCATGAAGGCCAG
This sequence comes from Neophocaena asiaeorientalis asiaeorientalis, assembly GCF_003031525.2. Classification (NCBI taxonomy): domain Eukaryota; kingdom Metazoa; phylum Chordata; class Mammalia; order Artiodactyla; family Phocoenidae; genus Neophocaena; species Neophocaena asiaeorientalis. The sequence goes on along the minus strand of NW_020173241.1, from coordinate 925,909 downwards.
GACCTGAAGTCTGAAGCCAACCTCCGAGCTTCAGGTCTGGAACCCAGAAGCCAGAGTCTGGGACCACCAACTGGGAGTCCACAGCCTCCCGTTCAGGCCTGGTGCCTGAGGCCAGCAGGAAGGGCATAGGGCTGGGGCCATGTAAGGAAGGGAACTGCGGGGGAAGAGGTGATTTCTGAGAAAAGCCCAAAGCAGCCTCAGCTCTTTTGGCCACAGACTTTGGCCTTGTCAGTCAATGAGTGACCGGCACTTGGGCCACCAGGATTAATCATTACATGGGGCACTTATCCCCCAAACAAGGACAGGGCATCCTCAGGTCAGCCGCCCCTGCCCTGGACCCAGAGGATCTAATGTAGCCTTGGGCTACCCCTCTGGAAAGTGGGGCTCAGATGGGACAATGTCTCAGGGCCCTGCCTGACCTGTGCCGGGCAGCTCAGATCAAAATCCAGGCTCTCTAAGAGAGGACAGTCAAGAGGGCCAGGGGAGGGACTGCTCTGTTCCCAGAGGGAGGTGACAGGTGACCCCTACCGTGTCACTCAGCCTGCTAGTGAGAGTGGGTGCTTTGACCACAGACACAGAGAGGATGCACCCATGTGTGCAATGCACACTCATGCTGTGTTGGTGTGCAGTTGTGCTGGCTGCATGCCGGGCAGGAATGTTGATGCCCATATTCCCGATATACAGCACTGTGCCGCCTCCGTGGGGCTTATATGTTGGTTGAATATTAAATAAACATATTGATGAGAAGAGGCACAAGTTTCTCAAACTGTGCTGATGGGAAACCCTGTTGTCATTAACCAGATCCCCTCAAAAAATCCAGGTCATGAACAGATGGTCTGGAATGTCAATTTTTCCTCCTTTGATTGTCGTTAAACTTTAGGTCCTGCAGAAAACTTACGTGCAGCAAATTGTGTGTATTTAAGGAGCAAATGGATCTTAACAGAGAATTGTAGAAAGGGAGAATAACTGGAGCTGGTTGTGCCAGCTTCCACAGATTGCTCCCTTTCTGGACCACACACTTGCTCTTGGGACCATTCTCTACTCCGTTCAGCAATCATGCCGCTCCTGGAGAAATCCTTGTCGTCGGCGTGACGAAATTCAGTGTCTGTCAGCCTGTCCCATGCACGTTAGCCATGCTATCTCCGCTCCCACCTCCTTTTCCTTCCCCTCCTACAGCACTGCCCCGACTAGGCTCTCGAGGGCCACTAAATCCACTCTGTTCTCACGTTTCCTGACACCTCAGCAGCATTTGATCTTGCTGACCAACGTATCTCTTTCAAAACGTGGGCAACCCTGGCTTCTGGGGCATCTGCTTTTCTGCTCTTCCTCCCTATCCCTGCTGTGCCTCTTCCTGTGTCCTCCCTCAAATGTGGGTGCTCCTCTGGGCTTGGCTGGGTCTCTCCTCACTGTGCACACTCTCCCTGGGGGCACCTTCACCTGAGGCCACTCAGGCAGGAAGCCAAGTCACGCTGCGCCCTGAGGCTGTGACAGGATGCTGGTCTTTGGGCTAGCAGGGGTAGGATTTAAAAGGAAGAGGGGTGACATGGTGAGGTTTGCATTTTGGAAGGCTGGCTGGCTGCTTTTTTGGAGACTAGATTGAGGGGAGCCATCAGAGAGAAAGGCTACTACAATAACCCAGCTGAGAGATGGTGGCCAGACCAGGGAGGGGGCAAAAGGATTAGGGAGCTCCCAGAAAAGGAAAATTGGGAGAATTGGGGGATGAATTTGAGACCAAGAGGTAGAGAAGAAGCGCGTGTCGAAGATGCCTCCTCCATGTCTGGCTCCGTGTCTGGACCACACGCTGCTCGCTGAGGTTGGAACATGCAAGAGGCCCCATTTGGGGAAAGGAGAACATCGCGTGCTTCAGACCCGCAGCTCCAACTGCTCGCGCCAGAGACACCTCAGACACAGTGGTACAGTTCAGTACAGACGGATCTTTGCATCTTCCCTCCAAAACTGCTCCTCCTCCTGGGTGCCTTTCTCAGTGTGAGACACCACCAGCCACCCAGGCTCCGGGCCCAGAGGCCGTGGCCAGAGTGCAGGTGAGCAGACAGGGCAGGACTCACCATTCAGGGGAATACAGCGTCTGTCACAGACAGAGAGGAGGCAGGCCATGAGCAGGAGTGGGCTGAGATGAGCAGAGGGGCTGAAATGCTTGGGGTCTGGGGTGTGGCCACCTTCTCCACTGCTCTCAAGAGTCCCAAAGGCAGCTCTGGTCAGCTCCCAAGTCTCCATGCTTTTGCTAGGGCTGTGGCAGCCCCACTCCCCACAAAATATTTTTGCAAGTGGTGGAGATCCATAGCATTATGTAATTGTTTCTCTTGCGATGCATTTGATTAATAACTGCCTCTCCCGCTAAACCCTGAGCTCCACGAGGGCAGGGAAGGTAGGCTTCAAAGCTGTCAAAGATCCAACCCTTATTAAAAAGGAGACACACCCCCAGCTCATAAGGAGTGCCTTGGATACCTCTGCTCCTGCCCGGGGTCTGACTGGAGCAGGCAGGGGAGAGGACCATGCCTGTGGGCAGGGGTGCACGTACCCAGACAATCTCTGAGCCCATCAGCTCAAGGATGAATCCAACACAAGAACTCAGTAATAATTGCATTTCCCTGGATCAGCAACGCCCCTCCCACCCGTGCATGAATGCCAGTCTTACCAAAATCACTCCCTCCAGGTAGGAGAGGTTCTAGGACACCCAAGGGTTCACCATGTAAATTAGGGTTCATGACAGAATGTGATGCAACCATTAAAAAAGTGTAAAGACACAGGAAAAGGCTTATGTTATAATGTTAGATGAAAAAAGCAAGATGCAGTCTTCCACAGACAACAAAGTCCAAAGTAGATAGAAAAGGCACAGGGAAAAGGACAAAAGGCGGTGTTTTAGACAACACGGTGATGTTTTTGAGAAGCAGGATTGTCTTTATTTTCCTTTTTGATATGAATGGAGACCTTTCTAGCAAGCACTGGGTAGCTGATTCCCTGCCTTATTTCCCCAGAATCTTCCAGAACAAGCCATAAGACTATAATGGCTTATTGTCCAAACCAGGGCACTTTGCAGAGTGAAAGGGGACTCTGGGCCAACAGTCATAAACCCGGACTTGGCCAGGCAAACCAGGACTTACAGTCACTCTCCTCAAAACCAATCCCAGCCGCACCTCCGCCCCCGCAACCCCTCTCTCCCCTGTGGGTTCTGTGGCCTAAACTACCACGGCCACAATGTGCTGGCGCTGGGATCCAAACCCAGGCTGGCCTGTTCTCTGCTCTTAGCCACTTCGACAGAGTCTGTTGTCTGTGTCGCCCTAAGATGTGTAAGATATTGAGTAAGATTTGTAGCTCAGGGGACCCTGAGCAAACAGAGTAGCTGGTGAGCCAAGAGTTGTTGACCTGAAACAGGGCTGAGAATCTAGAGGAGATGGGGCCATTTCTTTGGCGGGGACACTTCAGCCATCCTGGAGACAGTGAAAAGGGCATGAGGGCATGAAGAGAACAAACATGCTGAGGGACTTTGTTCTAGGCACTGAGATGGGTCATTTATCTCATTGAATCCTACAACTCACTGAAAAATTCATGCTCATTGCCATTTTATAAGGGAAGGGACTAGGGCTCAGGGAGGTGAGTACTTAGAATCCCAGGCCGACTCAGGGACTGGACCATTTCTTGGATCAGGAGAGAAGCTGGCCTTGCAATCTTGGCTCAGCATGGAATAGGAACTCAACTACTGTGCTTAGAAATGGATGGATAGACACAAGGCTGGCTGGCTGGCTGGCTGGCTAGGTGGATGGATGGAAGGATGGATGGATGGATGGATGGATGGATGGATGGATGGATGGATGGGCCGATGGATGTTAGGTTACTCAGACAGTTGCCCAAGCTAGATCTTGAATGGAACTCACCACTCCTGGATCTGAGAAAATCTTAGTCCCTTAGAAGGGAAGCTCCCTTCTCATCTCTCTGTGAATATGGGCCCCAACTCAGGCTCCGAGGTCCTGTAAATAGAAATGAGCTTCTCAAAGACTCCCTAAGACCCCTGTCTGGGTTTCAGGCACTCTACAACAGACCTCATGTTATCATCAACTTCCTGATCCAGAAGCCCAACTGTGATATATTTCCTCTCCCTCCCACCCTCCCAACACCAATTGTCCTGCCCAAGTATCCCTGGGATGCATCTTCTCCTCTCCAACCCTCTTCTTCCCACTTAGATTCAGACCTCATCCTCTCTCACCTGGACCATCTCATCACCCTTTTAACCGGTCTCTCTGCTTCCAGACTCACTCCCTTTGACACATCCGAACCCCACACACCTGGGACCATTCTAAAATGCAGACCAGGCCCTGCCCCATCTGGCCAGGGGCAGATTCTCTCAGGCTCACATCCTGGATCTGTGGTCTTGGACCCTCCACAATTCAGCGCTACATAGCTTCTCTGGGTTTGTCTTCTGTTGCTTCCTCCATCACACACTCCCTCTCCTCTAAATGCCCCTCAAGACACACAGAGAGACCCACAGACACTCAGATGCAAGGCAAGGCTGAAGAGTGTTTGTGTTACTCCTTGCGGAGTACTGTCAGGCCAAGAAGGAGGGAAAGGGGCCAGAGCCATGGAATCTCTGGGGACCCTGGGAACGAGGTGCCTGAGTGGCATCAGGGTCTCTGCCTGGGGGCATGGGATGCATCTGTGCCCTCCTTGCTGGGTCTGGGTCATGGTTCTAGCTGAGTATCTGTGTGGGGGAGGGGAGAGCCTGTCCACAGACTCCCCCTGCAGAGCTGACGATTAGCAATTAACCGGGAGGAATCTAGGGGGGTGAGGTTAGTTGGGGAACAGAGGGAGGGCAGCTAGGGTTCCAGGGACTTTGCCCTTTACCCGAGGGTATAAAGAAGAGGATCCCAGGTTCTCCTCAGGCCCCTAGGGCTTCCCTGAGCATCTGAGCAGGAGCTGAAACACAGAACACCAAGGTGAGTCCAGGGTCCCCACATCCCAACCCCATCCCCAACTCTTAGTAGGAAACAGGCTCCTCACCTCTGTCCTTACTGTGCCTCTTGTTTCCTGTCCCCTATAACATCTCAGTCCCAGCCCAGCCTGGCTCACTGCCCCAGAGTAAAACGGACTCATGCTCTTCCAGGGCTTGGAATTCAGCTCTGCATGCCCCACAACCCCACAGCCAGGGCCCTTGGAATAAGGTTGGGGGTGAAGTGTGGGGTGCTGAAGCAGACTGGGGCACTCCCACCCCACAGCCGGGAACTCCTGTGGCAATTCAGGGGCAGCTAAAGCAAGTCAAGGGCTTCCCAGACTTGGGGACAGGATGGGGGCCCTCCTTAACTAAACGAGTCCTGGTCTGAGCCTCATTCATGGCAGAAAGGCCCATCAGTGCTTGTTTATTGCTGGGGGGTAAGGGTGGATGGGGAAAGAAGTTCATTTGTGAGGATGAACCCCTGTGCCCCAGGGGCACTCTGGTGACACCTGTATCTGTCATTAGAACACTTGCTCCCATTGCCATGTTCCATCTATTTGAGGGATTATTTCATTGACATCTGATTCTCCACTAGACTTTGAGCTTCCTGGGGGAAGGAGCTGCATCTGTACTTAGCCAGCTGTACCCCAGCATCAAGCTCAGTGCCTTAGATAGAGTAGATGCTCAATAAATACTTGCTGAATGAATGAATGAATGAATCCCTAAATCTGTGTTGAGACCTGAGTGTGCAGCTCTGGGTGTGTGTGTGTGGCGTTGGAGGGTGTGCTTCGCTGGAGGTATGTTTGTGATCACACACCATGGGTGTGAGTGAGCACGTGAGTGTATGGGTGTGGGTGTGGAGGGATGGGTATGTGAGTGTGTATGAGTTTCCAGGACACAGCAGTTCTCACTCAGTGTTGCTGTGCCCCTGATGTGCAGGGCCCACAGTGTGTACCCAGGATGATGTCCTACGGAGAGAGGCTGGAGGGCCGGGCTGTCTCCCCACTCTCAGTCTGTGGGGGGCACATGACGTGTGGGGCGGCGTTTACCTATGTGCCCAGCCCACAGGGTGAGTGCTGCTCCCACCCCTGGACCCTGCTTGCCCTCAGTTGCCCACGCCCTGCCCCGGTGGGGAGGCCTCCACCCCTCTGCCCACCCCTCCCAACCTCCCCAGGACCTGGGGCCTCAGGGAACTCCTGACCAGCCTCGCTCCCCAGTCCTGCACAGGATTCCAGGGACCTCAGCCTATGCCTTCCCCAGCCTGGGCCCCGTGGCCCTCGCCGAGCAAGGCTGCCCCTACGGGGAGGTTCTGGAGCACCATGACCCGCTGCCTGCCAAGCTGGCCCAGGAGGATGAGCAGAAGCCAGGTGGGCCTGGGTCGGGGTGGCAGGGGTGTCGGCAGTCACTGGCAGAGCCCTCCAGCCACTGTGCTCATGACTGGCCTCTCTCCAGAGCCTGGGTTGGCCCAGAAGCTGTGCCGGGCTGGCTTGACGCTCCTCAAGGTACCACTGATGCTCGTCTTCCTCTACCTCTTCGTCTGCTCCCTGGACGTGCTCAGCTCAGCCTTCCAGCTGGCCGGAGGTAGGGGAACAGAACCAGAGGAATTATAGAAACAGAACCTGCAGGAGATATATAGAGATCTATGATTTATTGCAAGGAATTGGCTTACGTGATTGTGAAGCACGCTGGGCCTCTTGGGCAGAAGCCAATACTGCAGTGCACAGGTGGAATTTCTCCTTCCCCAGGGAAGCCTCAGGGGAGAGGTAGGGCGGAGGGGAGGGGACCAGGGAAGGGTTTTGAAGGGTCTCGGACAACGCTGGCTCATGCTCCCCAGGGAAGGTGGCTGGCGACATCTTTAAGGACAATGCCATCCTGTCCAACCCGGTGGCGGCGCTGGTGGTGGGGATCCTCGTGACCGTGCTGGTGCAGAGCTCCAGCACCTCCACATCCATCATAGTCAGCATGGTCTCCTCCGGCTGTGAGTAAGCCCACCAGGGCCAGGGAAGGAGTTGGGGGCTGGGATGCTGGACGCGCGGCTGGGGTGGGAAGAGCAGGAGTCGGGGCAGGGACCGTGGGCAATGGGCAGCTCTGGTGTCTCCCACTCTGTTCTCCAAGGCATGGCCTGGAGTCTCAGCCAGGAGGGGCGCCCCAGGAGCTGGGAAGGGTGGCAACTAGGGAGTACAGCCTCAGGAAGGCTCACCTTCATGTCGCCACACAGTCGCTCATTCCATCCATCAAGGGAACAGAACCAGAGGAATTAGAGAAACAGAACCTGCTTGAGATATATAGAGATCTATAATTTATTGCAAAGAATTGGCTTACGTGATTGTGAGGCAGGCTGGGCCTCTTGGGCAGAAGCCAATACTGCAGTGCATAGGTGGAATTTCTTCTTCCCCAGGGAAGCCTCAGTTTTGCTCTTAGGGCCTTTAATCTCATGAGATGAGGCCCACCCAGATTATTGAGGTTAATCTTTTCTCAAGGTCAATTGATGGTTGAGGCAAATCCATCCGCAAAACACCTTCACAGCAACATCTAGGTTAGTGTTGGACTGAATAACTGGGTACTAGCCAAGCTGATGCATGAAAGTGACATCACACTTGTGTACACATGTACACACACAAGCACAGAGACACATTTGAATTTAGGACCCATGCCCTCGTGGACATGCACCCACACACTCGTTCACATATACACAGGTGCAGTACACATATGTGAACATCAGTTCACATGTACGCACACATGTAAACACACAGCATGTGCCCCCATGTACCTGTGGTGCTGAGGCTGAGCGGAGTCAGCAGCATGGCAGGAATGCCTGCTGGGGGCTGGGATGAGGGCAGTGGGTCTGACAGGAGAGGTTGTGGGGCAGGAGCTGGGTGGCCCTTATCCAGTTAGTTAAGAGGCGCCCTCTTCTACCAGTGCTGGAGGTAAGCTCTGCCATCCCCATCATCATGGGCTCCAACATCGGCACCTCCGTCACCAACACCATCGTGGCCCTGATGCAGGCGGGGGACAGGACTGACTTCCGGCGGTGAGGGGGTGGAGCAGTGAGGGGCCTGTCCTTGTCGGGGGAGGGTGGTCCCAGACGCCAGGAGCCCCCAGTCTGAGTGCATCCTGGCTCCAGCCTGCACTGCAACGTGGCCTCCCTGCCCAGGGCCTTCGCGGGGGCCACAGTGCACGACTGCTTTAACTGGCTGTCAGTTCTGGTCCTGCTACCCCTGGAGGCTGCCACCGGGTACCTGCACCACATCACTCGACTTGTGGTGGCCTCCTTCAACATCCGCGGCGGCCGCGATGCCCCTGACCTGCTCAAGATCATCACAGAGCCCTTCACTAAGCTCATCATTCAGGTGGAGGCAGGGCTGTCATGGGGTGGGGGCTGGGGGACTGTAGGACCCCACCCTCACTCCCCCCTCCCACACCTTACCCACAGCTGGACAAGTCCGTGATTACCAGCATTGCCACGGGGGATGAGTCCCTGAGAAATCACAGTCTCATCCGGATCTGGTGCCACCCAAACCCCATGGAGGTGAGTCCCAGGTCTGGCTTCAGTGAGAAGACTCCTTCTTCAGACAGCTGACTGCCAGTGTCGTCTGTTCAAAAGCTCTATGTAGACCTAGGGGATCATTTACCCTGGGAGGACAAATATGGGGCACTTTTGCGGTGATACTGTGCCTATGGCAGATGTTGCTACACCCTGCCAGCCTCACACCAGCTTCAGGCAGCCATTGCCAATCAATTAGAGTTAGCATGTCATCGATCTAGCCCAGAGATTGGTTCTCAAAGTGTGGACCAGTGGCACACATACCACCTGGGAACCCATTAGAGATGCAAACTATCCGGCCCTCTCCTAGACCCACTAAATCAGAAAAAAACAGGTGGAGCCCAGCAGCCTACATTTCAACAAGCCCTCTAGGGCTGTTCCACGCTCAAGTTGAAGAACCACTGATATGGCTCAACCCTGTGGTTTCATGGGTAGAGAAATTGGCTCCAAGGGGCTAAGAAACTCTCCAGAGCTTGTCCTACCGCTTCAGGGCCCCAAGCGCAGGTCTTGCAATCTAGGGCTCTCTCTTCCCCTGGGGGCCAGGGGGGTTAATGTCTCACTTCTGCCGTGTTTGGGGGCCCAGGTAATGTGCGGAGGTGGGCGGGGAGAGAGTGCTATAAGGGTGCCTGGGAAAAATAGGACCAACAGGAAACTGGTCCAGGAGCAGGACAAGTGGGCCATGGACACCTCACTGGAGACACAACAGCCACTTGTACTGATATTGGGCTCCTTCCCCTGGAGACTCCCACAGGCCGGTGTCCCCTTGTCCTGCTGTACTCTTCCTGCTGCTTTCTGGCTTCTAATGCCTGGAATGAGGCTCCGTTTGGATCAGCTGGACACTTGTGGACCAGCCATTACACCAGGCTAACATGGAAGCTAACTATTAGCACATTTTCTCACTCAGCCATAAAAAGGAAAATGCTTCATCAAAACCATAATCCACAGTATTTGCTCCCTCTTGATTATGACATACAAGAAGTAACACCATTTAGAATGAAAGACAAGGAAACCGGAAGCCCAGCACACCCTCTTCACTTGCTACTTGATGTTCCCATACTTTATCCCAGTGTGAACAGAGAACATTCTTTCAACTGGCCCTGCGAGGTTCCTTTGCATCTGAGTGGCACACAGCTCCAGCTCAGTCCTTCTGAGTGTTCAAGGCAGTTTGACATCAAAAAGCCCATGCAGACAGCTTTCACGCTGGCTTTGTGACCCCTCTAACACATCTCCCCTTCTCATGAGCAGTCTGGGCCCTCTCCAAGCTCTCTGAATGGCCAAGATCCCATCTGCTTCACAGCAAAACCTGAAAGAGACCAAAGTCACACACTTTGAACTTCACAGAAAGCAAGCTGTGGAAGGGAGCTCCTCAGCCGTGGCGATCCTCGAGTCCTCTGAAATCCCTGCTGCCTGCCTGCAGCTGCATTCACCTGGTCTCCCCTTGAAGGATGCACCGGCAAATGTAGCTCTCACCCAATGGAATCCTCAGTGATGCTGGTCCTGAGGCCAAGGGACTGGAAGCAACCCACCCAAGTTCACTGGGCCGGGGCTGTCCTCACTGGTTCCTCCGCTGCGCCTGCTACCACTCGCCTGAGCACTGTTTTCTCGTCCCAGCTCTCCCGGGAAACCTTCCCTTGAGAGCAGGGTCCAGACTGGATTTCCTTGGCTTGGAGAGTAGCTGGGGCTGGGATGTGAGCTCCCTGTTCTGGCCCTCTCTCTGGGACAGTCCCCTTTGGAAAGTGGCTCACTCAGCCACGCGCACTGGCAGCTCCTGCACTGAAGACTCATGTTTTTCCTCTGGCCACCGAGTCTCCTGTGGCCCCTTCCAACCTGTTCTCATTGCTTCCAGCTTTCACCAAGCTAGGCCCAACCTCGCCTAAGCCAGCCTCCAGGGCACCTATGTGACTGACAGTCTGGGGTTTTCCAGATGGTGAAAGAAAAACCAGAGGCAGTGTTTGTTAGCATCCTAACAATTCTTGATGTTCCAGGGTCCTGACACTGTCCTGGGAATTACCTTCTTGTGTGGTCACAGTGTGGATTGTCAACCCTACATACCTGGTTTAAACCAGCTTCTTCTGAGGACCTGCATCCTGGGAGGCAGGGATTGTCACAACCCCATTTTAAACAGGTTCAGACAGGCTTGTCCAAGTCTATGTGATTGAGGTAGGACAAAAATCCTGGTGGAATCTGGAGCCCACACTCTTGACTCTCCATTTCGCTGTCCCTTCCAGATGTATATCCCACCATATGTGTCCGTTTCCCACTCTGCCTATCAGGCGTGAATGCCTCCACGTGACCACAGCCACTTGAGAACCTCCAGGGATGGTAGGTGTGGCCGTAAATATCAATTCTCCTCTTTGCCACCAGATGGCGCTGCTAGCAGAGCACTCACGCTCTGCTTCCAGAAAAGCAAGGACCCTAAAACACCTCTTCTCCTGGAGGGGAGACTACTGCGCACACCCACCCACATCCTGCACTGTTTTCCCCAGGGGAAGGATTCTTGGAGCCCACATTCCTCTGTGAGCTTAATCATATGCTTCAGTTCCCAGAGGTGTCTCCTGAATTTGGGTTGTCTCTGCAAGCACATAAATCCCAAACTCTTTCTTCCCAGATTCCTCACGACTAGCCCCTGGGGAGAAGTGGGCAGCATTATGGACCTCATGCTTCAGACAAAGAAACTGAGGCTTAGAGAGGTTACCTGTTTTGTCCAGTGTCACACAGCAGGGAGTGCTCAGCTGGGGTTGAGCCCAGGGCTAAGGCACCCCCTCCACATGCCCCTCCCTCTCCTCCACCTCCACCTACCCCAGGCCCAGGAGGAATGGGCATATCCTGGGGCTATGCCCCAGACCCTGGGCCTGGCAGCTCTTTATCTAGGCTGGAGCTCCCACCTTCCCCTCTGCTGGCCAGGGAAACCCCAGGGCCTGCTCCTTCCCCTCCCGTCTCTGCCCACCCAACCTGGCAATGCAGTTGACCCCCTCTCTGCCACTCTTGCTGCCTCCACACTCCTCTCTTGCGCTTTAGGGTCTCTGGACTGGCCCTTTGAGCTCAGCCAGGGCCACATAACCCCAGGCAGGAAGGTCAAGTTTCCAAACCTCAGAAGTCCTAGCCTCCAGCCTTGCCCTGCCCCGACATTGTCAGCACTGAGTGGGACCCCAGTGGAGCTCCTCTCCTCCTCTTCCAGCCTCCCCAGGTCCCAGAGAACCCTCCCCCAAGAGACCCCTAGAGCCAGTGCAGTGCAGGATGGTCCACCAAGTTCCTTCCCAGCAGGGCCAGGATCTTCAGGCATGTCTGCAGGAGCCATTGACCCTGACCTAGGAAGTCAACCTGTACCCACACACCATGTGATACTAGATAGGCCCAGGGAAGGAGGGGGTCTAATCCTTATTTGGAGGCACAATTTATCGAAGGCTTGTCATGATCTAAGCCCTGTCGTGAGTGCTTCACACATATTTCCTCCTGTAACCTTTGCAACAGCTCTTTACTTTTCCTGCTTTAGAGAAAACAGGCTCAGTGAGGCGGCATGACTTGCACAAGGTAGCTGAGATAAAAGCAGGATTTGAACTCAGATCTGCCAGACAGCAAACACCCGGCTGTCTCCCAGTTACCACCACTTTCCCAGCCGGCTTTTCCAATCAAGCCCATCAGAGACTATTTTCTCCTGGTTTCTCGGCCTGCAATTTTGGCCCAGGCTTGAGGATGCCCCAGGGCCCTGGTATGGCCGACTGGGTACACAGAGGAGCACGCTGCCCCCCCTCAAGGGAGTACATGCCATTAAAATAAACCCCGATTTAAAGTCAGGTGCCATAAATGGTTCTTATCTCTAACACACATTTTTTTTTAAATGACCCAGATTAGAATAAAACATAAAGGAGCTGTAAATCCAAGTGCCAGCACCACACCTGAGCCCTTACCCTCAGCACCCAGGAAGGTCAGAGGGATGTGAGATGGAGACCCCACAGGGGGAACGGGACCAGGGTCCATATCAGCTCCCAGAGGAGGCAGATGGTGGTGACGGGGAGAAGCTGTGACTCTTTCATTTTGCCTGGGGCCCAAGGAGTAAGGGCCCCTTTCTGCGGCTCAAGTCCTCCTTTGTGACATGGCTTCTTCCTAGCCAAGGCTGGCCCGCTCTCTACTTTCACTGATGGGACCCTGGGGGAAAGGTAAGGAGCCCAGGTTGCATTTTTAAAAAGAACTCCTTAGGGAATTCCCTGGCAGTCCAGTGGTTAGGACTCCGCGCTTTCACTGCTAGGGGCCTGGGTTCGATCCCTGGTCGAGGAACTGAGATCCCACAAGCTGTGCCAAGGAAAAGGAAAAAACTCCTTAACCCAAGAAGGCTACGAATGAGTGGTTCCAGACTGGCCAGACTGGCCTTCACAGAATTGTAAAGTATGTCTTAAAGCGGTTGCCAACATTTACAGATTGGGAGATTTTATCTAAACCTTCAGAGTTGTGGTTTCTCTTGTAGAATCAGGCCCTTTGGCTAAGCTGGGCTAAATCCCTGGACAGTGACAGTGGCCTGGAGCTGAGTAGCTGCTGCCCCTTTAGGCCCAGGACACTCCCCGCCACCCCCACGCAAGGCTGAGCCCCTCACTTAGGCTACCTGCTTGGTCCTGGGCCTTCTGATTTAAGGGCCCTCTCCAGGAACCCCCTCCTCTTCACCGATAGTAGGTGGGGGAGGGAAGAGATGTTGGTCCTGGGCCCTCTGCCCCACCCCCTCCAGATAAGGAAGTGAGCAAGAGGAAAACAGAACGTGGGCTACGTGCCTGAGGGGAGAGGACAGGGCAAGGATGCTGGTGAAGAGGAGGCCCTGAGACAGGGATTGATAATAAAAGATGGGGAAGGGAGAGTTTTCAGAAGAAGTAGGCCATGGTCAGCAGCCTCCAATGCCAAGGAGAGGTAGAAGAAAACATGGACAAGACACCATCAGATCAGGAGGCCCCTGCGGGCCCCCGTGAGAGCCAGATCAGTGGGTTGATGGGGCTGAATATTCTGAGGGCCGACTACAGCCAGATTCTCCTGTGGCAGATATTTTCAACTCCATTTCATCATTGGAGGAAACAGACTCAGAGAGGGCAAGCAAAGCATTCAAGGGCATGTAGTCAAGAGGACCATCTGGGGCTTCCCTGGTGGCGCAGTGGTTGAGAGTCTGCCTGCCGATGCAGGGGACACAGGTTCGTGCCCCGGTCCGGGAAGATCCCACATGCCATGGAGCAGCTGGGCCCGTGAGCCATGGCCGCTGAGCCTGCGCGTCCGGAGCCTGTGCTCCACAACGGGAGAGGCCACAGCAGTGAGAGGCCTGCGTACCGCAAAAAAAAAAAAAAAAAAAAAAAAAAAGAGGACCATCTGTATCCCCTCCATCCCCCATCTCTCCCTAACCCCTACCTTAGCCCCCATCCCAGGCTGCATTTTCCTGAATTCTCTAAGTCACTCTCCTCTTAATCTAGGTTCCCTCCCGCAGGCCCAGGGCAGAGGCCAGCACCAGCCGGATGCTCGGAAATGCCACCATGGAGAAATGTGAGTACCTGCAGCGTGGGAGATGTCTGGCATGGCAGGGCAGAGTCTGGCAGAGGCAGGGCCATCTCCCACCTGGCCACTGCTGCTTCCAGCCCCAGAAGGACAGCTGTCAGCCAGCCCAGCTCTTGGGCTTTGGTCTGGAGGTTCAACCTGCTCTAGAGGTTGAAGAGACATGAGGCAAGGCCTTTGGCTCTGAGCCCAAGAGGGTGGCAAAGGTTGGGGGCTAGGAGCTGGATTGAGGGAGTCAGCTCTCAGAAGCTTGATACCACTACCACCACCCTCCCGCAGGCAGCCACATTTTCGTGGACACAGGGCTGCCTGACCTGGCTGTGGGGCTCATCCTGCTGGCTGGCTCCCTGGTGCTCCTGTGCACCTGCCTCATCCTCCTCGTCAAGATGCTCAACTCTCTGCTCAAGGGCCAGGTGGCCAAGGTCATTCAGACGGTTATCAACACCGGTGAGCCTCGAGCAGTGGGTGGGCAGGCCCCAGGATGGGCCCTTCTGGATCTTGCTGAGTCCTGCCACTGCCTTGGTGTGTGATCTGGGTAAAGCCCTACCATCTCTGAGCCTCAGTTTCCCCATGTGAACACAGAAGAGATTGGACGAGGTGATTTTTGAGGCCCCTGAGGTGCTGACAGCTGGGGATCTGTGGCTGCTTCCGGCTGTGGTTCCATTCTAGCAGGTGGCTCCAAAGAGATTCTCAGAGGCCATTGTTGGATTCAATTAATAGTCATTAAGCCCCTACTGTATGCCAAGCATGGCGTGGTGCCAGGGATACAGAGGTGAGCCACACAGAGATGGCTCCTGCCCTCAGGGGACTCACAGCCCAGAGGGAGAGACAAGCAATAAATAAGTGATTGAGGGGGGATAAATTCAGACAGAGCAGTAACTGCCAAGGAGAAAGCAAAACACAGCAAATAGAATATGGAAGAGGCTGCTTTTGATGGGTGGTCAGTGGCTTCTGTGCAGAGGTGACATTTGAGCGGGGACCTAAATGTGGAGCAGTCAGATGTGGCTGAAGAGCTTTTCGGGTGGAGGGAACCTACCCGAAAGTGCAAAGGCTCCAAGGCAGGACTCAGCTGGGCAGGACTGTGGCACAAAAAGGTGGCCAGCAGTGTGGTGGGAGCTCAGTGAGGTGGAGAGAGGTAGGGAGAGGTCAGCAAGGTAACAGGGACAGAGCAGGTCCCAGGCTGCACTCAGAGCCTAGACTTTATCCAGGGTAATAGGGGCACTTGGGGGTTTGGGCAGGGCAGTGATACCATCTGACTTGCATTTAAGCCTCATTTTGAGCTTTTGGGACACTGCCTGGCACTGGCAAAGGCAGCATGACAAACGCTGGAATAAGGGGCATCCATGGATCTATGGGAGCTCAGAGGAGGGAGAAGCAACGTCTGCCCAGGGGCTGGGGTCAGGGAGAGCTTTCCAGTGGCAGTGATATCCACGCTGAGTCCCGAGGATGAATATTTAGGAGTGAGGAGGATGTCCCAGGTAGAGGGAACAAGGGAGCAAAAGCATGATAGAAGCAGGCTGAGAAGGGCCTTTAATCCAAGATCCAAGAGGACCAGGAAAAGCCACTGCAGTCGAGCAGGGGACTGACAAGGTCCCACTTGGAAGCTGACATGGATTCCTCCTCCCAAAGGAAAGTCCCCGCCCCCTCCCAATGCCCTCCCACTGACCCTGCTGGGACCGTTTGTTCGCAGACTTTCCCACCCCCTTCACCTGGGCCACAGGCTACTTTGCCATGGTGGTGGGCGCTGGCATGACCTTCGTTGTCCAAAGCAGTTCTGTATTCACCTCGGCCATCACCCCACTCATCGGTAAGTCCCCACGCCGAGGCAGGGTCAGGTGGGGCAGGGCTGACAGGAAAAGGGCTGAAGGAAGGAGCTGGGGAGACCATGTCCTCTCCTCTACCCCCAGGCCTGGGTGTGATCAGCCTTGAGCGTGCCTACCCACTCACACTGGGCGCCAACATCGGCACCACCACCACGGCCATCCTGGCTGCACTGGCCAGCCCCCGGGAGAAGCTGTCCAGTGCTTTCCAGGTGCGCTTGGGAGAGTAACCCTGCCAGAGGCGGGACAGGGCTAGGACTGGTGCCTGGAGCCTGACCCAACGTAGGACAACACGTACAAATTAGTTTTTGACTGCCTACTACGGGCCACCTGCTATGCCAGACTCTATGGGAACCATACGGACAAAGTATACCTGGTGCTGCCCTCAAGACCTTAGTGTCTAACAGGGGAGAGACATTACTGAGAGCCACACCAATCAAACAAGAGGGAGAGGGATTTGTACTCTGAGGAAGGGGTGCTGGCTCAGTTTGGGGGATCAAGGACTGGGGGGGCAGACAGCAAAGGGGTTGCTGTTCTAGGAGCAAAGGAGTAACTGATAAGCCAGGATGTTGCCCACTCAGAAGGCCAGAGCTCCTGAGCCAGAAACTGATGTGAATCTTTTAGCTACTGGATCTGGACGGGATCTGCTGGGGAATTCCTGAGAGGGAGATCAGTGGGGGAAATGTGGGGAGTTCAGGGCGGCAGTTACTTACCTACTGGTCCAGAAGTGTTTCAGTGTTTTACTGGGGGAATGTCAGCCCTAAGTGCTGACTTTCCTGCTGCCCAGACCCTGTAGGGCCACTGCTATCTATCCTGACTCAGGAGCTGGCGCCCCTGCCCACCTCCACCCCTCCGCCCTCTCCCCTGCAGATTGCCCTCTGCCACTTCTTCTTCAACATCTCAGGCATCCTGCTGTGGTACCCAGTGCCCTGCACGCGCCTGCCCATCCGCATGGCCAAGGCGCTGGGCAAACGCACTGCCAAGTACCGCTGGTTCGCCGTCCTCTACCTCCTCCTGTGCTTCCTGCTGCTGCCGTCGCTGGTGTTTGGCATCTCCATGGCAGGCTGGCAGGCCATGGTAGGTGTGGGCACACCCTCTGGGGCCCTGCTGGCCTTCGTGGTACTTGTCAGCATGCTGCAGAGTCGCAGCCCCGGGCACCTGCCCAAGTGGCTGCAGACATGGGACTTCCTGCCCCGCTGGATGCACTCCCTGCAGCCCCTGGACCACCTCATCACCCGCGCTACCTTGTGCTGTGCCAGGCCCGAGCCCCGCTCACCCCCGCTGCCTGCCAGGGTCTTCCTGGAGGAGCTGCCCCCTGCCACACCCTCCCCCCGCCTCGCGATGCCCAATCACCACAACGCCACCCGTCTCTAGGCTCCAGCCCAGACTGCTGCCTGGAGTCAGGAAATGCCTGTGCCTGGTGCCTGGGGTAGAAGGGCAGAGGGGTGTGTCTGTGTGCTCTGGGCATGCACCTGTCCTTGCACAGGTCCTCAGAGGTCTGGGCTTTTGTAACTGAGACACAGTGTTATGTGCTCATGTGGGCATGTTGGGGTGAGCCTGTGTGACAGCCTGCATATGCGTACTGATGCACCTGGGGGGTGGGGTGAGGGGGTGCATGCCAACTGCATGTTATTTGGGTATGATTTTGAGTCCTTTGCACATGTGTTTGGAGACCTGCACTGTGTCCTTGTGCACACACAACTCTGACTGGGCTGGGTGGGAGTAAGGGTGAGTCTGAGTTCATGACCTACAGCTGTTTGCTCGCACACAGATGTGGGAGCCTGAGTCACTGGCTGAATTCTCGCCCCCTCTCTGCCACCTTCCTTCCTCCATCATACCATCCTCCTCATCCTCACCCAGGTTTTCTGTATCATTGTTACAACCCTCTTCCCCAACACTGTTTGATTTAAAAAAAAAAAAGAAAAAAGAAAAGAAATGAAACTCTCATTGTGCACTTGGAGGTCTGCTTGCTCTCCATCTAGGGGGGAGGAGAGACCATGGTTTGGGGTTCAGCAGTACTATCTCCCCTCCCAAAGAGAGCCTGTTGTGCCCTGCAGGAGCCAGCCTACAAGCCCTCCCCAGCAATCCTCCTGGCCCTGCCTAATGAGTCCAATCCACAGTTCAAACTTCCTGGAGCCCCGGCTAGGGCCACCTTAAGGCAAGTGTAAGGAAGGCTCTTTGCTAACCCCACTAGGCTGACCTCCTCTGGTCTCTATCTGCCTCTTGCTCATCCACCTCATTGCCTCCCTCCCTCCTTCTCTCTGGGATAAAAATCAGTTCTCCAGAAAACAAGTGATAGGTGGGGGCCTGTCAGGGCCACTCGGGGAAGGAGAGGCAGGGTGGAGATGGGCAAGAGAGGTCATGCCTTGGACCCCAGTGCACAGGGCATAGAAACTAGCCACTCTCCCTCTCACCTTTATCCTCTACTTTTGGGCAATAAACCAGCCTTCATTTAAACCCACCCAAGCTTTTCAATTCCTCCTCCTCCATAGGGTCCCCTGAGCTGAGGCCTGCAGAGGGAGGGTCAAGGGGTGGGGGGGGGTGCCAAAGTTCCTCCCTCTAGTCCAGGGACATATCCAGGGCCTTTGGACCCCCAAGGAGGCAGGAACGCTGTAGGGCCCCAGACCTAGTTGTGATGGTCTGCAACATGTGTCTCCCCACCCCCACCTCTGTCCCCTATGAAGTATGTGCAGGGAGATGCAAGGGCCTGCAAGCCCTAGAGCTGCTCTCCAGGCTACCAGCCCCACCATCACCCACTCACAACCCTTACTAGTGCTTCCTCTTGCCATGTGGAGGGGGTGAGAAGTACCCTGGCCTCCAACTTAGTGAGTGTTGTGGGAGGGTGGGGACGGGACTTCCTTTGCAGTATGTCCCACACAGATCTGTGGAAAGTTTTGTGGGAAAGGATGCTCAGGCCTGAGTTAGAGGGTTTGAGAACTCCCTCCTCGGGTTGGCCGTCCTTAGGACCCTGAGAAGGCACCAAGGCCCTTGGACTCTGGCCTAGGGAGTTAGGCCACAGGCAGGGCACCCATGGGAGGGCCTGATGTAGGGCTCAGGAGGCTGGGAAGCCTCTGGACTCATAATACCAACCTCACCAGATACCCATTCTGCAAGGATCTTCTAGTAAAGTACTTTCCGCATCTGCAACCCTCCCCGTCCCCCTCACGACCGGAGGGTGAGTCTGCCATGCCCAGGTCAGGCTTTATTTTGGCGCTGTCTGGCTGTCCTGCTAGGTGCCCTGCGAGCGCAGCCCATGGATCAGCTCGTGCATCGTCTTGTTGAGAATGCCTCCATGCACGCCCCGCCGGCCCATGAGCACGAGGAGTGCACGCGGCGTGTGGCCCACGCAGATGGCGCGCCCGTCCTTCCCCTTAGTGCGCGCGTCCAGCACTCCATCGCCCTCGGCCAGCAGGTGGTCTCGGATGACGCAGCAGCGGCGGCCCGCCACACTCAGGCCCGCCTGCAGGAAGGTGCGCCGGTCTGGCCCCGTGAGTACACCCACCTCCTGCGGTGAGATGGCCGCCAGCAGGCCACCGGGCCGCGATGCCCACACGCAGCGATTGTCCGAGTGGCCCACGATGGCCACGTCGTCGATGCGCTGGTCCCGCAGCACCGCACTGATGTAGCCTTTCCAGTCGCCCATTCCGGCTCAGAGTGCGTCCCTCGCCTCTCACTTTCGAGGGTTGTCCTGCTGCGCCGCGCACCTGGAACGCCCGGGTCACTATGACGTATTCGGGGGGGCGGGGTTGTGACGTAGAGATGGCTGCAAGGTCACAGAACGGATACCTACGCTGGAGAATGGGGTGAGGGTGGGGCGGCGTTCATATCTTACACCTGATGAAGTTCTAACGTTAGTAGATAATGGCAATTATTTCTAGATGGTAAGATACAGGTGATTTTCATTTCTTCGTACTTTTATCCTATATTTTTCAAATTTTCTACAATAAAAGTGTGATAAGCAGAAAAAAAATAAAGTTAGCCTGAAGGAGGGAATCGCACGAGTCAAAATAACTCTCAAAACAAACAAGCGAACACTTAAATGGCCCATCAAGCACAGCACACGAGTTTAAGAATAAAAAGAAAGGTGCCATGTCTAAACTGACTGACCTCTCAGCCTGATAACCATTCAACTCCCAGAATGTGGTTCTCAAACATTAGGAGTATCAGAATCTCCTGGAAAGCTGATAAACAGATTGCTGGGCCCCAAGTCAGAGTTTCTCATTCTGCAGTATGGGATGCAGCCAGAGAATACGCATTTCTAACAAGTTCCCTGGCGATGCTGCTGCTGGTCCAGGAACCACACTTTGAGACTCGCTGCCCTAGTGACAGTTGGGGCAGGGGTGAGGGTCTTCCACGCCATCAGCCTTAAGGGTCCACACCACTGATTTAATGTTGAGTACTTCTAACCATGGTTCTCAACCTCCGCTGCAGATAGAATCACCTGGGGAGGTTTTAAAACAAATGGCTAGGCCATTTTAGAAATGGCGGCTCCACTGGGAGGCATGTTCTCCGGGCAGCCACCCCCGCCGGGGTTCTTGGGCTAGGCTTCGCTTCTTCAGGCCATACCAGGCATTCTGAGAACTTCTAACAGTACCTTGGTGGACGAGTAGGAGTCATAGTTCGAGGCCTGCTTTGCTTCTCTGGTGAGTCAGGATTATGTCAATGGTACAGATCAGGAAGAAATTCGAACTGGTGTTGATCAGTGTATCCAGAAATTTCTAGATATTGTGAGACAGAAAGAATGTTTTTTCCTCCAAAAAAGATTGCAGTTATCTGTCCAGAAGCCATAGCAAGTTATCAAAGAGGATGTCTCGGAACTGAGGAACGAATTACAGCGGAAGGGTGCTCTGGTCCAGAAGCACTTAACAAAACTGAGACATTGGCAGCAGGTGCTGGAGGACATCAACAGGCAGCACCAAAAGCCAGCCAACATCCCTCAGGGTTCCCTGGCCTACCTCAAGCAGGCATCTGCAAATACCCCTTCACCGATGAAGCAAACCTGAGGAAAAGCCACCTGAACATGAGCTGGTGGCTGAGTTAGCCAACACAGTTTTGTCAAACATCACTTCTTGTAGACATGCCATTTTGGGAGAACTCTTTGCCAGAGAATATGATTTTAGTTTTGTGCTCTCATCTAAAATTTTCCCCCTATTTTTATAAGTGTTATTTCTGGAGTACTTTATAAAATGCTTATTGCTTTGGTAAACCAAGTGTATTGTCTTTAGCAAAGTTTAAGGCTGTTAGTGTGATGCCATTTACAGATTCCTTTTTATGTTTTTGGTTTTTGCTGCTTGTTATTATTTTTATTTTTGAATGAGTGTTAATCTCTCTGTTTCCAGTTTTACATTACTTTGTATGATCTGAGGGGAAAAGCTTGTATGATCTGATCTGCATATCAAAGGATGAGGATTTCGGTTGTAGGCCTTTTATGATAATTTACCCATCAGTGGCAGTATATAAAAATATGTAAATTTGCTGTTTTTCAAGACTTTGAACTACCTCAAGAAGAGGAGTCTAATGCAACAATGTAACCCTTCCAGAACCTCAGAATGAGGCTATTTTGTAAATAGGTTGGAAGAGGATTATAATATTGTAGGTTAGCGTAGTAACTGTTATTGTACTGCAGTAACCTAGTGCTATAGGAATCCAGTAGTATCCTTAAGTTAATGTTGACTTTTATTTGGGGTAAGTTTATATTTTGTGTAGTGTTTATTTACTTTTGGGGGTGGTCGGAGCAGTGATATGCTAGTGATATTCATTTCCACAATAATCAGTTTAAGTAACAGAGCGGACCCTGCTCTCAATAGGGGCATAGGTGAAGTATGAGGGTTAAAGTTTGCTGTGATCATCTCTGAGTTTTGAGTTTTGTTTGTTTGTTCTGCTATTTGGAGCAGATTTTTCCATTAATGAATTTCTTGCTAATGGGTGGTGTTGATTCCAAGGGACTGGGGCCTCGAGGTGGGAGGTTGGCTGCAGGGTGCATGGGAGACTCGGTGTTTGGGAAGATATTTTACCCTCTGCCAGCCGCACAGGCCACCTCAGATTCTCTGTTGAACCGCTGTTGAGAAATACAAACCAGCATTGTGCCTGGTCTGCTGTTGAGAAATACAAACCGGCATTGTGCCTGGTCTCCTTGGATGAGGCTTTCCTCTCTCTGTTGTTCACATTCCCTCATTAGATTACACCCCTTCTCTCTCACCAAGTGCTGCACTGTCTCTTGAACAGGCAGTAATTCTGTGACTCGGTGTCTTGGCTCGCTTTTTCTCCAGCCTTGAAGGCCCTGCCCCACCCACCTTGACATCCACTCAAGTTCCCCTCTGGCCTGGACGCCACCTGGTCTCTGCAGCCTCCAAAGGCCCTCTCCGTCGTATCCACAGGACACAGGACTTCTTGTCTCTTCTGCCAGCCTTGCTTGGTTCTCCCTCTGGAGTTAGTAATCTGTCTCCTTGTTCCTCATGAGAAGTAGGCATTATTCCCCTCTGAATATGCAGGGACCATTTATTATCTTTTATATATAATAACTTAGTACTTATTTTTGTTTGTGTATGTGTGTGTATGGTACACAGCCGGAGGCAACGAATTCCCTCATTTGGAGTATATTGCAGCCATGGCTCACGGGCCCAGCTGCTCCGCGGCATGTGGGATCTTCCCAGACCGGGGCATGAACCCGTGTCCCCTGCATCGGCAGGCGGACTCTCAACCACTGCGCCACCAGGGAAGCCCTAAACAAAGCTTTTAAAAGTTGTTTTTAACCACATTATCTGATTTCAAGGTTGTTAACCTGGTCATCTCATGCCAATTAGAAGCTCTGATTGGCAGCTTTAGATTTCTTGATTAAAAACCTAACTAAATTGATTACATTTTAGGCATTCTTTCAATAATGAAAGAGGTTCTTAGTGAAAAGTTCAGGAACTATTCTATTTGGTGCTTAGTAAAAATATTTTGAATTAATGTGTGTACCAGTTATTGTCATTTCTTTATTAACTTCAAAAGTTTTCTGCCAAATAAACATTTCACTTTTTTCTGTTTGTAAAAAAACAAAACAAAACAAATGGCTACCCACCCACCCCCCTTCCCTAGAAATATTGATTTAATTGGCCTGAGGTGGATGTTGGGCATAGGTTCAAAAAGCTCCCCATGGTGATTCTGATGTACAGTCGAGGTTGAGAACTCCTGTTCTATAAACTTAAAATATGAGTTTCATACATGTGGAGTCACCTTGCACAGGGTTGGTACACAGTGTGGCTTAGTAAATGTCAGCTGGACATGAATCTCAACCTTGCATCAGATCTCAATAGATTCTGTTCTCTGAAGGGGTGTGGAGAAGTTGAGCACCGGTATACTATCTTGGCATTTCCCGACGGGACACCTGAAGAGCTGTGCCTTTCAAGCATCTTCAAAAGCACTTTACTGATTTCTATGCCATGCCTGGCGCCGGGCTGGCAGCGCTGGGGGGAATGGAACACATTCCTTGCTATCTATGATCACGCCTCAGCCACACTTCCATTCCAGAATTGCCCAGGAGGGAAAGACGAGTCCCGGGGCGGTCAGGAAGCGGTGTGCTCCCGGATCCAGGCTAGGTAGTTGGCCACGTCGGTGTATACACCTGGCATGTGGTGGTCGCCGCAACCTGAACCCCAGCTGACGATGCCTCGCAGGATGAGCTGGCGCTCTGCGGTCTCATCCTCACACACCAGAGGGCCCCTGGAGTTACCCTGGGTCGGGGGACACGCGGCTCAGCGCCCTTGGCTTGGGGTCTGCACTTGACCGGGTTGGAGGAGGGCACCAAGTGGGTCCAAGGGCTCACCTGGCACGCGTCAGTGCCACCCTCGAGGAAGCCAGCGCAGAGCATGCCGGGGGATGAAGGCGGCTCCGTGCACGTCGGGGGCGGAGCAGCGCTCCGGGCGGATGAGTGGCACCTGAGTCTACTGCAGGAAGCTGGAATATTACCCTGACCCTGCGAACCGAGAGCGCCTTCCTCACACCCCTCCCAACTCCTCTCCGCCCAGGGCATGGACCTGGCTGCGCCAGGCTCTTCCAAACCCGCTAATCTCCTGCCTCCCTCGCAACAAGCCCGAGAGAGAGTGAGTTGCCTTTAACACTATTTCATAGACGAGAAAACTGAGGCCAGAGAGGAGCGGTTATGTGAATGAACCAGGAGGAAGCAGGACTGCTTCGGAACCCCACCCCCACTTCCCATCCAGTGTCTCAAAACCTTGGTCCCCATCCAGCCCACCTACTGCTCCAGGGCGGGCCAGCGTCCTAGTAGCCCTTGCAGCTCTGTGCCCAGAGGGAATCAAGAGAAAGTGCGATTCTCCCGATACGCCTCAGATTTGGGGACGCCCCCCAACAGTGAATACCAAGCTCTTGGAGAAGAAGACTGCAGAGACAAGGGCCCTGCACGTCCTCACAACCCACCAGGTCGGCCCCACCTGTCCGTGGCGGTACCAAACCTGCGGCCTTCTCTTGCCTACCCCGGTGGCCAGAGGTTTCCCTCCCGTCCCTAGCGGTTCTGCCTACCTTCTAACTGGTGACCCCAGCCGGCCACTTCGCAGGGCGCGGCTTCGGATTCGGCCGGGAGGGCGGCGCTACTCGGCAGGCACACTGGCTGAACGAAAGGCGACGGGTGCGCGCAGCAGCCTTCAGCGCTCTCCTGCAGGCGCACCAGAGCTAACCCAAGCGGGGAGGAGCATGAGACCGGGACGCTAGGACTTCGAGCCCCGCCCACCCTTTCCCCTGATCCCCGCTGGGGCGCCCCCACGCACCCAGGTCGTGCTGGTAGGTGATAACGCGAGAAGGCTTTCGTGCAGGGGGTAGGCGCGCACGGCCAGCGTCTGGCACTGCTCATAGCTCTGGTTATGGCGGTCCTGGCCGAGTACCACTGTCAGCTCCTCTGGCGCAGGTCTGGGGGCAGGGTCGGGAAAAGGAAGCGTGCTCAGAGCCGGCCACAGGCATCCTGCGGGACCCCCCTCTTTCCGAGCCCCTTCTTGGGTTTCAGCTTCCTCCTGGGGAGCTCTGAAAGGGAGAAGGGGGAAAGGTGGGCGGGGACGCGTAGAGGTAGGGGACGCGTAGAGGTAGGGCACGTGTTCAGGTGTCGCGCGGAAGCTGGGCACAGGAGAGAGGAGCTAGGGATCCAGGGCCGGGAGCTGAGCGCTCAGGCACTTGCTGGTTCTGCAGACAGTGAGCCGCGGTCAGCACCCAACAGGGGGCGATGAGGCTGCCGGTGCAGAAATTTTGGCCCTGCTACAGCGCGGCGATGTAGGGGTGCGCCCCGGGGAGCGCCACCAGTCCCCCGAGGACGCGGCTCAGCGAGGACAACCGTTTGTGGAGCCACCGTCCACAGCCCGCCGGGCCCGCGCTGGGCAGGGGAGTCCGCTGCTCGGGCGGCGAGCACCAGCCTGTGGGAGAAGCCCAGGCTGAGGGCCGGGAGACCCACGATCTTGGAATGTAGCTCGTCCCGTGCTTTCTCTGCTCGGATTCTTAACTTTTCCCAACAACCTGAGGTCAGGGGTCGAAGCGGGGTCTGGGTCGTGGACTGAGGTTTCTGCAAAGCCGAAAGCGAGGGCAAAGGGAAGTGCTGGTGCCCAGATGAGATCCGTATCGGAGGAGGGATTTGGGGCGCCGCCGGGGCTGGGGCCTGGCACCGTGCCAGGCGGCAATAATTCCAGCTTAGTCGGTCGCCCCTCCAAACAAAGTACCACGGGCGGGTGTCGTTGTCCTGGTTCCTGCAACCACGGGGTGGGGGTGATTGAGAAGCCCTAGAGGGCCCTGGGGCGGAAAGAGACGCCCAGCCCTGCCCCACCCGCGCACCGGCAGACGGCGTGGTCGCCCAGTCTCCCATTCAGGGCTTGCTCTGCGGTCACATTCCAGTAGGTGGCCTCGGAGGCCCACGGCTGACAGGGTGCACCCCAGAGCTTAGTCCGGGCCACGCCGTAGCAGTTCGCCTTGTGGTCTGGGGAGAGAGAAGGCTCCCTACAGCTAGGGTATGGAACGGTGTCCTGCCGCTCTCTCACCCACTTCTCCACTCTCCCTCCTCCCTCTCTGCAAGCCCTTCCCACGTGGGGGCGGGGCTTCTGCTTCCCAGACACCCTAACTCACCCACTTCGCACAAGCGTCCAGCGTAGCCCGTGGGGCAACTGCACAGGCGGTGGCCCTCCGCCTGTAGGCAGCTGCCCCCATTGAGACATGGGTTGGTACGGCAGACTGGGAGAAGGAGCATGTTGAGCCACCCCTAGGCTCAAAGACCCCTGCCCCCCCCCCCACCCAGAGAGCTCCCTCTTACGCTGGCACACCACCTGACCTCCTGCCAGCCTTTCTTTCCCACCTTCTGCCCTCCTCCCTGGCCAGCTCCCCACCGATCTACTCACCCTGGCTGGCCAGTGGCTTGCACTGGGCATTCGGACCATTGCACTGGCACTTGGCTACACCTGCCAGCTCAAGCCTGTGCCATATTTCATTCTCCTGGAAGAACCAAAGAAGCTGGGGCTCAAAGCACTTCTCTGGGGACAAAGGGGTAGGGTAGTCTCAGGAGAGTGTGGGACCATGCCAAATCTCTGGGAATCTACAGGACCTCTTCAGTAGGCCCGTGGCTGCCCCTGTTCCCCAGGAGCCCCTCCCCTGGCCTCAGCATCTCCTTACCTCTCTGGCAGTGCTTCCCAGTGAAGTGATCTGGACAGATGCAGTGTGGGCCATTTGGCATGTTCACACAGGTCCCTCCTTTCTGGCAGGGTTTGTGTTTGCTGCAGTGATCTGAGAGATGGACACAGGGGGAGAAAGAGTGGGGAGCCTGAATCAAACAGATGGGGCCAAGTCCCTAC
The DNA here is from genome assembly GCF_003031525.2 of Neophocaena asiaeorientalis asiaeorientalis. Lineage (NCBI taxonomy): Eukaryota > Metazoa > Chordata > Mammalia > Artiodactyla > Phocoenidae > Neophocaena > Neophocaena asiaeorientalis. The sequence continues at coordinate 899,263 of NW_020173241.1, read as the reverse complement.
CCAAACCTGCTTGTCTTTTGACCTTGGCCCTCCAAATTTCCAAGCCTTAGTTTACCCACCTGAAAAATGGGGCTACCCCCTCTTAGAACTTCTCCCTCTGGGAGGGAAGGAGATAGGTAGGCCCAGAGTCCCATATGTTTTAGATCTGATGATACCCAGGAGAGTAGCTAGGGTCGGGGAAAGGGCCCTGTGCCACGCCAAAGGTTGTGTGGCACCTTTCACTTTCTTTGGCTCCAGGCAGTATGCCCACATCGCTGATCCTTCTTGAAGTTGGGGGTGGTAGCACACCTGTAGACAGAGATAAGGCTTAAGACATGGAAGTGACCCAAGTGCCCATCAATGGATGATTGGTTTAAGAAGATGTGGTATATACACAATGGAATATTATTCAGCCATTAAAAAAGAATGAAATATTGCCATTTTCAGTAACATGGGTGGACCTAGGGGATACCATACTAAGTGAAGTAAGTCAGATGGAGAAAGACAAATATTATGTGATAGCATTTATATGTGGAATCTAAACAATAACACAAATGAATCTATATACAAAATAGAAACAGACTTACAGACATAGAAAACAAACTTATAATTACCAAAGGGCAAAACGGGGGTGGGGGTGATAAATTAGGAATATGAGATTAACAGATATACACTACTATACATAAAATAGATAAGCAACAAGGATTTACTGTATAATACAGGGAACTATATTCAATATCTTATAATAACTTATAATGGAAAATAATCTGAAAAAAAATATATATATATATAACTGAATCATTTTGCTGTACACCTGAAACCAACACAATATTGTAAATCAACTATACTTCAATAAATAAAAAAAGAAAGAAAGAAAGAGATGAAGCTTCCTAGCTCTGCCCAAGAGGCTGGGCTACCGTTCCCTATCACAGCCCCTTCTCTCCAAGCAGGGTTCCTTGGACAGAAGGATGGGCAGAGTCCACCTCCCCCAGACCCCTGCTCCAACCCTTCCAGGGTAGTCTTACCAGGGTCGGGGCCAGGCCAGCCTCTGTGGATAAATCTGTGATACAGCTGCCAGTGGTACTGGAAGGGGAAGTGGCAGGGCTCCCCGGTGACAGTGAGAACTGCAGGGGTAACACACTCCTTGATGACTTTCCCCGTGCCCCATTGCCCAGGTACCATCCCTCAGAGTCTGGTTGGAAAAAGGATAGACCTTTGAAAAGATCATTGTGCCTTCAAGACCACATCCTGCTTAAGAGTTGGGTTTCTGGAGTCAGTTGGTGGACTCCTGACTCCACCAACTACTAACTGCGTGACTTTAGACAAGTCTGCAGCCTCCAGGCCTAGAAGAGTGCTTGCTACAAAGTAGGCACTTAATAAATACTTGTTGAATGTTGAAGTCACTTGACCACTCTGAGCCTTAGTTTTCTCATCTGTTAAAAATGGCAAAAATCATACATAGTACAGATGAAGGGTTTCAGTTTTGCAAGATGCAAAGAATTCTGGAGATGGATGGTGGTAATGATTGCACAACAATACAAGTGTACTTAATATCACTGAACTGTACACTTAAAAATGGTTGAGACAGGGATTCCCTGGTGGCGCAGTGGATAGGAGTCCACCTGCCAATGCCCGGGACACGGGTTCAAGCCCTGGTCCGGGAAGATCCCACATGCCGCAGAGAAGCTAAGCCTGTGCGCCACAACTACTGAGCCTGCGCTCTACAGCCCGTGAGCCACAACTACTGAAGCACGCATGCCTAGAGCCCGTGCTCCGCAACAAGAGAAGCCACCGCAATGAGAAGCCTGCGCACCGCAATGAAGAGTAGCCCCCACTCGCGGCAACTAGTGATAAACCCCGCGCACAGCAACAAAGACCCAACTCCGACAAAAATAAATAAATAAATGATTTTTTTTTTTTTTTAAAAACCCAGCATGTCAGTATGGTCCTATTTTTGTAAAAATATATTTACATATGCATAAAAAATAAATCTAGAAAGAAATCTCCAAAATTTGTAACAGTGGTTTTTGGAAGATAGTGGATTTATGGGTGACTTTTCCTTCTTTTCTATTTCCGTAATTTATAAAGTTTTTACAATAAAAATATTGCTATTGTAATTTTTAAAAATAGTACAATTGAGCCTCATACAGATTCTATATTTGCTTATCTGCACTTCTTGCTAAAATTTAGCTGTAACCCCAAACCAATACTCAAGGGGCTTTCACTGTCATTTGTGGACATGCACAGAGCGGTGAAAAATTTGAGTCACCTGAAGTGCACATTCCCAGCTGAGGTCAAACAAGGTGATGCTCTGCATCTTGTTTCAACTCCTACTGTAAACAAGTGTCTTTTTTTTTTTAATTTTTATTTATTTTTTTATACAGCAGGTTCTCATAACTCATCCATTTTATACATATTAGTGTATATATGTCAGTCCCAATCTCCCAATGCATCACACCACACCACCCCTGCCACTTTCCCCCCTTGTTGTCCATACATTTGTTCTCTACAACTGTGTCTCAATTTCTGCCCTGCAAACTGGTTCATCTGTACCATTTTTCTAGGTTCCATATATGCGTTAATATATGATATTTGTTTTTCTCTTTCTGACTTACTTCACTCTGTATGACAGACTCTAGATCCATCCACGTCTCAACAAATGACCCAATTTCGTTCCTTTTTTATGGCTGAGTAATATTCCATTGTTTATATGTACCACATCATTATCCATTCGTCTGTCGATGGGCATTTACATTGCTTCCATGTCCTGGCTATTGTAAATAGTGCTGCAATGAACATTGGGGTGCATATATCTTTTTGAATTGTGGTTTCCTCTGGGTATATGCCCAGTAGTGGGATTGCTGGGTCATATGGTAATTCTATTTTTAGTTTGTTAAGGAAACTCCATACTGTTCTCCATAGTGGCTGTATCAATTTACATTCCCATCAACCGTGCAAGAGGGTTCCCTTTTCTCCACACCCTCTCCAGCATTTGTTGTTTGTAGATTTTCTGATGATGCCCATTCTAACTGGTGTGAGGTGATACCTCACTGTCGTTTTGATTTGCATTTATGTCAAAGAGTGTTCTTCCTATGTTTTCCTCTAAGAGTTTTATAGTGTCCAGTCTTACATTTAGGTCTCTAATCCATTTTGAGTTTATTTTTGTGATGGTGTTAGGTAATGTTTTAATTTCATTCTTTTACATGTAGCTGTCCAGTTTTCCCAGCACCACTTACTGAAGAGACTGTCTTTTCTCCATTGTATATCCTTGCCTCCATTGTCAAATATACGGTGACCATATGTGCGTGGGTTTATCTCTGGGCTTTCTATCCTGTTCCATTGATCTATATTTCTGTTTTTGTGCCAGTACCATATTGTCTTGATTACTGTAGCTTTGTAGTAT
>NW_020173241.1:893096-895348 GCF_003031525.2 Neophocaena asiaeorientalis asiaeorientalis | reverse complement strand
GTAGATTGCTTTGGGTAGTATAGTCATTTTCACAATATTGATTCTTCCAATCCAAGAACATGGTATATCTCTCCATCTGTTGGTATCATCTTTAATTTCTTTCATCAGTTTCTTATAGTTTTCTGCATACAGGTCTTTTGTCTCCCTAGGTAGGTTTATTCCTAGGTATTTTATTCTTTTTGTTGCAATGGTAAATGGAAGTGTTTCCTTAATTTCTCTTTCAGATTTTTCATCATTAGTGTATAGGAATGCAAGAGATTTCTGTGCCTTAATTTTATATCCTGCAAATTTATCAAATTCATTGATTAGCTCTAGTCGTTTTCTGGTGGCATCTTTAGGATTCTCTATGTATAGTATCATGTCATCTGCAAATAGTGACAGTTTTACTTCTTCTTTTCCAATTTGTATTCCTTTTATTTCTTTTTCTTCTCTGACTGACGTGGCTAGGACTTCCAAAACTATGTTGTAATAGTGGTGAGAGTAGACATCCTTGCCCTTGCTTGTTCCTGATCTTTCAGTTTTTCACCATTGAGAATGATGTTTGCTGTGGGTTTGTCATATATGGCCTTATTATGTTGAGGTAGGTTCCCTCTATGTGCACTTTCTGGTTTTTATCATAAAATGGGTGTTGAATTTTGTCAAAAGCTTTTTCTGCATCTATTGAGATGATCATATGGTTTTTCTTCTTCAGTTTGTTAATATGGTGTATCACATTGATTGACTTGTGTATATTGAAGAATCCTTGCATCCCTGGGATAAATCCCACTTGATCATGGTGTATGATCCTTTTAATGTGTTGTTGGGTTCTGTTTGCTAGTATTTTGTTGAGGATTTTTGCATCTATATTCATGAGTGATATTGGTCTATAATTTTCTTTTTTTTGTAGTGTCTTTGTCTGGTTTTGGTATGAGGGTGATGGTGGCCTCATAGAATGAGTTTGTGAGTGTTCCTTTCTCTGCAATTGTTTGGAAGAGTTTGAGAAGGATGGGTGTTAGCTCTTCTCTAAATGTTTGATAGAATTCACCTGTGAAGCCATCTGGTCCTGGACATTTGTTTGCTGGAAGATTTTTAATCACAGTTTCAATTTCATTATTTGTGATTGGTCTGTTCATATTTTCTAATTCTTCCTGGTTCAGTCTTGAAAGGCTATACCTTTCTAAGAATTTGTCCATTTCTTCCAGGTTGTCCATTTTATTGGCATAGAGTGGCATAGAGTTGCTTTCATTGGCGTAGTAGTCTCTTAGGATGCTTTGTATTTCTGCGGTGTCTGTTGTAACTTCTTTTCATTTCTAATTTTATTGATTTCAGTCCTCTGCTTCTTTTTCTTGATTACTCTGGCTAATGGTTTATCAATTTTGTGTATCTTCTCAAAAAACCAGCTTTTCGTTTTATTGATCTTTTTGGGAGTTCTCTTGTATGTTATTTGTCGTTTTTCCCTTGCTGCTTTCAATAATTTTTCTTTGCCTTTAATTTTTGCCAAGTTGATTACTATGTGTCTCAGTGTGTTTCTCCTTGGGTTTATCCTGTATGGGACTCTCTGCCCTCCCTGGACTTGGGTGGCTATTTCCTTTCCCATGTTAGGTAATTTTTTGACTATAATCTCTTCAAATATTTTCTTGGGTCCTTTCTCTCTCTCTTCTCCTTCTGGGACCCCTATAAAGTGAATGTTGTTGCGTTTAATGTTGTCCCAGAGGTCTCTTAGGCTGTCTTCATTTCTTGTCATTCTTTTTCTTTATTCTGTTCTGCAGCAGTGAATTCCACCATTCTGTGTTCCAGGTAACTTATTTGTTCTTTTGCCTCACTTATTCTGGTATTGATTCCTTCTAGTGTATTTTTCATTTCAGTTATTGTATTGTTCATCTCTGTTTGTTCTTTAATTCTTCTAGATCTTTATTAAACATTTCTTGCATCTTCTCAATCTTTGCCTCTATTCTTTTTCCGAGGTCCTTGATCATCTTCACTATCATTATCCTGAATTCTTTTTCTGGAAGGTTGCCTATCTCCACTTCACTTAGTTGTTTTTCTGGGGGTTTATCTTGTTCCTTCATCTGGTATATAGCCCTCTGCCTTTTCATCTTATCTATCTTTCTCTGAATGTGGTTTTTGTTCCACAGGCTGCAGGACTGTAGTTCTTCTTAGTTCTCAACAAGTGTACTTTTCATGCTCTATTTAGTGCCATGCTTTTCAAATTTTGTGCTTTTTTTTTTTTTTTTTTTTTTTTTTTTTGGGTACCGGGGCCCCCCCCTGTTGTG
>NW_020173241.1:875538-893062 GCF_003031525.2 Neophocaena asiaeorientalis asiaeorientalis | reverse complement strand
CTGTTCTTTTTGTTTCTTTTTTTTTTAAATTTTTTTTTTTTTTTTTTTTTTTTTTTTTTTTTTTTGCGGTACGCGGGCCTCTCACTGTTGTGGCTTCTCCCATTGTGGAGCACAGGCCGCAGACGCGCAGGCTCAGCAGCCATGGCTCACGGACCCAGCCGCTCCACGGCATGTGGGATCTTCCTGGACCAGGGCACGAACCCGTGTCCCCTGCATCGGCAGGCGGGCTCCCAACCACTGCACCACCAGGGAAGCCCTCAAATTTTGTGCTTTTGATACATGATTTTGCTGTTGAAAATGGCCCCCAAATAGAGTGCTGAAGTGCTGTCCAGTGTTCCGAAGTGCAAAAGGGCTGTGATGTACATTATGTAGAACACTTGTGGGTTAGATAAGCTTCATCCAGGCATGAGCTATAGTGCTGCTGGCCATGAATTCAATATCAATGAATCAACAATATATATTAAGTAAGGTGTCTTTAAACAGAATCACACATAAAACAAGGTTATATGTTGATGAAAATGTTGTGACCAGAGCTAACAGAAACCTAACCCTATATTTCCTCTAGGAGCAATGGTTCAGTTTTTGCTAATTCAGTGTTCATGGTGACTTTATAGAACATGGCTACCACGAATAATGAGAATTGACTCTATTTCAGAGGAGTGTTGTGAAACTTAAATGAGATTGTGTCTATAAAACACTTACACAGAGTCTGGCACATAGTACATTAGCTGCTATTTTGTTATTAGAGGCCCAATGACGCTTGTGCTGAGGGCCAAATCAGGGACAGGACATTAAAGGAAGAGAGAGAGGTCTGAGACGGACCTTTAAGATGCAAATGGGATGGACATGGAAGAGTAGGACCCTAAGTAGGTGATTAGGCAAGGGCAGAGCAGCTAGGTTGAGTCAGGCTAGAGGGAGGAGAGCAGTTTGGCTAGGTGTGGAGTGCTGAGGAGAGGAGGTGAGGTACTCAGGATTGCCTCAGTGTCATGCTAAGGGGCTGGGCCTGATCCCATCAGGGCAGGCTTGCCAGGGCAGGCTCAATCTAGTTTACAATTCTAGGTAAATATTTAGTGCCTGGAAAAATACAGGCAATGGGGAGCTATGGCAGGGGGAAGATGGCAGATATCTACCATCTAAAAGGGAGCTTGATAATAAAAGCCAATATATTTTAAGCATTTACCATGTACCAAACTGTGGGCTGAGCGCCTCACTGGGATTAATGACTCATTTCTCCTTCTCCACAACCCTAAGAGTTTTACCATTACCAGCCTCGTTTTACAGGTGGGGATTTAAGCTTGGAGAAGTCAAGTCATTGGTGCAGAGCCATCCAGCACATAAGTGATGAAGCTGGGATTCAGAGGCATTTGGGCTCCAGAGCCCTGCTCTTGATCCTTCCTTGTCCGTCAAGGGCCCTGGCCTCTGTGTGGCATGACTGATGCCTGCGAGATGTATTGAGGAGAGGAAAGGAAGGGGGAGGCTGGGGAAACCGAGGAAGACTGGCAGGTACTGGACCAGACACTCAGATACAGCTCCAGCCTTGCCCTCAAGGAGCACATAGTTCACTATCACTCTGGATCCCCGGCACCCATGCGCACAAGACCTGGCATATAGTAGGCTCTCAGGTCTGAATGCCAGCCAGACAACTCTGGGGATGAGAGTGAAGAGTGCCCAGGATACTTCCCCTCACCCCAAGGGCCAGAGACTAACAATCTGCACACTCTCTGCCATACTCATCCCTGTTCAAGGGTCTCTCAGGAGGTGGACCCAGGCTACTTACCCACTGTGTGCTCACTCTCTATGAACTTATGCTGCTTGGGGGCTTTCTAAGGTGGAGTCTATGGGAGAGAGAAGAAAGCCGGGAATTTCCCCAGAAAGTCGTTGCCTGCCCCGATCCCATGCTAGTCCACAGCTTCCTTTCACAGTCCAGAAACGCAGAGATTTCCTCAGAAGGCCTGGACCCCTCCTTCTTCCTCTCATTGTCTCCTCAAGGTCCCCCTTCCCCAGTAATGCTCATATCCACCAGCACTGTCTGTCTTTCTCTCCTCTACTTTGGCCTTATAGGCTTGCCTAGTCTTTCCAAACAGGCCTTCCAATCACCTAGACTAAAAGGTCATGGGCAGAGGCCAAGGCTGTGATAGGGACCCCCCAGGGCCATCCCAGTACAACCCTCCTGGTTCCCACAGCCTTCACCAAAACCGCTGACTCCAGGCTCACCAGCAGGACCCCCAGGAGCAGCAGAGCCCTCATGGGGTCTTTCTGTTGGTCCAACCACTTGTCCAGGAGTCCAGATCAATAGAACTGGTCGGGCTTCCCAGGTGGCACAGTGGTTGAGAATCTGCCTGCCAATGCAGAGGACACGGGTTCAAGCCCTGATCCAGGAAGATCCCACATGCTGCGGAGCAACTAAGCCTGTGCGCCACAACTACTGAGCCTGAGCTCTAGAGCCTGCGAGCCACAACTACTGGAGCCCACATGCCACAACTACTGAAGTCTTCATGCCTAGAGCCCATGCTCCACAACAAGAGAAGCCATCACAATGAGAAGCCCACGCACCACAACGAAGAGTAGCCCCCGCTCGCCACAACTAGAGAAAGCCTGTGCGCAGCAACGAAGACCCAACACAGCCAAAAATAAATAAATAAATAAATAATTTTTTAAAAAAATAGAACTGGTCAAAGGTCCCTGAGGCCTGGGAAGCAGAGATTGGTCGAGCTGCCCTCCTGGGCTGTTTATGGAAAGCCAAGCAGAGAGTTTCCTTGGTGGGCCCCCAAGGATGGGAAAGTTGGGAGCTGGTGGGTGGGAGTAGCATAATAAGGAGTGGGGCTCCTCCTCTCTTTCCCAGATAGTGGAACTGGAAGCAGGAAGAGGGGACCATCTTTGTTTTGGGTCCTATTGGGGATGAGGAGTTTAAGGAGATCCAAGAGAAGCTCCCTACTTTAGGAATCTTAGAGTCCATGGAGAAGTATATTCATTTTCTATTGCTGCCTAAAATTAACCACAAACTTTGCAGCTTAAAATAATACCCATTAATTAATTCATAAATCTGTGGGTCAGAAGTCCAGCACTGCGTGACTCAGTTTTCTGCTCAGGGTCTCACAAAACTGAGATCAAGGCTGTTTTCTGGAGGCTCTGGGGGAAATTCCCTTCCAAGGTCATTCAGGTCATTGGCAGAATTCAGTTCCTTGTGTTTGTAGGACTGAGGTCCCTTTTTCTTTGCAAGCCAGGGGTTGCTCTCAGCTGCTAGAAGCTACCTGCATTTCTTGCCATAGAGACCCTTCGATCTTCCAAGCCAACAACAGAGAATCTCCCCCATGTTGACTCTCTTACCCTTTGAATTTCTTTTGCCAGGAAGAACCCTGTCACTTTTAAGGGCACATCTGATTAGGTCAGGCCCACTAAGGAGCATCTCCCTGTCTTAAGGTCAACTGATTTGGGACCTTACTTACATTTGCAGCATTCTTCTACAGAAGCCTCTAGATTAGTGTTTGATTAAATGACTGGGAGAAGGTATGTTTACACCAGGGAACTTGGGGGTCATCTTAGAGTTCTACCTACAAAGAAAGTAAATTATCCCATGATAAAAATACTAAAAATACTAAACCAAGGGGTGCTAAAATATGCAACTGGAGCACAAAGGAGGGAGATAGGTTGGGCATGTATTATTTTTCCTGCCCAACAACCATCCACCTTGGTTCAGTAAGGACACCCTGATTTTTCCTTTGGGAACCACTCCTCCTTCTTCCGCTCCATGAGTCTCTAGTGCTGCCCACTCTACCCTCAGTTCTAGTGCTGGGGGTGTGGCCTAGGTCTGGCCAATCAGAGCATGGTATCTCTAGACCACAGTGATTGGTTCAGGGATAAGCTATATGCAAGTTTGGCCAATCAGAGTCAGCCTTGGGACTTTCACCAGAACTTTTATGATAAAGGTACTTTCTTCCCACTGGGGTCCCTAAGAATGCAAGCCTGGAGATGTTGATGGCCATCTCTGTCACTGCCTGGGGAAGGCCTACCTGAGAATGAAGCACACATATAGGAATAGCAGAGCAAACAGGGAAGGAAGGATGGAGGAATGCTGTAGGAGGCAACCTCCTAGATGGTCCCCATTGATCCTCACCTCCTGGGATTCATGACCTTGAATAGTCTCTTCTAAAACTGATTCAGAGCTGTTCTGTGTGTCCAATAGAATACAGCAGAAATGACTGTGTTTGACTTCCAAGCCCAGATCATAAAAGGCATTGCAATTTTTGCCTTGGTCTCATGGATCACTCACTCCGGGGGAGGCCAGCTGCCATGCTGTGAGGACACTTAAGCAGCCCTGCAGAGAGGCCCATGAGGGAAGAAAGTAAAGCCTCCTGCCAACAGCCAGCACCAACTGGACAGCCATGTGAATGAACCACTTTTGATATGGATACTGCAGCCCCAACCATCTGGCCTGCAACCTCATTAGAGACCTCAAGCCAGATCATCCCACTAAGCTGCTCCTGAATTCTTGAACCTCTGAATTTGAGAAAATCCTAATTGATTTTTGTTGTTTTAGGCCATAAATTTTAGGATGATTTGTTACCCAGCATTTGATAACTAATACAGATAAATTGATTACTGATTCTTTTATTTGCAAACCTGGATCCTAAAACTAGAGATACCCTCAAGAATTCTCCGTTACATTCACCAATTAAAACCAATTTGAATGGACTTCCATTGCTTTCAAAGAAGTCCTGACTGATACAAAGTAATTTGTGGGAAATGAAGTGAAGACAGAATGCAGCGATTCCTTAATTCTGCTGGAAGAGAGGTAGGCCATGGAAAACTTCCTGGAACAGAAACACAGCAACAGGTCGGCAGGAGTAGAGGCACCACTTCAACAATTGTTTTCAAAAGTTGATGTGACAGCTATTGGGACTTCCCTGGTGGTCCAGTGGTAAAGAATCCGCCTTGCAATGCAGGGGGCACTGGTTCGACCCCTGGTCAGGGAACTAAGATCCCACATGCCGTGGGGCAACTAAACCCGTGCGCCACAACTACTGAAGCTCTCACGCCTCAACTAGAGAGCCTGCGTGCTGCAAACTACAGAGCCCCCACACCCTGGAGCCTGCATGCCACAACTAGAGAGTGAAAACGCACATGCCACCACTAGAGAGAAGCCTTCACACTGCAACGAAGAGCCTGCTCGCTGCGAGGAAATATCCCGCATGCCGTCACTAAGACCTGACACAGCTAAAAAAGAAAATTTTTTTAATTTAAAAACTGATTTGGGCTTCCCTGGTGGCGCAGTGGTTGAGAGTCCGCCTGCCAATGCAGGGGACACGGGTTCGTGCCCCGGTCCGGGAAGATCCCACATGCCATGGAGCGGCTAGGCCCGTGAGCCATGGCCGCTGAGCCTGCACATCCAGAGCCTGTGCTCTGCAATGGGAGAGGCCACAACAGTGAGAGGCCCATGTACCAAAAAAAAAAAAAAATTAAATTAAAAAACTGATTAAACAAAAAAAGTTGATGGGACAGCTATTAAGACTATGATGAGGGCCATGGTAAGGGACCTCCCTGGTGGTCCAGTGGTTAAGACTCCACACTCCCAGTGCAGGGGGCCCAGGTTCGATCCCTGGTCAGGGAACTAGATCCCACATGCCACAACTAAAAGATCCTGCATGCTGCAACTTAAAAAAAAAAAAAAGATCCCACACACCACAATGAAGATCCTGTGTGCCACAACTAAGACCCAGTGCAGCCAAATAAATAAATAAATATTAAAAAAAAGACTGTATGAAAGTGAAACTGTGAGCTGTATAGATGAGATCATTAAAATGAAAGCATCTTCATCAGTTCTTTTTTTTTATATAGTATTTTTAAATTTATTCATTTATCTTTGGCTGCATTAGGTCTTTGTTGCTGTGCATGGGCTTTTTCTAGTTGCGGTGAGTGGGGGTTACTCTTCGTTATGGTGCATGGGCTTCTTGTGGTGGTGGCTTCTCTTGTTGTGGAGCAGGGGCTCTAGGTGCACGGGCTTCAGTAGTTGTGACTTGCGGGCTCAGTAGTTGTGGCTCGCGGGCTCCAGAGCACAGGCTCAGTAGCTGTGGTGCATGGGCCTAGTTGCTCCGCGGCATGTGGGATCTTCCCAGACCAGGGCTTGAACCTGCATCCCCTGCATTGGCAGGCGGATTCTCAACCACTGCTCCACCAGGGAAGCCCCCTTTGTCAGTTCTTGATTGCAGTTCTTGAATACAGTCCATGGCCCAGAGCTGGTCCCACGTTGGCTCCTTTCTCCTGATAAGAAGCCAGCTCTCCCTCCAAATGGAAGGGGCCTTTTAATTTAATTTATTTATATTTATTTTGGGCCGCATTGGGTCTTCGTTGCTGCACGTGGGCTTTCTCTAGTTGTGGTTAGTGGGGCTACTCTTCGTTGCGGTGCGCAGGCTTCTCATTGTGGTGGCTTCACTTGTTGTGGAGCACGGGCTCTAGGCGCATGGGCTTCAGTAGTTGTGGCTCGTGGGCTCTAGAGCACAGGCTCAGTAGTTGTGGCGCATGGGCTTATTTGCTCCACGGCATGTGGGATCTTCCCGGACCAGGGCTTGAATCCGTGTCCCCTCCACTGGCAGGCATATTCTTAACCACTGCGCCACCAGGGAAGCCTGGAAGGGGCCTTTTAAACAGGTCTTCACAATGAATAGGGCTTTGTAGGTGGGAAAGGGAGAGAACAGCTTCCAGGCAGAGTGAGTACTACAACTTCACAGAAACCTGAATGTAGCATGTCAAATGAAGAATGTGATGAGCACAGGGTGCTTTGTAGGGAATGTGAGATGAGGCATCCAGTCTGTTGGGACTGGAGATGGACATTAATGGGTATTTGGATGTTCAACATCTATTCCCCCTTCCTCTTCCTCTAGTCTCCCAGTTTCTATTTGGGGTCACCCCTCCCCCATTGTGTGGGGGAAGGGAAATTTCTAGTGATCACCTCCCACTCTGGAAGCCTAATGGACCAGATCACCCTCTCCCTATATTAACATAGTCAGAGGGGCCTAAACGTGGTCAATGGGCACTCTCTCCCAGGACTCTGAATCCTGAACAGGCCACCCAAGGATGGTGAAAAGAGCTGGGGTTGGAAGTCTGCCATTGCACCAACTGTGCCCCGACCAGATTGTCCCTGCTACATGGCATAAGTCAGGATGCCTTCCAAAAGCCAAGCTTAAGTAGCAAGGAAATTCAAATGCATCATTTCGTATCATAAGAGATCTAGAGTGGAGGGGCTCCAGGAACAGTGCTTTCAGTGGTTTAACAATGTCATCATGAACCCATATTCCTTCTTCTTTTTGTTTACTATGGTCCTCAGTGTGTATACTTTCAGGCTGATTCCCTCATGGTCACAAGATGGCTGCCACAGCTCCAAGAATCACGTCTAAACTCCAGTGAAGAGGAACCTTCCCTTCCAGTAGATCTTTCTTAGAAATGAGGAAACCTTCCTCCCCCCAAAATCCCAAGAAGACCTCCCCTCATGGCTCAATGGCCACAACTGGGTTACCAGACACTCCTAAACCAATCTCTGGCAAGGGTAAGAGGATCTCTTGTCTTAGTCCAATCAACCCTGGAGCCAAGTCAGGCTGTGAGGTAAAGTAGCCACAGAAACAGAATTGGGACTCTGCAAAAGAGGAAGGGGAGTGGTATTGGATATTAGGTAAACAACCAAAGTGTCTGCTGTAATTCCTGCTTCCTTATCCTCTAGTGGCCCTTAATTCCTTCTTATTTCCAAGCCTGTTCCTTCTAGTTGATGCTATGAACCGCTGAGGGCATTCCCATAAAGTAAATTCCCTTTTGTTTAAGTAGCTAGAGCCATGTTCTGTTGCTTGCAGCCAAGGCCTTTCACTCTCCCTTATCCCTCAAGTCTAACCAGCCTCCAAGTTCTGTTCATTACACTGCCCACATATTTCTCAAATCCCTCCACTTCTCTCCGTTCCCACTGCCTCTTTCTTTGACTTCCGTAAAATTAAAGGTATATACAGGGGCGGAACATAATTTGAGAACCTCTGGTGGATATCTGTCATTTCCCTTCTTTAGCATTCATTCTCCCTTTATCTAGTAAGAGCTCTCAATGTTCCTTTGGGGAGGGGCCCATTCCCCCTTCCATCAAGTGGATATAAGAAAGATTACCCCATCTCTCAGCTGAGGGTGGAGTGGGCATGTGATCCAGACCTGGTCAATTAGAACACTGCCTCTTAAGGAAAACTCAGGGTGCTAGATCCCTTATTCAAAGAGGAACATTTCTCATATTTGTTATTCTAGTTTATTTTCATTTAAAATCTTTTAGGTTAAGTTTAAGCTTTTTAAGAGTTAGTTTTGGAAATTGAAACACATTACTAATACTGTAGGAATTGGTGAGGACTTGACTTAAAACTTTCTTTGTATTGTGATTTCCTTTTGGGTGTATTTTGCTAAATGAAACTTGTTAAATTTTTTGTTAACTAAATTTTTTTCTTAAAATAAAGAGACTTTTTCACAATGAAAAAAAAAAAAAACCTGCCTCTTTCTGTCCTCAGTGACTGGTTCAAAATGAACACCTGACCCAAATCAAACCAATGAGAGGCAACCCCGGGATTTTTGCTGGAATCAAGATAGAGGCTTTCTCTTTCTAAAAAAGTTGCCATGTTGGTAGGAAGTGACCTTGAAGCTGCTGGCAGCCATGTTTAGTATCTCAGAAACTGCCTGAGAATAAACACAACACTTTAAAAGCCAAGTCAGAATATGTGAAAGACAAATTTTGAGTGACACCATTTGAGACCTGGGATGCAATGACACTTGAAATCAGAACCACCACCTATACTTTTCAGTTACTTAAACCAATAAATTCCGGTTTTTTACTTAAGCCGGTTTTAGTTGCAACCAAAAGTCCTAACTGATGCAAGCAAGAATTCATGCATCGTTACCAGGAAGTTCCTAAAACAAAACAAAACCGCTAGTGATCAGCTCTGTAAGTCAGTAGCTTAAAGAATAGGAAAACAATGACCTTAGAAGCAGGGACTGGAGGGAAAAAAACAGCAACGAACTTCAATCAGGAAACCTTCAAATCCCGTCTTGAACCTCAAATCACTACCAAAACCTCAAATCACTACCAACCCCTGGTGTGACCATGGGTCAGGGGCTAAGTTTTTCTGAACCTAAAGAGGCCACGCCTCTTTAGGGAGGGGATGGCAGTCACACCATCTGGCAGGCTTGTAGAGATGCTTGAATGGGAATGCATGTGAAAGGGCAGAGCCTGGCATATGGTTGGGGCTCAGTCTATAGGAGTTTACAAAGAAACTTTCCCATGTGGACACCACCCCACCCCACCCCCGCCTCAGCAATTTCTACATGCGTGCCCAGTTCCCCCTGAACATCTGGGTCCCTTCCATCAACTGCTTTGGATCAGAGCAGAAAGGCACCATCTCCTCACCCTGGTTTCTGTCTTTCCATACCTGGGGTGTCAGTCTGTGGGATGAGAAGGGAGAAACCATCAAGTTCCTGCTCACAGGTTCCTGGATCCACAGACACACACAGACTCCGCTCCTCAGTAGCAGAGACTTGGGGGCGTACATTTCAAGAGGTGGCAGAACTGCCTATTCAAAGACAAGTTTATGGGGTCAGAAGGTACCCAGCCCATCATCCTTCATTCCTCTCACTCGGTGGCACCATTTTTATCCCAGTCATTCAGGCCACCACCATGGAACATTTGTACAAATGGAAGCCACTCCTTCCTCCAGACCAGTGCTGCCTGTCAGAACTTCGGCAATGATGGAAATATTCTCTACCTGTGTTTTCCAATACAGTAGCCATTAGTCACATGTGGCTATTAAGCACTTGAAAAGTGGCCAGTATGACTGAGGAACTGAATTTTCATTTTATTTAATTTTAATTTTAATTTAAATAGCCACACGTGGCCAGTGGCTACTGTACTGGACAGTGCAGCTCCACAGTGTGACAAGAGGGAGAGGTGTATGAAATACTGTTGGGGAGCTACACAGGCCCAGATCGAGTTGGGCTCTGGTAGGCCAAGGGGAAGAGTTTGGGTTTTATTTTTAAGTGTAATGGGAAGTTAATTATCTACTACAGCTAATAAGAGATGACAAATTGCTCCCAAATTTAGCGGCTTAAACTACAAACATTTACAGGCATACCTCATTTTATTGCACTTCAAAGATAGTGCGACTGGGGTAAGGTCCACTTCCAAGTTCATTCGCAAGGCTGTTGGCCTCAGGTCCTTCTTGACTGTTGGCCAGAGACCTCAGTTCTGACCATGTAGGCCTCTGCATAGAGCAACTTCCTTGAGGGTGAGCCAGCAAGGGGGTGAGAATGCACCTAAAACAGAAACCACAGCCTTTTAGTAACCTGATCTATGAAGTGACATTTCAACACTTTGGCTGCATTCTTTTCACTAGAAGTAAGTCATTAGGTCCAATCCATGCTTAAGGAAAGGGGATCACATCAGGGGGTGAATATCAGGAGGGGGGATCATTGGGGTCATCTTAGAGGCTGCCCACCCCAGGAAGCCACCGGGGGGTTCTGAGCAGGAGAGTGACAAGACCCGGTTGACTGTTTCTAAAATAAGCAATAGAGTCACATGATACAAGATTAAAGTCCAAAAGCCTATAAGGGGACTTCCCTGGTGGTCCAATGGTGAAGAATCTGCCTGCCAATGCAGGGGACGCGGGTTCGATCCCTGGTCAGGGAACTAAGATCCCACATGCTGCGGGGCTACTGAGCCCTTGCACCTCAACTAGAGAGCACGCGCACCACAACTACAGAGCCCACCTGCCCTGGAGCCCGCATGCCACAACTAGAGAGAAGCCCACGCACCACAACAGAAAAAAGATCCCGCATGCTACAACAAAGACCTGACACAGCCAAAAATAAAAATAAATAAATAAATACAAATCATTTAAAAAACAAAACAAAACAAAAAACCGAAACAAAGGGTATAAGATGAAAAGCCCCCCTAGCAAGAATTCATGCATCGTTACCAGGAAGTTCCTAAAACAAAACAAAACCGCTAGTGATCAGCTCTGTAAGTCAGTAGCTTAAAGAATAGGAAAACAATGACCTTAGAAGCAGGGACTGGAGGGAAAAAAACAGCAACGAACTTCAATCAGGAAACCTTCAAATCCCGTCTTGAACCTCAAATCACTACCAAAACCTCAAATCACTACCAACCCCTGGTGTGACCATGGGTCAGGGGCTAAGTTTTTCTGAACCTAAAGAGGCCACGCCTCTTTAGGGAGGGGATGGCAGTCACACCATCTGGCAGGCTTGTAGAGATGCTTGAATGGGAATGCATGTGAAAGGGCAGAGCCTGGCATATGGTTGGGGCTCAGTCTATAGGAGTTTACAAAGAAACTTTCCCATGTGGACACCACCCCACCCCACCCCCGCCTCAGCAATTTCTACATGCGTGCCCAGTTCCCCCTGAACATCTGGGTCCCTTCCATCAACTGCTTTGGATCAGAGCAGAAAGGCACCATCTCCTCACCCTGGTTTCTGTCTTTCCATACCTGGGGTGTCAGTCTGTGGGATGAGAAGGGAGAAACCATCAAGTTCCTGCTCACAGGTTCCTGGATCCACAGACACACACAGACTCCGCTCCTCAGTAGCAGAGACTTGGGGGCGTACATTTCAAGAGGTGGCAGAACTGCCTATTCAAAGACAAGTTTATGGGGTCAGAAGGTACCCAGCCCATCATCCTTCATTCCTCTCACTCGGTGGCACCATTTTTATCCCAGTCATTCAGGCCACCACCATGGAACATTTGTACAAATGGAAGCCACTCCTTCCTCCAGACCAGTGCTGCCTGTCAGAACTTCGGCAATGATGGAAATATTCTCTACCTGTGTTTTCCAATACAGTAGCCATTAGTCACATGTGGCTATTAAGCACTTGAAAAGTGGCCAGTATGACTGAGGAACTGAATTTTCATTTTATTTAATTTTAATTTTAATTTAAATAGCCACACGTGGCCAGTGGCTACTGTACTGGACAGTGCAGCTCCACAGTGTGACAAGAGGGAGAGGTGTATGAAATACTGTTGGGGAGCTACACAGGCCCAGATCGAGTTGGGCTCTGGTAGGCCAAGGGGAAGAGTTTGGGTTTTATTTTTAAGTGTAATGGGAAGTTAATTATCTACTACAGCTAATAAGAGATGACAAATTGCTCCCAAATTTAGCGGCTTAAACTACAAACATTTACAGGCATACCTCATTTTATTGCACTTCAAAGATAGTGCGACTGGGGTAAGGTCCACTTCCAAGTTCATTCGCAAGGCTGTTGGCCTCAGGTCCTTCTTGACTGTTGGCCAGAGACCTCAGTTCTGACCATGTAGGCCTCTGCATAGAGCAACTTCCTTGAGGGTGAGCCAGCAAGGGGGTGAGAATGCACCTAAAACAGAAACCACAGCCTTTTAGTAACCTGATCTATGAAGTGACATTTCAACACTTTGGCTGCATTCTTTTCACTAGAAGTAAGTCATTAGGTCCAATCCATGCTTAAGGAAAGGGGATCACATCAGGGGGTGAATATCAGGAGGGGGGATCATTGGGGTCATCTTAGAGGCTGCCCACCCCAGGAAGCCACCGGGGGGTTCTGAGCAGGAGAGTGACAAGACCCGGTTGACTGTTTCTAAAATAAGCAATAGAGTCACATGATACAAGATTAAAGTCCAAAAGCCTATAAGGGGACTTCCCTGGTGGTCCAATGGTGAAGAATCTGCCTGCCAATGCAGGGGACGCGGGTTCGATCCCTGGTCAGGGAACTAAGATCCCACATGCTGCGGGGCTACTGAGCCCTTGCACCTCAACTAGAGAGCACGCGCACCACAACTACAGAGCCCACCTGCCCTGGAGCCCGCATGCCACAACTAGAGAGAAGCCCACGCACCACAACAGAAAAAAGATCCCGCATGCTACAACAAAGACCTGACACAGCCAAAAATAAAAATAAATAAATAAATACAAATCATTTAAAAAACAAAACAAAACAAAAAACCGAAACAAAGGGTATAAGATGAAAAGCCCCCCTCCAGCCCTGTCCCCAGCCGCTTAACTCCCCCTTCCTATAGGCAACCAATGTTCCCATACCTCATGTGGCCTTCCAGAGGGGGGTCCATGCGTACAGAAGCAGATTCATCTGTGGGAGTTAGTGTTGTTCACTAAATATTTCCAATTCTATTCTCCTTCCAGGCGTATAGTCGTTATTCCAGAATCTATTTCTCTGTAGCAAACCACTCACAACTTAGTGGCATAAAACACCAACTTATTAGGCTGATGGATTTTGCGGGTTGGGAATTCAGACAGGACACAGCAGGGATGGCTGTCTGCACCACAATGCCAGGGGCCTCAGCTGGGGCTGATGGGAATGCCCGGGAGCTGGAATCACCCAGGGGCTTCTTTGCTCAACTGTCTTGTGCTCTAGGTGGTACAACTGGAAGGCTGGGCTCAGCTGGAACTGTCAACCATAGCAGAGCAATGACCAATCTACACGTGAACAATCTATTCAGTGTGGGCTTATCACATCACAGCACAGCTGATGAGCCTGAAGGAACATCCTGAGAGAACAAGCATTGCAAGAAACCCAGGCTCCATGGCTTTTTGTGACCTGGCCTCAGATCTCATGTGTATCACTTCCACCATATTCTACTGATGACGAGAGTCACTAAAGCCAGGCCAGAAGTAAGGACAGGGAAATGAGAGCCCACCTCTTGCTGTGTGGGTGGCAAGGTCACACTGCAGAAATGCCTGTGGGATGGGAGTGTATTGCTACATTCATCTTTGGAAAATACAATCTCCCACAGTAGTGTCGGACCTCCACACCCTTCTCAACTTAGTTGTGGCCATGTGGTTGCCTTAACCAATGAAATGTGAGCAGAAGTGACTTGTGTCACTTTCAGATGCAAGCTTTAAGGGTCATCATATGATTCCCCACATTTCCTTTTACTGCCTGACATTGCAGAAGCGCAGATTGACAGGGAGTCTCTAGTGTCCTGGGTCCCTGAGTGACTACCCCTAGTGGAGCCTCCCAACTTCCCAACAACCTGCACTGGACACAGGGTGTACCTGAGAAGTTAACTTTTGTTGCTTTAAGTCACTGAAATTTGGGGATTGTTTGTTACTGCAGCATAACCTAGCCTATCCTGACCTTTTGTATACAACTACTAGCAAATCCTACCCACTGTTCTGTACTTTCCTTTTTTCAATTTTTTAAAGATTTTAAAAATATTTATTTAATTTATTTATTTGGCTGTGCCAGGTCTTAGTTGCGGCATGCAGGATCTTTTAGTTGAGGCATGCGGGATCTAGTTCTCTGACCAGGGATTGAACCTAGGCCCCCTGCATTGGGAGCATGGAGTCTTAGCCACTGGACCACCAGAGAAGTCCCACTTTTTTTATTTAACAATATATCTTGGAGATTGTTTATATCAGTACATGAAGAGCACCCCAACAGTTTTTTTTTTAAAGCTACATAGTATTCCTGTACAGGAAAGGACCAAATTTTACTTAACTAGTCCCTATTAAGGACAATTAGTACATTTGGTGTTTTTGGACAATGCTGCTGTGAACAACCTTGAACATTCATTTCTTATTTTGCTTGAGTCCAATTATATTTGTAAGATAAACCCTAGAAGTGCATATGTCAGACGAATGGTAGCAGACTTCCCTTTTAAAAAGGATCACTTTGGTCATAGCTAGAGAACGGGTTGAAGAGTCAGAACCCAAGAGTTGTGTGTGATACCATCCCCTCCTCACCCCATATCAATCACCAAGTCTTATTCATTCGAACTCTGTGATAGCTCTCAACCTGGCCATTTGTCTGCACCCACTGGCCACTGCCCCAGCACAGTGCATCATTCCTCTCTCCAGTGATTCCTATTAAAAGGGCCTCCCACCTGTCTTACTCAGGATACTTGGCTCTAAACAATGAAGCTGATTCTGGGTAACTTAGGCAGACAAGGAACTGATTGGATGCTCTTGGGTGCTTGCTGAATTTCCCTACCCCAGGAAGGGCCTGGCTGGACCACCTCCCCCTCTTCTTCCACTGCCACCATAATGAACCCTAAATGGTCCTCTGATGTCTTATGTTAATCACTTGCTTTGGATTTCAGAGACCTGCTTACAAACATTGGAAACGCTCCAGGTACCAGGGACCTTAGTGAGGAAATTCTGCCTCCTCTCTGATTTCCCTAGTGGAAAGCAGGGCCTGCCTCTGCATTTTATAGGCTTCCTCCCAAAGGGGAGCGGTGTTCAGATGCTGGGCATCAAAACAATTGGTGTTTACAAGTCAGCCTAGGCCCCTCTCTCCCCACCCTTCACCTCACCCCTAGCACGGTGTGGCTGAGTCAGCAAATATGATCAAACTACTCCCTGGTTTAGCACACCCTGGACAGCTCCCCACTACTCTCAAAATGAAGTCCAGACTCCTTACCTAGCTTCCAAGGACCTCCCTGATCCAGGCCTCTTCAAGGCCTCCCCATGCACACCCCAATGTGTACCTGAAAATCTAGTTCAATGCTCTGCCCTCAGGTGCCAAATGCATGAGCCCTTAACCACCTTCCTCTACAGAACTCTGAACATGTGCTAGCCCTCTAGCCAGAGGCTCTTTCCCTCCCACTCCAGTTACCTCTGAAACCTGCACATTCTCACTTAACTCTCAGGTCTCACTTAGACACAACACCCTTCACTGGGTGAGGTACCTGCCCTTTGTCCTACTGACCACTGGGTTTCCTTCCTTCAAAGTACTTTTCTTTATTCCCCAAAGTATCCTAGATCCATGCACTTTTCTCCATGTCCACTGCCACCTTCTTAGTCCAAGTAACCATCCTCTCTCTCCTTGAATTCAGTAGGCTCCCAACTGCTCACTCTGCTTCCACTCTTGGCCCCCTGAAAGTCTACTAGCTAGAGTGATCTTTTAAAAGTATAAGTCAGGAACTTCCCTGGCGGTCCAGTGGTTAAGACTCCGTGCTCCCAGTGCAGGGGGTGCGGGTTCAATCCCTGGACGGGAACTAAGATCCCACATGCCACATGGCCTAAAAATAAAATAAAGTATAAATCATCCTTTCAAAGGCTCCACATTTCATTTAAGAAAAACAAACAAACTCCTCTCCGTGGTTTACAAAGCCTTTCAGGATCTACCTAGAATCCCTGCTCCTTCAACTCATCTCAGACTTTGGGCCCTGAAGCTACACAGGCCTTCTTCCTGTTCCTTGAACATGCCAAACTTACTCAAACTTAGCTCAAAGCTTTGCACTTGCTGTTGCCTCTGCTTGACACTGTTCCCCTAGATCTTTGTGTGGTTGGATCTGCTCAAATGTCACACCCTGAGACCATTTCCCCTATTTTGTCTTAATGTCTTAATAGCACTTGTCACTCCCTCAGACCATACCATTTATTTGTTTACACATAGGATTACCATATTTATCCCCCTTGAGCAGGTAGGCAGAGAGATTGACTATCTTGCTGGCACCACTGTTTTCCCTAGCACCTGGCCCAGTGCCTGGCACAAAGTATTTTTGGATGAATGAATGGATAGGAATCAGAAAGGCCTAGTTGAATAGGACTCTGCCTTACCCGCAAGTTTGGGCAAGCCTCTGTTTCCTGGTGTGTGAAGTGAGGGTGGAGGGAGTAGGATGTTTAGCTAGAAGGTGTTGATTAGCTGTAAAATTTCGGCGTTGTTTTCTCCCTAGTCCTAGGCCCGCAGCCCTCCACTGGACCTCAGCTCCCCACCTATATAATGGGTGTGAGCTCATTCCCTACGTCTTGGGGTGGTAGCGCTGCCTTATAAGGCAGCAGAGGCCGAGGGCGGACAAGGCCGTGTGGGTGGAGAGAAATCACAACATCCGGCTGTGGGGGCGGGGTGGGGCGGGGCTGGGGCGCCCGCGGTGGCCGGCCTGGATGCCTGGGAGCAGCTCGGGAAGCCGGCACCCTCCTGTGGGCCTCTCCCTGCTAACGATGTGCGCCCTCCAGAATGGGCCGGCCCAAAGGAATACGGCTGGATACACGGCCCGAACTTGCTTGAGGCTGGCCTGCAAGAGGCCCAAGATACCAAGCGCATCCCCTACAAACCCTGGACAAGCCAAGGCGAGCCAAAAGGACCTGGCCCACACCCACATCTAATGGCCCAATCAGGGTGCAAAGCTGAGAATGACTGAAGCTTCCTTCATCCAATCAAGTACCAGAGATCCGGGGCGTGACCCAGAGGACCCACCTCTTTTGTCCCAGCGGAGGGCTCGGCCCTAATTGGCAGTTTGGTATCCTACGAAGGCCCAGAAATTCGAACGTAGAGGCTGAACCCCACCGCAGACCAACCAGGAAGAGGTGACGTTTTAGGTCCCGCCCCCTGTTCCTTTGAACGAATTCCTGGCTGTGGGGGCGGGGGATGATGAAGAGGCTGTCTAATGGGAAGACGGCGCGGCGAGCGCTCTCCCGGTTATTGGCTGAGTAAAGTAAACAGAGGGCGGGCCGGGGCGGGGCGTGCCGGCGCAGGGGTGGCCCCCGGGAGGGGGCGCAGAGTGCTCGGCGGGCTG
>NW_020173241.1:855898-875507 GCF_003031525.2 Neophocaena asiaeorientalis asiaeorientalis | reverse complement strand
AGCCGCGCCGATCGCCATCCGGCCCCGGCTCCCTCGCGCAATCCCGGCCGGTGGCGCGGCCCGGCGGGCCCGGGGGCGCCGCAGCCCATGGAGCTCGAGAACATCGTAGCGAACACGGTGCTACTCAAGGCCCGGGAAGGTGAGGCTGTTGGGTGAGGAGAACGCGGGCGCGCGGCCTCAGAGCTCGACCGGGTGCCTCAGCCGCCCGATCCTCTAGGGCAGCTCGCTCCGTGCCCCGCACCTCGCGCAGACACGAGCCCTTCCGGCCTGTGGTCCTCTTTCTCCGCACCTGCCCCCCGGGAGCTAGAGCCCAGCAAGGGGTGGGTCAGGCCGCCGCCCGCGCGGCGAGGAGGTGGGGTCGTGGTGAGGGAGTGAGAGGAGGAGAGAGGAAGGAAGAGGGAAGGGTGGGACCCCAGCCCCGGGAGAGCCTCTCTGAGCCCTCTCCCAGGTGAGAGGTAAGAAGATGCCCCAGGAAGGGAAAGGGGCAGCCCACACCCCACGTGCCCGGGCCCAGACTCCGGCGCCCAGCCTGGGCCGGCACAAAGTTGGTGCAGGGTAAAAGGTTTGGAAAATAAATTAACCGAGGCTCTGCCGTAGCACAGCCTTTGCGAGGTGGGGAAACTGCTGGTCATATATGCTACCAGCATGACTGCCACTTGCTCGGTGCCTCAGGACACTGGGGACAGAGGTGAATGGGTCACAGTTTTTGCCCTCGGGAGTAGCGGGGCAGATGGGCACAGAAAAAACTGGAAGCTGAGTTTTGAAGGAAGGGAGGCATGCCAGGCTGGTAGGACTGTTAAGTGCAAGGCCTGGCAGAGGGAGCCTGTCTTGTGAACCTAGTGTTGCTGAGCTCCTCAGGCATTACCAGGCACCTGCTCTATGAGGATCCTGGGGATGCATAGGGACCAGACTTGGTCCTCATTGCCTTGCGGTCAGTCTGCCCCTCACCTGCCACTGTTCACCTCAGTAGCATAATCACCGAACACCTACTCTGTGCCCTGTCCTGTCCAGGGTGCCAGGGACCAGCAGAGAAGACACTTCTTTTTGGAACTCTAGGGCAGGGAGGTCAGGACTCTTTGCTGGGGTTTCAGGCTGAAAAAGACATCTGCTTCGCCTTTCTGACCTATTTTACAGGTGGGAAACTGAGGCTTAGATCAGTGCCTAGCCCCAAGGACACACAGTGAGACTGGTTGACTCACGCCTAGGACACAGGATGTCCCCAATGCAGTCTATAGGAAACCCAGAGGAACCCCCAGCTGGCACAGCATCTGGTGCCCCCTGCCTGCCCCGCGCATGTTGACCCTGGGGAAGTGCTGCCTGGAAATGGGCATGGCAGTCTGGGTCCTCAGTGCCCAGAGCCTTCCTTATCTCCTGTCCGTTATGGAGTCCTGGGGCTGGGCCTTCCTCCCAGCCTCTGGGGGCATCTGCCGATTCTGTTCTGCCTCGTCATCCAGCCATCCAGGGAGGAGGGGTGGGGAGAGCCTGGCCAGGCCTCCCTCCCTGGAGCTGTAGCCAGTTCAGGCCTCAGGCCTGCTGAGAACACTGCCTTGCCTGACCAGAGAGTGTGGGCACCTTCTGATAGGCTTCCTCAGGAGGCATAGGGGGTTATGGCCAGACTGAGACCAATGCCTTCACTGGAGAATCCTTACTGCAACCTGGCTCTGTCCCTCTCACCTGGGTGGCTCTAGACAAGTCTCTTCTCTCTGAACTTCAGTAACTCTTTTTGTGGGATGGTTGAGGGTGGGACCTGAAAACTAAAGGAAATCCCAGTTGTCACTGAGTTTTGAACCCTGGTCTGTAGATTGAGTGCATTGGAATCCCTTCATGAGCTGGCTGACAGCTTGGACCCCAGGCCTTTGCCAGCTTCCCAAGTGATCTGAGGCCCTGAGTGATTTGGGATTGCATGTATTCAGTTGACACCTGATGCCAGGCATGTTTGCGGTGGGAGAAGAGCTTGGGTTGTGGTCCTAGGGAGCTGGGTTCAAGTCCTGACTCCGGGACCTCCAGCCTTCGTAATCTTGGACCAATTGACTCCTCATTTCAGGGCCTCGGTTTTCTCATAAAATTGGGCCAGGTCTGGAAGAATTGCTATGAGGATGAAGTGGGACAGCACTGGAGGTGTGAACCCTCACTTAGTCCTCCTTCCTTTCCCAGGCCCCCAGAGGCACGGGGAGGGGACCAGGCTGGGGTGGGGAGGAGTCCCACTGGCTCTGGTGGCAGTTCCAGGACAGGATATTTGCATGTGACTCTGCTGCTGCCTTGATGTGGCTGGGAGGAGGGAGAGGAGGAAGTAAGTGATGGGGGTAGCAGGCGGATGGAGGGGTGGGGGAGGAGTTCCCCTTCTGGGGAGGCCTTGCCCTGGGTTGGGGGGTGGGGGTCTGTTGCTCACTCACAGTGGAGCAATGACTGTGGGGTATGCTGGGTGCAGGCTGCAGGAGGGCTGCTAGCAGGTTTCCCAATGGGTACCCTACAACACTTCCTCTTCCAGGCAGCTTAGGTCAGGGAGCCTATTGGAGGACCCAGCCTTGCCCTCTCCCTAGACGGTGGCTCCTCCTGCACCACCTGCCTTCAGCCAGGTCAGATGGAAACAAGGCTGGGTAAACCATAGGGGAAACTGAGGCCAGGCAAGGGATAGTGGCGGCCTGAGGTTGCCACTGAGTTGTTGGAGCGGGGACCCACCTCTTGCCACAGCTCTACTGGGTACTGGACACAGACTTTCCTGGTCACCATCACAATACCTCTGGAGATGGCTCTGGACCTGAAGTACACATGGAGAAATTGAGGTTCCTAGAGAGCAAGTGATGGGCCTGAAGTGTAAAGTGGAGATTCAAACCCAGGTCTGTAAGATTCCAAGACTCAGGCTCCTTCCACCATTTTCAACCTCATGGCCCACAGGCCACATCTAGCTAGATCTCTAACATATTTTATTTATTGGGCTGCAGTGGTTTTTTTAAAATATAGGAACCAATATTTCATGTAACGGTCCAGAGTCTCAGCTGATTTTGAAAAGTCAAAAGAGCTGGCCACGCTGGGCCAGCATTCTTGCCCAGTAACAATCAAGCAGTCAGCCGTGGTTGTGCTGCAGCTGCCCCTGTTTGAAGCGGCCTGCCAGGTCCAGTTCCCACACTCCTCACCACTCCCTGTTGTCTACCATCTGGCCCACATTTACTGTACCTGTCTGGCTCTGTAGGCATTTGAGCTGCTACCCTGGTCTCAGCAGCTACAGATGAGGGGTCAGCTAGGTAAAATGAGGCAGGTAGCAGGACCAGGAAAGCAGGGGTAGGGATCCTGAGTGTCAACCCTCCTGCCACCACTTTGTTTGCATCTCTGATAGCTCTGATGCAGGGCCTCGTAATAGGGGCCTGGAGCCTACCTGGTGACCCAGGCTGCCCTCTGCCTCTGGCATCTCTCAGGCATGTCCCACATGTCCTGGAACATCTCCCTTCTGGGCCTTGACTTACACAGTTCCCACCACTATCGTGTCCTTCTCTTTCTTCACCTGGGAAACTCCTACCTGGTAGGAAGAAGCTGAGGCCTGCCAAAGCTACCTGGAAACCCCACTCTCCCCCAGTGGCTGGCCTCATGCCCCTCTTGGCTCTTCCAGCCCAGAAGCCCCTAGCAGGTGGGCCTAGGGGCCCATGTGTGTCCTGGAACCCAGCGAGGGCATGTTGCAGCATGCGGAAGGAAGGCCCGAGGTGCCTCCCAGAGTGGACTGGGCCTAGGCTGGACCCTGAAGGCCTCTGGATTGCACTGAGGGTGGAGGGGAGGCACGGCAGTGGCGGGACTCGAGACTCAGCACCTGTTTGCTTCCACAGGTGGTGGCGGGAATCGCAAAGGCAAAAGCAAGAAATGGCGTCAGATGCTGCAGTTCCCTCATATCAGCCAATGCGAAGAGCTGCGGCTCAGCCTTGGTGAGACCTGGGTAGAGACGGGGGCTGGGGTGAAGAGGTGAGAGGGTCCTGCTGGTGCCAGGGGACCTCCCCCAAGACCTTGCCTCAGGGTGGAGGGGCAGGGTTGGGGGTTTTGGGGAGCAGAGAAATTGAGGCCGCACCACCAACCCAGTTTCAGTTCCTGGGCTTGGGCTGGGTGGAGGGCAGAGAGCACATAGGACAGCAGCGGGTGGTTGGGGTAGGCGTGGGGAGGAGGACGGGGTCAGATTGGGGGCGATCTGAGGGAAGCAGCGGAAGGGAGGGCCAGGCCTCGGGCGAGCAGGGCTTGCAGGATGGAGCGGAGGGTGCTTCAGGGGCTGGAGTCAGCCCTCACCGACTGCCCGGGGAGCCCCAGGCCTGTGCTCAGCCCCACCCAGCCTGGCCCTGCGGGTGCCCCGCAAAACCTTAACGAGAAGGGCCAGACCCCCTCTGAAGGCCTGCACGTGGGCTAGGAGTACACCATGGCTGCTTCCACCGTCGGGAAGGAGGCCTAGCCTCGAGCTCGCCGGAAGCCACAGCTTCCTCCCACACTTTCGCCAGGCAGTCAGCAGGTGTGGGCTGGGCCCAAGCCGGGCCGGAACCTCACAGACCACACCCAACCCCAACTGTGACATATGCAAGTGGTGTGAACCCGGAGACAGCAGCTGGAAGTGAGGACCCCGGCTCTGGAGCCACACTCCTGGCTGTGTGACCTTGGGCTAATTACTTATCCTCTCTGGGCCTCGGAGTCCCAAGCTATGATGGCAGTAACAGTAGTGCCACCTCAGTGCTGTGGTGAGGGTTCTAAAGGAGACAATGGCTGCCATACTGCAGGGCTGGAAGATGTTGTTAGGGCCCTGGGCCTGGTGGTGTGGACAGGAGTGCCCTGCCGGTGGGCTCCAGGCCCAGAAATCCAACAGCTCCCACCCCTGCCTGCAGAGCGTGACTACCACAGCCTGTGCGAGCGGCAGCCCATCGGGCGCCTGCTGTTCCGAGAGTTCTGCGCCACGAGGCCCGAGCTGACCCGCTGCATTGCCTTCCTGGATGGGGTGGTGAGTGCAGCCTAGCCCAACACCAAGGGTGGGCAGAGGTCCCGGGCCACATGTGCCCCATCTCCCCACACCTGTTGCTGTACCCAAACCCCAAGCTTCTCTGCCTCCCACCCCGCAGGCTGACTATGAAGTGACCCCTGATGAGAAGCGGAAGGAGTGTGGGTGGCGACTAATGCAGAATTTTCTGAGCCACACGGTGAGTGAGCACTGATGGAGGGATGAGGGCAGCGGGTAGAGCTCAGTGATGGGGAGAGGATTGACCACAGCTCAGGCAGAGAGTGCCCTGGAGCTGCTCCAGGCTCACCAGGCAGCACTGCAGGCATGGAGCCCAGGAGGGTGGGCTGGGGCTCTGGACCCTGCAGCCTGCCAGCAGCTCTGCTTCACCCTGCCTCAAGGGGAACAGCAGAGACCAAGTTCAGCAACTGGGCAGGCTGGCGCACCTCCAGCCCATAGCCACCCCAGCACAGGCCCGAGGTCTCTGCCATCTCTGCCCTGGGGGTGGGTGGCTGGCCAAGGGAACCCCTGCACTGACCTGTCTGTGGCTTGTCCCTAGGGTCCCGACCTCATCCCTGAGGTCCCCCGGCAACTGGTGACTAACTGTGCCCAGCGGCTGGAGCAGGGGCCCTACAAAGACCTCTTCCAGGAGCTCACCCGGTAAGCCTCTCCCTGCCCATAGGCTGAGAATCATGTTCTGACGGGTGGGCTTCTGTGGACCCAGAAGGCTGTGAACAGTTCAGCAGGTGGTGAGGGAGCTCAGCCCCTCACCCCAGCCTTGCACCAGCTCTGTGACCTTGGGCAGGTTGCCTCCCCTCTCTGTGGCATCTTGGGCTTCAGCCAGGATGCATGTCTCCCACCTAGGTGGGTTAGCAAGAGGGTTGGCTGAGGATGCTGCGTTTCAGGCTGAGCATACACATAACAGGGGGCCTGGCCCATCAAGCCAAGAACTCGGGGTGTCA
Organism: Neophocaena asiaeorientalis asiaeorientalis; assembly: GCF_003031525.2. Classification (NCBI taxonomy): domain Eukaryota; kingdom Metazoa; phylum Chordata; class Mammalia; order Artiodactyla; family Phocoenidae; genus Neophocaena; species Neophocaena asiaeorientalis. The sequence continues at coordinate 869,591 of NW_020173241.1, read as the reverse complement.
GGGGCTGACCAGTGGGCTGGGTCTTCTCGGTAGGCTGACACACGAGTACCTGAGTGTGGCCCCTTTTGCCGACTACCTCGACAGCATCTACTTCAACCGTTTCCTGCAGTGGAAGTGGCTGGAAAGGTGAGCTCCTTGAAGGCTGGGCTGGGCTGGGCCAGGTTGTGGGGACTCTCATGGGCGTCAGGCCCCTGATCAGCTAGTGTTTGATCCCCAACCCCTTGTCCACAGGCAGCCAGTGACCAAAAACACCTTCAGGCAGTACCGAGTCCTGGGCAAAGGTGGCTTTGGGGAGGTGAGTGGCCAGGCCAGAGCCCAGCAGAGTGCAGAGGTGGGGTAGGGTGGACCCTGACAAGCCCCTTCCCCCTTTGAGCCCCTGTACCCCCAGGAAGGGCACAGCTGGTCCCCATTTGCCCCATCTACCCTGGCTACAGGTATGTGCCTGCCAGGTGCGGGCAACAGGCAAGATGTACGCCTGCAAGAAGCTGGAGAAGAAGCGGATCAAGAAGCGGAAAGGGGAGTCCATGGCCCTCAATGAGAAGCAGATCCTGGAGAAAGTGAACAGTAGGTTTGTAGTAAGTACAGACAGGAGACCCTTCCCTTTCCCCTGGCCACGCCTGCTCTCCCCACTCGCTGGACTAAGATCTCTTCCCTGCCACAGGCCCCCTCTAGGCACGACGGCCTCCCTTGTCCTCAGAGATGCCTGGGAAGGGTGGGTTTGGGGAATTGACACCTGGCCTAGGGAGCAGGCTGGGCCCCAGGGAGTGGTACTAAGAAGGATTTTTCGGGCGGCTGGCACCAGCCCCCCCACCAGGTGGCCCACGGCCCCTGCTTCAGGGCTCGGACCCTCTTGGTCACAGGTGAGCTTGGCCTACGCCTATGAGACCAAGGACGCGCTGTGCCTGGTGCTGACGCTGATGAACGGAGGCGACCTCAAGTTCCACATCTACCACATGGGCCAGGCTGGCTTCCCCGAGGCTCGGGCCGTCTTCTACGCGGCAGAGATCTGCTGCGGCCTGGAGGACCTGCACCGGGAACGCATCGTGTACAGGTGCAGGGGTGTGGCCCTCCTGGCCAGGGGCCGCAGCTGGGCTTGGTTGGAGGCTGCAGAGAGATGTTGGTGTGCTGGGACTGCCACTGCAGGCACAAGTCTGTCTGGGCTCTGGCTGGGGGCTCCACACTCACCCACACTAGGCAGACTTGAGAGGCTCAGAACCCAGGCTCTGGGGTCTGGTTGACCATTTGTGAATCCCGGCATTGTCGCCCCTCTCTCACTCTGTGACCTTGGCCACTCAGCTCCCTGCTCACAACACCATTTTCTTTCCTGGGAAGCAAAGACTATATATAACTCCTGCCTCTCAGGTTGTTGTAGGGAATGAATGAGATAATGCTGTAAAGTACATAGAACTCGGTAGTGGAGAGCTCCTCTTACTACTATTACTAGTGATGATTTCATTTGAGCCTCACAACAGCTCCATGAGGAGATGGATGAGTAGCCTCATTTGACAGATGGAAAAGGTAGAGTTAGCCACCAGAGTGGAGGGAGAGCACTAGAGGTGAACAAAGCTGCTGGTGATGTCTGGGACGCTTCCCTCTGAGTGGGAACTGCCTTCCACTTGCCTCGTGAGTCCCAGGAGTCCTGGCTGCATAGATCCTTCATCTGCTCCCTCAGGTTGGGGCTGCTGCCAGGGAAGGCAGGGCTGTCTGTCTTCTGGCAACAAAAGGCTCCCACACCTTGCTGCACATCCCATCCTAGGGGGTGAGCGAGCTAGGAGGGGGTGGCCCTGTCTGGCTGCTGGGCAAACTGAGCAGCATCTGATCCTGCCCTTCTCTCCCCACAGGGACCTAAAGCCAGAGAACATCCTACTAGATGACCACGGTGGGTGAGGGGCCACAAAGGGTGGGAGAGGCATGGGGGAGGTCTGGCCCACCTGCCTAACGGGCCTCCCTGCTTCTCCATCCACATTCAGGTCACATCCGCATCTCCGACCTGGGGCTGGCAGTGCACGTACCTGAGGGCCAGACGATCAAAGGCCGTGTGGGCACTGTGGGCTACATGGGTGAGTCTCCCTTCCCCCTGGCCCGCCAGCCTCCTGGGTCCTCTCCCTGTCTTGGGCCCAGTCCCACCACCCCTGTTGGGAAGTCTCCTGTACCTCAGAGAACAGAAAGAGCTGATGTTCTTCTTTTATAGATGAGGAGACCAAGACTCAGCCAGGGCCCCACACACTGTGAATCCACAGCATTCACTCACTACATATTCATTGAGCTACTCCTACTGGCCGGGCCTACAGGTGGCTACCAGTGAAAGACAAGGGCCTCATACCTGTTTCCATGGCCCCGGCTCTCCACTCCCAAGACCTGCCCGTGCTAGAAGTGGGAGTGCCCATCTGTGGCAGAGGCCAAGATATGGCCCCAAATTCCCCTTGGGACCACGTGACACAGTCGACAGAGCTCCAGCTATGGGCTCCACCTCTTCCTTGTTACGTGTCCTCGGGCCGGACATTCTGCTTCTCCCAGCCTCACTTTCCCTGACTGTAAAGTGATCATCACCTACTCCCAGGGTTGCCTTGAAGATGAAAAGAGGTAGTAGAGGCAAAAATCCCTACCTGCCTGTCCTGGCAGGCAGTAGCTATCCAGCAAATCAGTTGCTGTCTTCTTTCCTCTCTTTGATATTAAATCTAAAGGTTGCAAACTGGCAGCCACACTAAGCCTAATTTGGCCTCCATCTGTGTTTAAATCAAATTGTTTTTCAAACAATTTGAATTGATCGCCAACATTTGATAACCCAGACAGCTTCACGTTAAAAATACGGATTTCTGACTTCTCTTGAAAAGTCAGAAGACGTGGCCCCCTGCAGGGCCATACCAGCACACTTTGATGGGATGTGTGCTCTCCAACTCACCTCAGTCCCCACCGGGCTGCTGATGGTGCCTGCCTGGGTGGTGCCAGTGGGTGTCTGAACTGGTTACCCCACCTTGACATGCATGCTGGGCATTCCTGGGGCCCCGGGGCTCAATTCCGCCTCCTGCCCCGTCTTAACTCCTGTGCTGTCCCTCCCAGCCCCAGAGGTGGTGAAGAACGAACGGTACACATTCAGCCCGGACTGGTGGGCACTAGGCTGCCTCCTGTACGAGATGATCGCAGGCCAGTCACCCTTCCAGCAGAGAAAAAAGAAGATCAAGCGGGAGGAGGTGGAGCGGCTGGTAAAGGAGGTGCCCGAGGAGTACTCAGAGCACTTTTCCCCGCAGGCCCGCTCGCTCTGTTCCCAGGTACAGCAGCCAGCAGGAGGCCCAACCGGCCAGGGCTGGGGCTGGGGGCACCTCTCCCGGGGCTACCCTGACCACCCTGCCTTGCTGTAGCTCCTCTGCAAGGACCCTGCTGAGCGCCTGGGGTGTGGGGGGGGCGGTGCCCGCGAGGTGAAGGAGCACCCCCTCTTCAAGAAGCTGAACTTCAAGCGGCTGGGAGCCGGCATGCTAGAACCACCCTTCAAGCCTGATGTGAGTGCTGCCCACTCCTGCCGAGGGCAGGGCCAAGCCCTGGCTGGGGGGCAGGGGTGGGTGGGAAAGGTTGGGGGCTCTTGGAGGATTGGTTGGGACACCCTCATTGCAAGTGTTAGAAAACTCAAGTGTGTTAACCAACAAAACAGAATTCACCGGGCTCAGAAAAATGAAAAGCTGTGGGAGAGGCCTTGCTTTTGGCCCACCCGATCCAGGGCTCCAACAATGTTGCAGGAATTCTGTCTTCCTCTCTCTGACCACTGCTGGTCAGTGTGCAGGCTTCTCTTTCAGGCAGCTGTCCCCAGGGTGTGGCAGGCCTACGTCTTAACAGCTCAGCCACCCTAGAAGACAGAGAGTGCCTCTTGCCCAATAATTTCAAAAGAAGTCCGAAAAGGAAAAACAAGGCCTGAGGCTGATGCTCATTGCCTGATTGCCCAGAGGGCCCTCAGCAGCCACATCTGGATCCTATACCCACCTGAGCCACTGCCAGTGGTGGGAGATCAGTTTCCCAAAGGAAAACTAAGATGCCTTGCCAGCAGGGGAAAGGGCCATTGGGCTGGCAAAATATCTGCTGCCCACTACACCTGGCAACGCTGACCTCCTGTCTGGGAGTAGGACACTCCCCTCTGCAGAGTCTCACTCATTTACTGAGCATCTCAGTGGGTCAGGCATCCTCCTGGCAGAAACATCCTCGAGTCATCAAATTCTAAGTGGCAGAAGCCCAACTCAAACTTACACCCAACATGGAGCTTATTGGTTCATTTGGCCAGAAAGTCCCAGAGTAGGGCCAATGTCAGGGTTTCATACCATGTTGTCAGGACTCCATCTCTTGGCTCTGCTGCAGCCTGTTGACTGTTCTCCCACTGAATTCAGGCTTCTCTGTATAAAGTCATAGGGAAGGTTCTGATTGGCCAAGATTAGATCACGTGCTTGCCCCCCTCTCATGTGTAAGAGGACTGGGACCTGTGATTGACAGTTCACCAGGAACACGGGGGAGGAAGGTAGGTGATGGGCAGGCCAGGTTGGTGGCTGTCCACCATGCACGTGATTGTTTACACATTCAACAAATATTCTGAGTGCCCATATGTACCAGACCTCAGAATTAATAGAGTCAACAGGACCCAGTCCTCCCTTCATGTTCTAGTGGGAAGACACAGCAAAATAAACCAGTAAGTGAAGAAAGAGTGGTGGGGGGGTGGGAGTATTTCTAGACAGGATGGTCTCTGAGGAGCTGTTGGTTAAGTAGAAGCCTACAATACGTGAAGCACAGAGCTGTACCAGGATTGGGGCATGAGCACTCCAGGGAGAAGGAGCAGCCAGGCATTAAGATCCTAGTGCAGGGACCAGCCTTGAGGTGGAGCAGCAGGGACCAGCCTTGAGGTGGAGCAGCAGTGAAGGCCAGTATAGCTGGCGTGAGCATGTGCAGGGAATGTGGAGCAAGGATGTGAGGTGGGGGTGTGGGCCACAGAGCAGGGGAGCAGGAGCGGGAGTGGGAGGCCACCTAGTGGGCTGCTGCCTCTGCAGAACTGCATCTTGCAGGTGGGTCTCACCAGCAACCCACGGTTTTAGCCTTGGTGTGGGCAGTTGAACTGAGAGCCTGACTTCCGGCAGCCTGCCTCAGGGCTGGCCCTGCCACTCGAGTTTACTCCTCCTTCCCTGCATACCAACCTTGAAAATCAGTGCCCTGGAGTTTAACTTTTTTTAGAAGCAGCGGATGAAAAATGTGCTTGATGATGATATAGTTTTTAACAGCTTTATTGAGTTCATATACCATACAACTCACTCCTTGAAAGGATATAATTAAATGGCTTTTAGCATAGTCAGGTTGTGCAACCATCACCGCAATCAATTTTAGAACGTTTTCATCACCCCTCCCCCCAAAGTACCCCATACTCATTAGCAGTCATTCCCCATTCTCCCCTCCCCTGGCCCTTGGCATCCACTCATCGTGTGTGTGTGTGTGTGTGTGTGTGTGTGTGTGTGTGTGTGTGTGTGTGTGTCTGCGTTGTGTCTTCGTTGCTGTGCGCGGGCTTTCTCTAGTTGCGACGAGCGGGGGCTATTCTTTGATGTGGTGCACGGGCTTCTCATTGCGGTGGCTTCTCTTGTTGCGGAGCACAGGCTCTAGGCATGCAGGCTTCAGTAGTTGTGGCTCACGAACTCTAGAGTGTAGTCTCAGTAGTTGTGGTGCATGGGCTTAGTTGTTTCACGGCATGTGGGATCTTCCCAGAACAGGGCTCGAGCCCGTGTCCCCTGCATTGGCAGGCAGATTCTTAACTGCGGCGCCACCAGGGACATCCCTACTAATCTACTTTATGTCTCTCTATATTTGCCTATTCTGGACATTTCATATTAATGGGATTATATAATATGTGGTCCTTTGTGACTGGCTTTTTGCACTTTGCATACTGTTTTCAGGGTTCACCAATGTTGTAGCGTTTATTGGTCCTGCATTCCTTTTTTATGACTGAATAATATTCCATTGTATGAATATGACACACTTTGTTCATCAGTTGATTGACATTAGCGTTGTTTCCACTTTGGGGCTATGATGAATAATGCTGTTTTGAGCATTCACGTACAAGTTTTTGTGGGGACATATGTTTTCATTTCTCTGGGACATACACCTAGAAGTTGAATGCTGGCTCATATGGTAACTCTATGTTTAACCTTTTGGGGAACTGCCAGACTTTTCCAAAAAGCGGCTGTATGATTTTACATGATAATATTTTGACATCCTTAACAGTAGGACTTAGAAAAAAATGTAACGATGAAAAAAGAAGTGGCCTTCTGGAGTGAGGTGGGCTCCTGGCAGAGGGCTGGGGGCACAGAGAGGTGGGAGGAATGTTCTAATCCTTTGGTTGGCTGTGAAGCAGAAGGGGATGGAATATGCCATTGGACATCCCAGGACAGAGGACCTATCAGCTCCAGGCCCCGCATGGAGTACCCAGCTGAGATTCAGTCTACGCTGCCCTCACCAGTTGCACCTAGACAGCTGTATACAGGTGGAGGGGGGTGCCTGTTACTGATTCCGTATGGCACTGTGGGGGCTGTTTGGCCACCGTGGGTCAGCTCTGCAGCCTTGTCAGGCAGTGAGCAGTGAGGGATAATGAGCCCCAGTTTAGAGGGGAACTTGGGCGTCAGAGAGAAGGGACTGCCGTGCTCAGGAAGTGCATGGGGCACTTGTGTTTTGTTTCGTTTTGTTTTGGAAGTGTAGTAGATTTACAATGTTGTGTATTAGTTTCTGGTGTACAGCAAAGTGATTCAGATATATATATGTACGGATGTATATATGTGTATATGTGTGTGTATACATATTCTTTTTCAGATTCTTTTCCATTGTAGTTTATTACAAGGGATTGAATATGGTTCCCCACGCTATATAGTAAGACCGTGATGTTTATCTGTTTTATATATTGTAAAATATATCTGCTAATCCCAAACTCCTTATTTATCCTCCCCGCTTCCTCTTTGATAACCATGAGTTTGTTTTCTATGTCTGTGAGTCTGTTTCTGTTTTGTAAATAAGTTCATTTGTATCATTTTTTTAGATTGCACATATAAGTGATGTCATGTTAAATATATTTGTCTTTTTTTTTTTTTTTTTTTTTGGCGGTATGCGGGCCTCTCACTGCTGTGGCCTCTCCCGTTGCGGAGCACAGGCTCCGGACGCGCAGGCTCAGCAGCCATGGCCCATGGGCCCAGCCGCTCCGCGGCACGTGGGATCCTCCCGGACCGGGGCACAGACCCGTGTCCCCTGCATCGGCAGGCAGACTGTCAACCACTGAGCCACCAGGGAAGCCCAATATATTTGTCTTTGTACGACTTACTTCACTTGGTATGATAATCTCTGGGTCCATCCATGTTGCTGCAAATGGCATTATTTCATTCTTTTTTATGTCTGAGTAATATTCCACTATACATTATTTATATACATATGCCACATCTTCCTCACCCACTCATCTGTGGATGGACACTTAGGTTTTTTCCATGTCATGGCCATTGTTAATAGTGCTGCTGTAAACGCTGGGGGCACCTGCAAACCAGGAAGCTGCAAGGGTCAGGGCAAACCCAGCCCCAGCTCAGGGTTGAACTGCCCTCCTGTCGAGGAGGGGTGTGTGTGGTGTTCCTGTCTAACCACAGCCTCTGTCCCCCCAGCCCCAGGCCATTTACTGCAAGGATGTTCTGGATATCGAACAGTTCTCCACAGTTAAGGGTGTGGAGCTGGAAGCCACTGACCAGGACTTCTACCAGAAATTTGCCACGGGCAGTGTGTCCATCCCCTGGCAGAATGAGGTGGGGACCTGCCCAGCTGATGGGGTGGGCTCTAGAGGGGCACCCTTGGGGTCAGTACTCATAGCTACCTGTTCTGTGGCAGATGGTGGAGACCGAGTGCTTCCAGGAGCTGAATGTCTTCGGGCTGGATGGCTCGGTTCCCCCAGACCTGGACTGGAAGGGCCAGCCGCCTGCACCCCCAAAGAAGGGACTGCTGCAGAGGCTCTTCAGTCGCCAGGTAACCCCCAGCAGTGTCCTACCTGGGTCCCCCACCTGGCTCCAGGGGACGGTGGGTGGGAGGCAGAGCCGGTGCCTGCATGCGCGGGGAGTAGGCATCCTCCAGCCGTGTCAGCGGTGCCCAGGGTCTCTGGCCTCATTCCCGCCTGTCCCCCACCCCCGGCTGGGCTCACGGCCTCTTTTCTCTTTCCAGAGGTGAGCAGTGTGGGCTCCCCATGGGTTGGCCTTGCTGCCCGGCCTTGGGGAGCCACAGACAGCCCATCCATGGCAGAGGCGAGATGTGGGCGAAAGAAGTCTGGTGCCCGCTCCCTACCTCCCCCTGCCCACTGCTTCTGTGCCCAGCACCTGCAAGCTGCTAGCCTTGCTTAGCCATCTGTTTCCCCATGCCCTGCCTCCACCGGCCCCAGGGGAGAGGACCCTGGCAGAGCCTGGGATCCACCTGGTCCTCCTCACTTCAGCCTGTTGCCAGCAGCCTCTGCACTGATGTCCACACATGTCTGGCCTGAGCTGCTGCTCTGGGCCCCTCGTGGGGAGCCCCCTCCTTGGAGCACGGAGCTCCTGGTCTGCCCTGGCAGGGCCGGCCCAGGTGACAGCCCTGGTAGCTAACTGCGCCTGCTCTGCCTCTCTCCCTCCGTGTCTTCCCCGCCCTCCAGGACTGCTGTGGGAACTGCAGCGACAGTGAGGAAGAGCTTCCCGCCCGCCTCGAGCTCCCCACCCGCCTCTAGCCCCCAACCTGAGGCCCCGCCGGGCGGTTGGCGGTAGCAGCTACTCCAAGCGCTGTTTACAGTTTTGCACAGTGGTCTTCCCCATTGTCCACTCAAGTTGTGGCCTGGGGAACACAGCCGGAGCTGTCCCCAGTGCCCTCTGCCCCTCAGCCCCTGGTCTGGCTGAGTTTGGCAAGGCCTGGACTGTCCCTGGGACAAAGGTGCGTCCCTTCAGCTCTTGTCTGTGGAGCTCGGGGCTTTCTGTATTTATGTCTTTGTACGAATGTATATAGCAACCAGAGCGTTCTTAAGACCCCCCCCTGGAGCCGGCAGAGGGGCTGCTGCCACACTCCAGGCACCTCAGGCCCAGCTCAGACGGGCGAGGTTGGGCCAGGCCAGGCCCCTGGGCCCCCAGCACTGTGCTTGCCACCGCCGACCTCCGAGTGAGACTCGTGCCTGCCCCTGCCGCCCTGGGCTTAGGCCGCCACCTCTGGGGCCCAATACTGTCCCTTCTCAGCACCTGTCAGAGCTGGATCTGGGACCTCTCTGTCCCCTAGGCCTGTGCCAAAGTGTGACCAGAGATTGGGCTGACCCTGGGACCCCTCAGTCCACTGCCCAGGCTGTCCCAGATGGGTCTGCCTCTGCCTTCCAGCTCCCAGGTCACCTTGTCCCTTGTGCTGGGCCCTGTCCTGAAGACACCTCATGCAGAAACACCCCAGCCCAGGCCAGGGGAAGGGTAGGGGTGGGGGTGTCCCTGACCAACCCTCAAACATTCCAGACTCCCCTCATAACAGACACATGTGCCCAGCAATAATCCACCCCTCCCAGTGTGTGCCTGTGGGGTATGTGTGTGTGTGTGTGTGTGTGTGTGTGTGTGTGTGTGTGTGTGTGTGTGTGTGAGAGAGAGAGAGAGAGAGAGAGAGAGAGAGAAGGGGGCAGGCGAGGCTGTGGGCCTGCCCTGGCCCAGGCCCCAGCCCTGGCCCCTCCCGGACTGTGATGGCCATCCTGGTCCCAGTGTTAGGATAGTGTGGGATTACAGGGTCCCAGTTTTTCCATATTTAAAGCCAATTTTTATTACCCATTTTGTCCAATATAAGCTGCCACATGTCTCTGTGTGAATACAGTCCGAGCACAAACCTGGCCAGCTGCCCCTGCCTGCCTCTTTCTTGCCCCCTGGTGGTCCAGGGGTCTTCCTGCCTCCCTGGCCCTGCTGGAAGTAGAAAGAGATTGGAAGTGGGGATAGTGGCGGCTGCCCTTCCAGCAAGGCCCAAGGGCCCCCAGGGCCGATCTTGGTGTAGCCTCTCCAGGCAGCCAGGCTTTGGTGGCCTCTGGGCCCAGCAGCTTCCTCAGCAGGTTGAGGCCTGAGAAAAGAAGCCTTGGGTCCCCGCTAGGTATGGGTCTGGCTCTGGAACCACTAGGGTGTGGGCCTGTGCTGGAGAGGTGGGCTCAGCTGGCAGTATCCCCTCCGAGGCCAAGGTGGCCTGGCTGCCGCTCGTGGGTTTGGAGCGGCCTGGGGAGTAAGGTGGGAGCTGCTGTTAGGAACACCTGCCCAGTCTGTCTTACCTGGACACCTGCTGTGTGATTTGCCCAGGGCCAGTACACATGTGTTAGAGCCATTCCTCTGCTTTGCCTTTGAAGCAGGAAATGTGGCTGGGCAGAGACAGACATTGGTGATGCTGGAAGTTAGGCTGTGGCAGAGGTGGGTGGAGACCAGCCATGTGGCCATCAGGGAAGATTCTCTGAAGGTAGCAGTTGAGCCAGGTCTTGAAGGAGACATTCACCTGGGGGACAGAGGAAGCTGGGGAGCATTCCACCTGTGCAGAGACTTGGGAGTGGCAGCCTGTTGACCACAAGTCTGTCCCAGACTTCACAAGTCTTTTCCTGGTCTGTAGCATCCCAGTGGCCCCAGCCCCCCAGGGATGCTCCGTAACCACCATAAGTGTTTGTTCCTTGCCTCTGGGCTGGGTACCCAGTGCCACAGAGGCCACATGAGCTTTGCAGTTGGATAGCTCTGGGTTCAAGTACCAGCCTGGCCACTTGCCAAGCTGCCTTTGCATAGGCCCTTCCCTCGTCTGGAAAGCTGGGTGTGATACCCATCGTCTCACTGGGCATCTATGAGAATCCAACTAAGTAGCCAGTCACCCCCTTGAGCCCCTGGGTCACTGGCAGGACTCTTGCCTGTTGGGGGTATGTGGGTGCTGGGGGTCAGGCTGATGGCTATCTTAAGGACAAGTCAAGGTTCCAAGTACCAACTTCGAAGGGGCCTCTGGTGGCGGCCTAGCTCTTGGTATGTGGAGTGCGCACCGCTGCTTCTATTGACTTGAGGGAAATGGGGTAGGGAGAGGGCCTTACCTAGGTCTTCCAGCTGGTGAGCGGCCATTGCAGTTTGGAGAGGAAGCCAGCTGAAGATGAAGAAGCTGGAGGTGAGAGGTTGGGGCCTGAGGTGCTCCGGGCTTTCTTGTGGGTGGCGGGGGGGAGATAGGTATTAGTGTGCAGAAGCCACAGCCCAGCTCTGGGCAGGTGTGCGAGGGTAAATGAGTGCCAGGTAGCCGGGTGGGTCCAGACCTCCCACCAGACTCCCCTTAGGCTAGGTAGGAACTTCTTGGCTAGGGTTCAACCCACCCTAAAGTTCTTACCACAGTGGATGCTTGGCAGAGAAAACTCCCAGAATTCACTTCTTAACAAGCCTTGCCCAAGTTCACCTCCTCCATCCAGCCCTATGGTAAGAGCTGGGGGACCCAGATGGAAATGAGGCCCCTGCCAGCTTCGAGCTCTGTCTGGTAGGCAAGCAGACGTGGGGACAGTGGGACCCAGTGTGATCAGCACTGTAGCAGAGATGATGCTGGGACTGGGGGCCAACACCAAACAGGGGAGGCCCCTTGCCACAAAGGTGTCAAGTGGTACCCTCCAGGATACAGAATCAGATGTTCCCAGGGGAGGAGACGGATGGTCTAGAGCCTCTAGTGGTTTAGGATGGCTGAACGTGGGGTAGTGGCTGGAGCAGAGGTCAGTGAGACTCTGCCATCCTGGGCTTTGAAAGCTGTGTTAAGATGCGGCGTCTCATCTGGAGGGTGGGGCAGTCCTGAAGGGTTGTAGGTGGTTGTGTCAGGGTGTCTCCCTAGCATGTACAAAAGCACCCCATGTTTCCTTTGGGTAGACTCCCCTCAGTCCTTTTGGTTTATATGAGACTGGGCTTGCACCCCCTGCATACACATACACCCAGAGCATGTGACCCAGGTTGGGCTGTTAGGAATCTTTGGTTGCAAGTGACAGAGCTGTCCTATAGCTAACTTAGAAAGTGTTAAAGGGATATGGAGGGGCTTCCCTGGTGGTGCAGTGGTTAAGAATCTGCCTACCAATGCAGGAAACATGGATTCGAGCCCTGGTCTGGGAAGACCCCACATGCCGCAGAGCAACTGAGCCTGTGCTCTAGAGCCCGCAAGCTACAACTACTGAGCCCGCGTGCCACAATTACTGAAGCCCGTGAGCCTAGAGCTCATGCTCTGCAGCAAGAGAAGCCACCACAATGAGAAGTTCATGCACCACAATGAAGAGTAGCCCACGCTCGCCTCAACTAGAGAAAAGCCCACGCGCAGCAACGATGACCCAGTGCAGCCAAAAGTTAATTAATTAATTAAAAAAAAAAGATATGGAGGAGCTGAGTGGGGAAGAATCAGAACTGAGGCAGCTCATCAAGGCACAACCTCCAGAAGCAATATGCTACAGCCATGTTTATGTCTCTGCACCACTGAGCTCCAGATCCAAGGAATCCAAATGACCAGGCTGGGAACCTGCCCACTGTACATCGGGGGCAACTAATGGGGTGAAATTAGTCCCCCAAAGAAATCAGGGTGCTCAAAGAAAAGGTAACATACTGGGTGGCTGAACACATATCCCTTCCCCCATACCTCGATTGGATCACCTACAGGCACTTGGCCAAAATGAATCCAAAAAGAACCTAGGGGGTTGCTAGAACTGTTGGGGAAGAATTGGGGTTCTCAGTTCCCCCGGGGATGGGTGGCTTGTGCCTAGAGCTGTGGGGTCATCCTCGCCACCATTTGGCGGCAAATTTGCCTGAAAATAATGCAAACAGAAGAGAACTGAGTGGAGAGAACAGATAAATGCCTCATTCCATTGCTGGAACACAATTGTGATCACTGCTAAAATCTACCCCTGGACTTCGCAGTTACATGTGCCAAATGCCTTTGAGCTCAGGCCTATTTGTTCTGAGGTTCTGTCACTTGGAACTCAAAATGCCCCAGCCAACATGATGGTGGAGGATGTTTTTGGAAGACCACCCTAAGCATGGTGGAGAATTTGGACTGGAAACAAAGAACCCAATTAAGAGGCTGATGGACAGTCAGGTTCAGACTCAGCCTAGGTAGCGGGGCCCTCACTAGAGCTCACCTCTGTTCCCTGGGGATGAGCAGGGTCCATGAAAGCCAGGACTATGGATCCAGCACTAGGTTTTCCCTGTGCTACTTCTTACTAGACATGTGATAGTGTGTGCTGGGAACACAGTGGGAAGGGCCGTGAGTTGGGAGTGGGCTATGTATTTGTGAGTTGGAGCCACGTTGGGGTGCCTGCCTGCTCCAGCCCCTGCCCACTGCGTGTGTGCGGTGCCTGTCAGGATGTGGCCAGGGCCTGGACATGTGTGCGTTCTCCGGGTTGAGGTAGGTAGGTAGGTAGGTTCGTTCTCCATCTCAGCTCCTTGGCTGAGCATCCTGTGTGCTCAGCCGACGACGGTGTGCACCGGGTCTGCTAGCGTCTGCCGGGTCCGGACAACCTGTTGCCAGGAGCTGTGCGGCGTGGCGTGGGCATTCCCTGTGCAGGGTGAACCCGGCGCCCTGCCTGCCGAGTCTCGGTGCGGCAGGTGGGTGCCGGGTCCTCAGCCTTTCGCTCCCGGGACCGCATCCTCGGCGGCGACTGACTGGGGGTGGGGGCCCTCTGCCGGCGGCCGCGCGCGCGCGCACGCCGGGCTCG
>NW_020173241.1:853412-855858 GCF_003031525.2 Neophocaena asiaeorientalis asiaeorientalis | reverse complement strand
GAAGGGAGGGAGGCAGGGAGAGAGAGGGAAGGCGCCAGTGAGCCAAGAAGCGGGAGCAGGGCGCAAGCCGCCGCCGGTTCGCTTGGAAACGGTTGCCACAGCAACCGGGTTGCGCTCCCCGGCAACGCGGCTGCAGGGCGGCGACCCCCTATCCCCGCCCCCACGAGGGGCCGAAGCCCCGGGGGACTCTCCCTCTCGCGGTGGGGGGAACTTCGACCCTCTGGCCCGTCTGGGTGTTCCTGCCTCCACAGCCGTCGAGGGTGGGGGTGGGGGGCGAGCGGCCCCGTGGGCAGGAGCTGGCTCCCACGTGGCTGCAGTCGTCGCAGCAGGGCTCCTGGGGTGGCAGCAAACGTGGGGGCGGGCCAGCCCCTGGGCCAGCCACGGGAGGAGGAGGCATGGGTCCGGGGTCTGTGCCCGTCACCCCAAACCCAAACCCCACCACCGCCACCCCCGCCAGCGAAATGGCCTGACCCGAGTTGGGCGCCCCAAAGGTGATGGTCCCTACCAGGGGAGATGAAAGACGCTCGCATCCCTCCTCCTCACGGCCAGAGCATGTGCCACACCGTGGCTTGGGCCCGCGGTGGGTCTCTGCTCCTCTTCTCAAGCCACCATTCTCCGGGAAGGGGTGGAAGGAGCGTGGGCAGTAGCAGAGGAAAGGACACTGCTGACCCAGGGAAGCTGAATCCCAGGCCAAAGAGAAGCACCCGACCCCCTGTCTGGATCACAAGTGTCCCTTTCTTGTCTGAGCACAAAGCACAGACTGTGCTGGGTGGCATGCAGGTTGGCCGGCAGGCAGGCCAGCGCCACATGGAGATGTCCTATCTTCCAGGGGAGCTCCTCTGAGAGGAGAATGGCCGCTGAGTCAGAGGAAATGACCTCTGGCTCCCCTCCCAACCTCCCCTCAGTGGATAGCGTGCTGAGGGAGAGAAATGGCCCTCCTGCCATCTCTCCCGGGCCTGACTCAGCAGATGCCAGCCCCAACCGCAGGCCTTGGACCCAGCATCCCAGTGACCACAACCACCCTTGGGTTTCCTTTCCCATCCAGGGAGGTCTCCTGGGTACCAGAGGTGACCATTACCTGGGCATGTGAGGCCTTGACATAGATGCCCTTAGATGGGTGGTATCCTAAGTCAGGCCTGAGTCTCCCACAGGCAGGAGTGCCTTTGGAATTACTCACAGGCTCCTTTCATTCTGTTCCTGCTGTGTGAGACCTGTGCTGAGCATTCTGCATCCATGATCTCCTAGTCCTTACAACATTGTGCAAGGTAAGTTTATTATCCCCATTTTAGAGATGATGACTCCAAGGCTCAGGGAGGTAAAATGACTTGCTCAAGGTTGTACAGCTAATAAGTGGTGGAGCTAGGTTTCCAGTGCAGGTTTCTCTGCCGGCATGGCCCCTCTTTGCTATGGTATTGCTACATGCTATCTCTTGTGAGCCAGGCGGAAAAGAACTGTAGAGCCTTCTAGAGGAGCATTCTTAACCTTCTTCTGCATTCCTCCAGTGAGGCAATTCCCTATGTCTTTTAGGCCTTGGCACACCTTTCCTTCTTCCAGCAAAAGCGGCCAGATTCTTGCCCCCAGATGCTCTGTAGGACCGTGCTATGGCTGGGTTGCCTCCTTTCCTCCCTCCTTCCATTTTCTCTCTCTGAGGGAAGCTGAGCAGTGAGGGCTACCTCAGTCCCCCGGGAAACCCCCAAGGCCCTATTCCTTGGTTTGTGGGCTCTGTGGCCTGGTCAGCTTGCAGCCCTGGCTGTAGCAGAAGGAATTTAGCAATGATGGGCCCATGCACTGCTGGCCCCTATGGGTGCTCAGTCTAGCTCAGGGGTTAGAAACCCAAATGCCTTCAAGGCCCAGGTGGACTAGGGCACTAATCAGCTGCAGTCTGTGTCACCATCTGAGAATGTGGACTTGGTATGACAAGGTTGTCCAGTTTTCAAGTTGACCCAGAAATTTATGTTAAATCTCCTGGTTTTTAAATCTTGGCAACTAATCATATTTTTAAAAAATGATTATGGGCCAACAAAACATGTCCATGAACTGTGTCCAGCCTGAGAGTCACAAGGCTGAGATCTCTAGTCCAAGGGAAAGTGATGGCAGTTTTTGCTAGACCATCTCCAGGCTTGTGTAGATGTAGTTCCATGGGCCAGTTTCCACATTTGAGCCTCTTGAGGCTGCAAGGTGCTGGCATTTGGTTTGTCAAGTGCAGCTGTATATGCTGGTGTATTTTCACATCCCCCATCGGTTCTGCTCCTACCTTGGCACTGCCAGGCAGGTCTCATTGTCTCTGTCATACAGGTGAAGAAACTTCAGCTCAGGCATGGGAATAGCTAGGATGGGATTACACAGCCTGGGCAGGGTATAAGTAGGATTTGAACCCAGGGCTCCCTGCTCAGTGCTCTGCGTGTTCACCAGGCTGCCCCTCAAAAGAGGGTACAATCACCTCCTC
>NW_020173241.1:847167-853376 GCF_003031525.2 Neophocaena asiaeorientalis asiaeorientalis | reverse complement strand
CACAAGCCCCGAGGTGTGGCCAGCTCCCTTGGAGGGGCAGATCTGAGTACAGTAGACACCAGCCCACTAGGGCCCCAATCTCTGTTGTACTGTTTGCAGTTTCGCAAGCCCTGGGTTCCTGGCATTGTGCTGAGGTTGGATCACAGAGATGCTGCCTGCAGGTGAGGGTGTCAAGCCAGTACCTTGGCCTCGCTGGAAATGAGGTTCTGGCCAGCTCCGCGCCTGGCCGACTGTGGCAGGTGGGACAGTTGCCATCATCTCTCCCTGGTTTCAGTTCATTTGTCTTGGTGTGGGAGGGGTGTAAAAATGTCACCAGTGCCTCCCTAAAATGGCCTTCCTGCCAGGACAGTGGGCTTTACAGTGCCCTGGATTTCATAAGCCCACAGGCTATGTGGGCCTGTACAGGCCCCAGCTCCCTGCCTGTAGAGTGGGGATGGCAGCAGCTCCCTCCTCGCTGAGGTAATGAATCTAGAGAGGTTAGCAGGGGGCTTGGCACGTGCAGGGCACGCAGGACAGGTGAGCGGTCACCTTTCCTACCCCACCCTCATTCCACACACCATACTCTCCTCCTCTCCTCTGTCCCCCAGCCTGAATGCCTATTCCTTCACTTGACCAGCAACTCTGGTGTCACATCCACAGCTTCCCCTTGTGACCCAGAGCCCCTGTTGCCTGGGATTCCTTCTTTCCACTCCAGAGCCCCTGGTACACATCTCCACGTAGACTTTTCCTTTTATTCACATAGACGTATGCATCCTCAGCTTGCTTACAAACCTCCCTGTGAGGGCTGAGAGCTGCTTTCTCAGTGACATTTTGGTGAATGGCCAACATTTCCCAGGAATGAACTAGATGCAGACCTAGCTCTTGAGGTATTCCTTGTCAGACAGCTAAAAGACCAAACAGGTAACTGGACACCTCCAGTTACTCCTTCAACAAGTGGTTTTTGAGCTACCGTATGCCAGATGATCAAGGCAGATGCAGCCCTCCTGTTGGACACAGGCCACTACAGAACACTGTGATTGATATCGTTGGACCTCTCATCCAGCCCTGCAGGGTGAGGTAGCTGGAGGCTGACACGTCCAGGGAGGTAACAGGTGAGGCTGAGGAGCACACGCTGGGGCGAGAGCAGCGAGGCTGTGTAGCAGCTGGGTTCAGGAGCAGGCCAGGGGGAAATGGACAGTGTGGAGAGTGGCAGGCCAGGCAGAAGCACAGCGTGGAAGTAGAGAGAGTGGTGGCAAGCACGGTAATGGGGGCCCAGGTGAGAGATGACAGTGACCTCACCCAGCCAGCTGCGGTGGGGGGACAAAAGGAAGTGGACAGATGAAGACACACTATACTGAGGATTAAAAACAACAGGATTTGGCAGATGGTGTAAACGGTGGGCCCTTTGCTGAGATAAAAGAGCCAGCAGCAGATCTTTGGGGTCTAAGGTTAGGGGGCCGGGGTTCTCCATACAGAGGAGTAATGTGGGAGGTGCCCACAGCAGTGCACCAGGCCCTAGAGTAAGAGATCTGTGTGACCTTGGGGGTCATTTAATCTCTCTGAGCCGAGTGTTCTCATCTGTCAAATGGGCAGAATGCTCACGTAGTTTATAGGGTGACTGAGAACTCTCTGTGGCATCCAGCCCGGGGGCACACACCTCTGCACCCCCAGCTCTGAAACTGTGGACAGCAGTGCCATGTTTGTTGGGCATCTCCAAGCCCTTTGTATGGATTAGCTCACTCTTCTCCACGGCCACTGACGAGGAAACTGAGACAACATGTCACCCTCCAGCTCTCACTCCCATCCCCTGCTGTGCTCCCAGTGAGTGTGTGGCCTAAGAAAACCCTACAAAGTGATATACTCACAAACTCCACAAATAAACCAAGATGGAATCCTGAAAAACGTCCAAATAACCCGCAAAAAGGTAAGAAAAGAGAATAAGGAAACAAACAGAAAACAAATCATAAAACGGCAGACTTAAGGATGAGTCTGGCCAAAGGCTTTGCTCCCAGCACACAGTTGGAGTTGGTATTTACTAGGGACCAGGCATGCATCTGAAGGGGATGGGGAAGGTGAGTGGCTGTGAGCAAGAGGCAGGGTCTGAGTCTGAAGGGCGCCCCAGACCCGGACAGGAGCATGCACAGGCGTGAGGGGATAAAGGAACAGCCCTTTGGAAAGGCTTTGAGAAGCTTGGCTTGGTCAGGAAGAGCACTTGGAAAAGCCTGAATTAATTCCTTGACATTTATATATTGGGCAACTACTGTGGATTAGATGAGATATTACTGAGCAACTCCTATGGACCAGCCCTGTGTGGGGGGCGGTCAGAGGGCCAGCTCAGCTGTGAGACCTTAAGCAGACTTCCTCTCTCAGACCCACAGAGGCCAAGTCTGTAAAATTCAGCAATAGTTCCTGCCTCTCAGCTGGAGTTTAGCTAAATTAGAAATAAAAATACCCACCAAGGCTTGTCTACTGTGTGTCAGGCCTTGTTCTGGGCCCCTTCCACACAGAATCTTATGTGATCTTCAACACTGCCTTCTCACTGGGGGTCATGCCTATTTGATAGATGAGACAGGCTGAGAGGCGACAGTGGCACCCAGTGGGTCTTGGGTGTGGCCTGTCCCAGTCCTCCTAATGCCCAGCGAGCTGAGCTGGACCCCTCAGGGCACAGTCCCTGTCCTTTGTTCCTTGTTAACCCTAGAGCTGCCATTCCATCTCTCCTTCATCCTGTAGCCTTTCCCACTGTTGAGCTGAGGACTGGTTGCCAGAAGCACCAAGTTTTGGTAGGAAGGAGTAGGAAGGTGCGTTTTGGCCACAGGCTGGCCAGCCTGGCCAGTGTCCCCACGACTGCCAAATCTCCTGTACTGAGTGCTCACGTGCGTTTATTTACATCTCACTCATCACTTAGGGGAAAGTGTTTCAACACAGACTTTGGATTCACACTCAGGCTAAATCCTAGCTCTTCCCCTTATTAGCTGTGTGACCCAGGGCAAGTCACTTCCTTCTCTATGACTGTCTCATCCATCAAATGGGCATGACCCCCAGTGAGAAGGTGGTGTTGAAGATTGCATTAGATTACTCTGCATGGAAGGGGCCTAGAATGAGGCTTCACACAGTAGACAACCCTTGGCAGGTATTTTTATTTCTAATTCAGCTAAACTCCATCACCTCCAGCCCCAGAAGTGCTCTCCTGACCCAGAGCTGTTCCTACTTTGCAGGCCAAGGAGCCCCCTAGTTAGGGCCAGCTTCCTCAGAGCCCTCCTGAAAATTCCTGTGGGCTCAGGAAAAGGAGAATAACAGATTTAATTAACTCCCAGTGACTGGCAGCATCGTGTTTTTATCTGGGCTGCGTCACCATGGCAGCCTCATGGTGGGGTTGTCGAGGGGGCGGGTGGAGCTATTGTTCCTGCCATTGTGTGTTCTGGAACACAGGCCCAGGAGAAAGGGACTGGCACGGGCACCAATGGCACATGGCACAAAGCAGTCACGGAGTCAGAAAGGAGCCATCTGGGGGAGAAGTGTGGGGTGGCCTGTGTGGCCTGGCTTCCCCCCAGCTTGCTCTCAGACCAGTCTAAGTCAACTTAATGTGGGGTCCCCAGCTTGGGGCTCAGGCTCACTGTGGCCCCCAGAGCTGAATGCATGTGTGCCTTGGTTGGGCATGCTGAGGATGGGGGGTCCACGGGGCTCCTGGAAGAGACCCACAAAGTAGCTCAAGCAGCAGCACTCTCCCACCCCAGGCTAGGGTTTTGTGGCCAGGCTTGGGTTCAAATTATGGAACCGTCAACTGCCATCCACACAGCTAATTGTGTAAAATCTGTAAAACAGGAATAATTTGTTACCCCAAAGGGTTGTATGTGAAAGCCCCTGGGTATAAGGCAATCAGGAAGGGGTCATTCCTGTTCTGAGGGGGTGGTGAACAGTCGCCTGTCCCTCCTCAGTTAGGGCTCCCTCCTACATACCTCTTAGGATGCAAGGTTCCCCTCTCAACCCTGGCTGTGGAGAGGAAATGGAACTAGAGGTGCCCATCTGGAGTGATGTGGAACCAGGTGGTACCGATTACTTGAGCTAATTTTCCTACCCTCTGCAGAGAGGGAAAGGAATTGGGGGAAGAGACATGGCGGCCTGGAGCTAGAAGGGCAGGGCCAAGTGGGGCTGCGCATGGGTAGGAGGCTGAGGAAGCGGAGACGGAGCTGGGATTCAGCGAGCGGAGGCGCCTAGAGTAAAGGAAAAGAGGGAACGGCCCACGCTCGGCGGCGGCGCGTTGGGCTCAGACAAAGGCTGGTAGCACGCAGTAGCCGCGGGAACCACCCGCCCGATCCCCCCCTACAAGAGCTGAGACAAGCAGGAAGCCGCGGTGCGGTCCGGAATGTTACACGCTTTGGACATCCAGGGTTGGGAGCGGATACAAGGCCTAGGGCGCCAGGAGCTGCCAGGTGTGTATGCATAGGGCTGAAGCTGGGCACCGGCGGGCTGCTTTGGGGGTCTAGGAGGTGGACCACCTTTTCTCCGCCGCAATACAACTGCGCCATGGCTCCCCTTCGGCGCCCTGGGAGTCTGCCTATGGGCCTCTCAAGCCCTTTCGGAGCTGGGGTACCCTGCACCCCGGGGATGCGGATGGCGAATCTCCGTTCGCACTGAGGACGAACCTGGCATTCGCGCGCCCCCTGCTGGCCTGCCTGGAGTCACCTCGGCTGGGAGGTGGCGGCGGCCGGGTCTCAGATACGGGAAAGCCCTACGGGGGAAACCTCTGAGCGTGACGTCATCCAGGTGACGTCACCGGGCCCCCGCGGAGTGCGGAGGTTCCGTAGAGGAGGCTTCCCCGGGATTGCGCAGGGCACCGGCGCGGGCAGGGAAGTCGTCCGGGGCTACAGCACGCCTTCACCGCGCCCTGTGTCTGTCCCACAGGTCCCGCGCGGCCCCGGGTGAGGCCCGCCAGCGTGCCTGTCGGCGCCATGGGAAGAAGCGGGCGCCGCTGCTGCTGCCCCCTGCCTGCGCGCGCACGACTTGAACCCAGCTGCGGGCAGCCCCCGGCCGCGGGTCCCCGAGTGACGCTGGAGGCATCTGGGAGCTTGGCGCGGGCCCGGGGCCACGTCGAGGAGCCCATTGTCCAGTGAAACAGCCGAGGACCCGCCGCCCGCGCCGCCGCCATGGTTATGTCCCAGGGCACCTACACGTTCCTCACGTGCTTTGCCGGTTTCTGGCTCATCTGGGGTCTCATCGTCCTACTCTGCTGCTTCTGCAGCTTCCTGCGCCGCCGCCTCAAACGGCGCCAGGAGGAGCGGCTGCGTGAGCAGAATCTGCGCGCGCTTGAGCTGGAGCCCCTTGAGCTCGAGGGCAGCCAGGCCGGGAGCCCCCCTGGCCTGGCGCCCCCGCCACCACCTCACCGCGGCCGTCTCGAGGCGCCGGCGCACGCCCACCAGCACGTGCACGTGCATCCGATGCTGCACCACGGGCCCGCGCAGCCGCACGCGCACCCGCACGCACACCACCACGCGCTTCCGCACCCACCGCCGCAGCACCTATCAGTACCGCCGCGGCCGTGGAGCTACCCGCGCCAAGGTATGTACCGACCTCCGCCAGAGGGCAGCCTGGGTCACTAGGGTGGGCGAGGCCTCGAAAGGGGGCGGGCTCGCTGCTTACCCGCGGGGCTTCCATAGGACAGCCTCCTTGAGAAGCTAGGAGGAGGGAGCGGGCTGGGTCTGGGGTTGGCGGCTGGCCAAGGCCTCTGCGGGAGGCTGAGGACCGAGAGCCTCACGTCCTCGGACCGCTTCCCACTTTGCAGCGGAATCGGACACGTCCAAGCCACCGTGCTACGAAGAGGCGGTGCTGATGGCCGAGCCGCCACCGCCCTACAGCGAGGTGCTCACGGACACGCGCGGCCTCTATCGCAAGATTGTCACGCCCTTTCTGAGCCGCCGCGACAGCGCGGAGAAACAGGAGCAGCCGCCGCCCAGCTACAAGCCGCTCTTCCTGGACCGGGGCTACACGTCGGCGCTGCACCTGCCCAGTGCCCCGCGGCCCGCGCCGCCCTGCCCTGCGCTCTGCCTGCAGGCGGACCGCAGCCGTCGGGTCTTCCCCAGCTGGACCGACTCAGAGCTCAGCAGCCGAGAGCCACTGGAGCACGGAGCTTGGCGCCTGCCGGTCTCCATCCCCTTGTTCGGGAGGACTACAGCCGTATAGAGGGCGCCCGGCGTCCCGGGCCCCACCCGCGGACTCCTGGCCTGATTGCGGGG
>NW_020173241.1:843452-847074 GCF_003031525.2 Neophocaena asiaeorientalis asiaeorientalis | reverse complement strand
GGGAGGGAGGGATTTCTTACCCTGTTTGTTACATTTTGAGGATAATAAAGGTGTGTGATCTGGTTTGGTACAAGCGGAGGGGGCACCCACTGCTTGCACCCAAGGTTCTGGCGGCCAGGTGTGCCCGGCCTTATCGGGACCGAACCTTGTTGCGCCTTTCAGCTACAAACCGGCCTGAAGGTGTACAACTAAACCTGAGGTCTGCCTGCTTCAAACCACTGGCCGGTTCCCCAGGGAGGCTCATACCCCACCTTCCTTACCCTTGAGGTCTTGGCGAGGGCGCCCCCGGCAGCCTTGGAAGTGGGAAGAGTTGGGACTGGGGTCGTGGCAGGCGGTCCACCCCAGATCAGCCCCTGGAGGCCCGGAGCAGCAGGCCCGAAGGGATCTGGATTTCTTTATTAACAGACATGAGCACGACCTGTTACAGAAGTTTGTGCTTTCCAAAAAACAGTTACTGAACGTGAAAAAGGAACCCAAGCAAAGAGGGAGGAGGTGGAAAGGGGCCACCCATAGCCCTGACCTGAATCACGCCTAGGGCCTCCAGCCTGGGACCTGCCCAGCAGGAGGGGGCAGGAAAGGGCCAGGAAGCTGAGAGGCCCCAGCTGGGCCTGCTACTTCCTTCGGACCAGGTTGGGAGGGGTCAAGAGAAGGGGGGAGGGGGCGGGTCCCAGGGAACCAGAGCCCACGAGCCATTTATTGCCATGTTTTAAAATTCGTGCAAAATATCTGAAGCCCTGGACAGAGAATACAAAGTGATATTTTTCCAAGAAACAGAAAACTAGGAAAAGAGGTGGGGGGAACATTTTCCCACCAGAACTTCCCCCCACGCCAGGCCCCAAGCAGGGTGAGGCCTCCACCCCGGCCAGCTGAGTGAGCAGGGAGGACTAAGAGCTACAATCTGGACCGGGTGGGAAGGGGGTGGAATTTGCAACAGCATCTCAACTACCAACGGGAGGAAAACCAGTCAACTGTACAAGTCTCCTATCAACTTTAAAAAAGAGAGAAAAGCTGTAAAAGTAGGGCCCTGTGGGTAGGGAAGCGGCCAAGTCCCCGGCCAGGGCCGGAATCCAGAGTGGGTGCCAGGCGGAGCTGCTGCAAGTGCAGGCACTGCGGGCCGTCTGGCCAGAGGCCAGCGCAGGTGGGCGGCCTTGGCGAGGGCAGCCTGAGGGCAAGCATCACCGCTAGTCGCCACCCTCGAAGCCCTCCTCCTCTTCTGGTACCGGGTCTGCATCCCAGCAGGTGATGTCGATTTCTATGGTGTAGGGAAGGGAGGGGAGTTAAGGAGATGGCCCAGCAGATCCATGCCTGTGTCCCTCCCAACCCTGGGGAGCTGTGCCAGCTGTGTGTGTGGGGGGGAGGGGGGCGCTGCCTGTCCACACTTGAACACAGCACCGCCACCCAAATTCTTCTCCATCACCCATCCCAGTACTACCTGGAGGCTTGTTGTAGAACATCGGAGGTGGAGGCTTTGCACACAGCTCTTCCGATTGGGCAAACTCCTCCTCCTGTGATTGGCTGAAATACCCCTCACTGGCCTGTAGGAGAAAAGCTCCATGTCACTGGGTCCCACCCAGCAGGACTAGGGCTGACCTACCAGGCCTGAGCACGTTTCCCCTGCAACCAGCGATTCTATCAGCGGTTGCCAGGCAAACACAGATGCCTGCCTTGGGAATAAAAGCAGAGCTGGCCCAGGGAGGGGGAATGAAATACAGCTTCCCCCCCACCCTCGAACAATGTGGGTCACAGAGAAAGGGGGCAGGGTACTGCTGCAAGCCTAAGGAAGGCAGGGTCAGCCCCCTGCTCCAGCCCTGACCACTTCCCCTCCCATTAGGCAGCCCCAGCCCCACCTGGGTCCCCTCCTTCTGGGTGGTCTCGCCATTGGTCAGCAGCTGGGGCTCTGGCTCCAGCTCCGGCTCCGGCTCCTGATCCAGCTCCTCTAGAGCTGAGGGCAGAGTTGGAGCCTGGGGGGCAGCCAGGGGCTCCCCTTCTACTTCCTCCCCTGGGTCACAGAAGGTGGCTGGTGGCTCAGGCAGCTCATCAAAATTGAGAAGGTTGGCACTGCCTTCACCAGCCGGCGGCAGTGGCTCCTGAGTCACCTCGTCCAGCAGGGGCACTTCTGCCAGAGTGACTTCGGCACCTGAGGGTGGTGTGGGGGCCCTAGGCTCAGCCTGGGGTACGGAGGCCCCTTCCCCATTGCCAGGCCATAGGTCAATGAGGCTGGCAGTGGCAGGGGTGACGGTGTTGGCAACACTGGTGTCAGCAGCGGCAGTGTCGGTTTCAATGGCATCAGCTGCTGGGGTGTCAGCTGCAGAGGCTCCAGCCATGGCAGGCTCTAGAGAGGCAGCCAGGACTGCCTGCTCTGTAGACGCCATGAACATCAAGTCCTCTGTGGGGCTGCCTTGGCCCTGGGGAGGCTCTGGTGCCTGAGGGGACTCCTCCAGCGGGCTGGCCCAGGCCTGAGGGTCTGCTGCTCTGGCTTCCTTGCTGGTCTCTTCACTATCCAGGCCGGGGCTGGGTTCCTGGGTCTCTGTCAAAGCACAGATGGAGGAGACATGTGATCAGCTCCCAGGAAAGGATGCAGGCCCTGGGCAGGCACCCTACAGTACCCTGCCCACCCACTGAGGAGTCTGGGAAAGAAGGCCTCCACTAAGACTTCCATGCAGAGTGCCTTCTAGCACCCACTGGGCCCCACCGCCCCTTTACCTAGTGTCTTTCAACCTCTCAGCAGCCCTGGGAGGAAGGTGCAATCCCCACTCCAGGGAGACACTGAGGTTCAGAGAGGGCAGGTCTGACCAGGGCTCCTCGCTGCCCCAGCCACTTCCAGGGCAGTACAGTCTGGCCCAGATCCCTGGGGGGTTGTTACCATGGCCATTTGGCATTCCCAGCCCAGGGGCTAGGGCCGTTCACACACCTTGGGCTGCTGGGGGTGGTGGTGGCAGTGGTGGAGGCTGCGAGGACGTGACCTCATCCAGGGCCCGCTCGATCTGCTCAGTGACAGGGGTAGAGGCCATGCTGGAGTCAGATGGGCTCCGGGCAGGGATGGGGGTGGGCACCATCCTCCGGTGGCTGTCCAGGTGGCTGCCTGTGGAACATAAACCCCTAGGCTGGTCAGTAAGGGCCAGGGAGCCAGGTGGAACCAGGATTGTCCACCTTGGGGCCTGACCAGCCCCTCCTCTCTAGAGTCTGGGTCGGGGCTGGGAGCTCCCCAGGCCCCCCAGGGGCCAGACCACAGCTCCAGACCCTATAAGCCAGGCCCCTAAGGGCCAGTGTCCCTTCAGGGCCAGGGGAAAGAGGCAGGCGGTACCTGCTCTGGGGACAAACACCAGAGGTCAGCAGTCAGGCTGGGGGAGTGAGGGCAGGGGGGCTGCTGGGAAGCGGGGGGCCCTCCTTACCCCCCCCCCACGGAGGCCTGGGGTCTGCTACCTACATGGGAGGGAGGAAGAGAGGTTTGGGGTGCGGTGACAGGTGATATAGGGAAAGGGAGTCCGTGGAGGGGAGGAGGAGGAAGAGGAGGAGGAGGAAGGCCCACTGTCCGATGCCTTTATGAAAGGGCAGTACGGACGACCTGCCAAGAGAGACAGACAGAGAGAGAGACAGAGGACAAGAGAGGGTCAGTCTCCCC
>NW_020173241.1:828826-843150 GCF_003031525.2 Neophocaena asiaeorientalis asiaeorientalis | reverse complement strand
GGTCAGTCTCCCCCACCCCCACCCAGAGGCCTCATCCACCCCCAAGCTGGCCCTGGATGTCCAAGCTGCCTTCAGCCAGGGCGCGCATTCAGCCAAGCTGGGCCAGAGCCTCAAGCCAACAGATGACTCCACCACACCAGCCACACACAGCAAAGAGCCTGATACGCCACAATGCAACCAGCCTCAGGGCAGCCCACGCCTCGGAACAGCCTGCCCCACCCCTGGAACCCTAGCCCAGAGCCAAGCACACAGAAGGGGCAAACAGACCAGCAGACAGGGAGCGGAAAGGGGCTTCAAGGAGAGGTGGAAGCTGCACAGGGAGAATCCAACAGGGAACCCTGGGTACAGGCTCCAGGCTGCTCAAACTCAGGACCAGGGAAAGAGCCCACTCCCCATGCACCCACAGCCCTTCAGATAAGACCTAGTTCAACCCCAGCAGGGCTACTCCTTGCAGCCAGGGGGATGCCTTAGCCCTGGTGTGAAATGCCCAGATGGCTCGAGCACAGCCCATTGCTCAGCCCAGGCCCAACACTGACCCTGCCCGAGCCCTTCTCAGCCCTGCCACCTGGAGGTGGTGGGTGGAAGCACACTCGATGACTGGCCTTGCCTTCTCCAAGGGGTCCTTGGGCAAGGTTTCCCTTCCAAGAAAGGTCCCAAAGAGGCTCAAGGCCAAAACCTGAGGAGTGGGGATTGGGTGGGGGTGGGAGCTGGGACTACCTGGTCGGTGGTTGAAGGGTGAGGGCACATCACAGCTGCCTGCAGAGGCCGATGCAACTCTTTCCTGCTGCTTAAAGAACTCCCGTGGGTTATCAGGTCGCTGGGCAATAATGGCTGCTGCCTCCTGGGGGCACATGGAAAGGGTCAGGCCAGGCGGGGCCCGACTGAGGCAGCCCTACCAAACTCAGATGTCTGGTCCCCCTGGCTCTCACCTCTACCTCCGATTCTGACTTCTTCATCTGGGTCTCTTCCTCCTCATCCCGCTGGTCACCCTGGAAACCAAAAGGGAAGGTGTTCTGAGCACCCCACTCCCACAGGAGCTCTTGGCTTTCTTACAGCCCCCATGTTTCCTCCACTATCTGGACACTTTCACGACCCAGTCACACAGCACCTTCTATCTGCAAGGTCCTCAGCCACCTCATCTCCAGTCCAGATAGGCCCCTGGGCACCCAGGGCCACCCAGGAGCACTCCCTGATTTGCAGCTAACTTTTCTCGAACCTCCTACCCCAGCACCTAGCCAACCACACCTCCATCACTGCTGCGTGGATCTTGGTATCACGACTAAGGTTTCTTCATTAGTCCCCTGCCTCCTTGTTCTCTTTCCCCCCATTTCTTCTCTACAGACCTGAAAGGATCTTTTCAAAATGTTAATTAGTCGCCATCACTTAAAAATCAGGTTTTCTTACTGAGATCAGGGTCTCCAGTTTCTCTCGAAATGCCAGAAGCCCTGGCAACACAGGCCAGCGTGTCCCAAAGCAGCCATCGACTAGAGCTGCACTGTAGCAGCCCACAGGGCGTGTGTTGTCCAGTTCACCACAGTCCCCACCACTCCCTACTGCCCTTCACATGTCCACTTCACTCTCTGTTTTGAGATTGCAACCACAGGAGTAGAGGTAGGTGGAGCCCCTTTGCTTGGCCCATGTTCCCTTCTCCCTGCCTGATCTAGTCCATCACCTCTCACAACGCTCCCCTCCCACCCTGACTCGCCCACACCCTGTGAGATGCAGGCATAAAGTCCTCAGCATGATGTAGTTGCAGTTCCTGGAACATGCATACAACTTCCCACCTCCGTGCCTTGGCATGGGAGACGAATCTCTCTCCCCAAGTACCCGACCCCCACCCCAGGTCCAGCTCTTCCTGCTTCCGGCCTCAGCTTGGGCACTGCCTCCTTGGGAAGGGGTCCCTGGCCCATTCAGGTCATTTCCTTCCCTGGGTCCCCATGAGGTGTTCCAGGCATACACCGCAGATTACACTGCGTCATAATTTCCTGTTTCTGGATCATCTCCCCACCCTCTGTGGGTAATACAGGATAAGAACTCACTTATGTGTGTGAGTGGCCAGCCCAAGGTTCAGTTCATACCTGTTTCCTCAGTTGAACTCATCACACCAAAAGCCTCAAGAGGGTTGTCACCCCAACTGCCACTTTGTGTCTTCCAGAATGAAGTCTAAACTCCTCCTCTGACCTTGCTCTCTCCTCCCAAATTTCCCAGTGGGCTCCAGTCATTGGGGAAGGCTCCTTGCCTTCCCCCCAAAATGTACATCCCACCAGCCTTTGCTGTTACGCTGCCCCTGCCTAGTATAACCTTGCTAGGTTCCTCTGCCTTGTTCAAAAAAAAGGACCAGAGGCAGCTTACCACAAAAACCTTAACTACATAACACTGTGAAAAAAACACTGAAACAAATTAGAGCTTGGGGTTGGAGAGAGACATCAATGCACTAACCATAAAGGTCAATAGCACTGCTATGCCTGAGCATCTTCAGATAAATGGAAGCTCCCCGGCATCCCGGGCAAAAAGAGAACTCACATAAGGAATGCAATTCTTATCAGAAGAGAGAAAGCAGAACAGCTCCTTAAGCCAACGTAAAGCACTTCTAAATGCCAAAGTTTCTCATGTGGGAATTCCCTCAGAGGACCTGAAGTTGCAGGGTAACCACAGTGACCTGCTAAAACACCTACTGCCACTGTCACATGAGCCACACTTGAAGGGCCAGATGAGACTATAAAATAATGATGTGACACTGTAGGCCTTTGCCTGAAACACTGGTAATTGGTGAAGATGAGCAATCAGTTCAGTGGGTTCACTATACTATTCTTTCTACTTTTGTGTACGTATGTGAAATTTTCCATAAAAACAAGCTTTTTTGAAAAGAAATTGCTCTGAATGGATGAACAAAATCTGGTATACACATACAATGGAACATTAACAGCTTTCAAAAGAAAAGACATTCTGACACATGGATAAACCTTGAAGATGTTATGCTAAATGAAATAAGCCAGTCACAAAAGGTAAAATAACGGCGTGATTCCACTCATACAAGGTACTTTGAGTAGTCACATTCTTAAACACAGAAAGCAGAAAGCAGTTGCCAGGGGCTGGGGGAGGGGGCAGTGGGGAGTTAGTGTTTAATGGGTACAGAGATTCAGTATGGGAAGATGAAGAAAATTCCGGAGATAAACAGTGGTGACGGCTGTACAACATAAATACACTTAACACCACGGAACTGTACACTGAAAAATGGTAAGGATGGTACGTTTTATGTTATGTACACTTTGCCACAATTAAAAATAAACTAATTAATCAATTAATTGTAAAAGAGCCTTGTTCATCTTGTTCTCCACCATGTTTCTCACACCGGCACATGGCAGGTGGCAAGGGTTTGCTGAATGAATGAGGCTGCAGCTTACTAACCACACGTCCTCTCCACCCCCAGGGGCTAACGTGAGTGGAATGACCTATGACAGCCATTAATGCCAGTGCCGGCAGGGCTGTCCTGCCAGCTCCCTCCCAGCCTCCTGTGGGTGTGACCTTGGAGTCTGTCTGAGTCCCTGTGGCCCAACGGCTACCCAACACAGTCCCAGTCCAGACGACTATTGCCCACCTCCTGTCCTAAACTCTAACCATGCTCAGCTTTGAATGATCTTAACTATTTCTCAAGTATAAGATTCAATTCAAAGCATGAAGATTTGACTCCACTGTGATTCTGAAGGGGTCAATCATGATGACCCTATGGGCCATCCCAGTGTTTGGAGGTTCAGCCAGCACCCCTGGAACAAGTACCTGTTCTCAAAGAGACACTACACACACTTGTATGTAGATGCTCAGAACTCCAGCCCAGATCCATTCAATGGCTCTGCAGTATTCTTGCCGTGGGGACCAGGCCTCGAGCCCCATATAAGTGCAGGAAGCATGTCTAATCCACCTCGAGCCCCTCAGGCCCTGCTGGGCGGGGGCAGGAGGAGCCTGGTCAGTGAGGGTCTGGGTCAAGGTAGATTTTCTCTTTCGGTCTAGAGTGTTAGCTTCTCCAAGGAGGTCTCTTTCCACAGCCAGGGAACAGAGCCTCACATGATCGGGTACCAGGCCTGACACTGCATGCTACCCCATGCCCATGCAGCGGTACCCAGAATGCCCAGCACTGTCCCCAAGACACTTACTCCCCCCGCAAGAGGCCCAGGAACACGAGGACCATCCTCGCTTCCCTGGGCAGGAGACAGGAACCCCGACTAAGAACTTACAAAGATAGACTGCTCCTTCAACCGCCTCTTGGCCTCCTCTGCTTCTAAAGTCTGTTGTTTCCTCCTGGAATGAGAGGTGCAGGCAAGCCTTCAGGATGGGCCCACGTGGGGCCCACGGCCCGGCACCCCGGGGGTGGGGCGGGGCGCACCTGTGCTCCTCGATCTGCTGTTCCCGCTCCCGGTAGCGCCGCTCCCGCTCCTCCTGCTCCTGCCGCTCCTGCTCCATCCGCTCTTGCTCAAACCGGAGTCTCTCATCCAGAGCCTTCTTCCGCTCCTCCTCCTTCCTCAGCTCTTCCTCCTTCTGCAGCACCCCGTGCCAAGGCAGTGCAGGCCCTGAGCCTGGGGCCCGCCCCAGCCCTCCAGCCCATCCCCAACCCAGGGTTCTGAGAACTCAGGGGCTCGTTCTTTCAGTAGGGGAAGCACGTAAGATGGGCCATGCTGTGCAAGCGAGGCCCTTAGGGAGAGAAGGCAGAGCTACCCCATGGGGTCAGGACAGGGAGCGGCAGCTCAGCCTGCAGGCCGGGGTCGGGGTCCACACCTTGGCCTGCTCCCAGAACTGCTCGCGGTTAATCCGCTTCATCTCCACAGCTGCGTCGGTCTTCTGATAGGTGGTGCCCTGCAGAGTCAAGCGGCCTGGCGTGAGCGCAGCCCACAGGCCGAGCGCTCAGGAGCCCCCACACGCAAAGGGTGAGGACTGAGAGGAACCGGACGGCGGAGCCCTGGGCAGGGCCAGCCTGCCCGGGGCGCACACTGACCACCGGCTCGGCGTTCTCATCCTCACGCAGCCGCAGTCGGTGCAGCACGGGGCTGGAAAGCCGTGCCAGCCCGTTGGAGAGCCGCTGCCCGATGGCGCCCGCATCTATGTCTTCCACACTGCTGGCGTTCACGACCACATCGACGCCCTGCAGCAGGAAGAAGGCGTGTTCAGGCGGCAGGGCTCCCTCCCATCACCGCCCCCATAAGCCCTGACCCTGCTCGCACCTGGAAGAACTCGGCCACCTTAGCCACGTGGCTGGCACAAGCACATTTGCGGGCATCGGGCACATCTTCGCCAACCTGCAAAGTACCCAGCGAAAGGGGGTGTCGGGAAAGGACAAGAGTTGGCGGCAGGCTGAGGCCCAGGGCTCTCTTCCCGGGACTAGTGGGGTTCTCTCCAGCAGTGTCAGTGAGTGGAGTGGGACGGAGGATAACCGTTCTTGGGCCTTCGGCTCCCTTCCCCAGCCCATAGCTGCATACCCAGTTGATGAGCACGTATTTCGGCAGGGCAGCCTGGGAGTCCTTGACGCTGCAGAAGCCATACATCACCTTCTGGTTCTCAAAGTGGCCAGAGAGCTCCTGCAAGCCCCCATCTGGGGGAATCAGGAGGGTGTCAGGCGCCATCTCCTGAATCCCTCCCCCACAAAGGGCCTGGAACCCAAAGCAAAGACTCTTCCTGTGGGCTCTGCAGGCACCGCCAGAGATCTGGAAGTCCCAGAGTTCTGTGTTGGTGTGAAAGAGGCAGCAGGCAGGTGTGAGCTTTGCCTCTGAATCCCCCAGGACCTTGGGGAAGAAGTGAGGAAGTGTTCTTCACACATCAAGTCTCACGCGGGGCTGGCACCCACTGAGGTAAAATAAAACCTTTTAGGGCTCTCAAGAAAGTGGGGTGATCTGGGCCATCCCTGCCAGGCCCGTTCCCGCCTAGCTGTGTGACTTCGGGCAAGTCACTCTCCCTCTCTGAGGCTCAGTCTTCTCATAATCAAACAGGAAACAAGTCTCCCTCCCTCCCCACCCTGGGGATCTTAGGGATAACCACAGGAAGGACACTTGGCCAGACAAGTGTGGGTCTGCTGGATGAAGGCAGCGAGGTGGCCTGGAGCCAGGCGGGTGGGGAAGAAAACAACCAGAGGAGCGAGCGGAGAGGAAGGCAAAGGAATGGCTGGAATTCTTACCTCCTGACGCTGCAAGCTTGAGGTCATCTGAGCCATCCTCATATGTGTACAGAGCCCTGGGGAGAGGGAGGGGTGGCTGGGAGAACTGGCAGGGCCCAGGCAGCCAATTTTGGGTGGAGACGGCTCTCGGGGGGGTAGGAGGGATACAGAGGGGGCAGGACAGGAGGGGGGTTCCAGCCCAGCACTTAAGCCTTGTCACCATGACAACAATGGCTAAGCACCATTTCAGGCTGGAACCCAGTGAGGGACAGTCTGGGATCTGATGGAGGGGGACTGGGTCAGGTGGGGAGCAAGCAGTGGGGAAGAAATCGCTGCCCAGTCGCTTGCTTCCAGTGAGCCAGTGTGCTGCGTCCTCGGAGCCCTGGCCCTAGCAGCCTGCAACCCAGCCAGCGGTGTGAGATGGAGATTCCAAGGCGACGGTTCCTTGGTTACCGTTCCCTGGCTACCGCTCCTCATCCCCATTGGCCGTTGCCAGGAACCTACCTGGCGCGTGCCTCGGTACCCACTGCCCCTCCCCCCACACCGAGGGGGATGGGGAGAGAGAACCTGGTGCTGTTCAGCTCTGGGCATCCCCTGGTAACTATGGCAACCCAGCAATTGGCACGCGACCGGCCCACCCCAGCTGCATTCTCCTGAACACAAAGGACCCCAAGGGGACACGCCCTCAGTCTCAATCTCAGTCTCTCTGAAATGGGGATGAGGTCACCATGGTCACTCCTGCCTGGACTCTGGCCCCTGGGTGAATGTGCTCTCCTAGCCTTCCAGCCCTAGGTCTCCTCCGCCCTAGCTGAGGCTCTGGCCTCTTGGGACTGCTGGCCTTGCCTTCCCTCTCAGCTTTGGCAGAAAGCTGACCTAGCAGCCTTCCTCCTTCCTCCTCCTCCCTAGCTTTTTCTACACAGGTAGCAGTGGCACAGCATCCATTTCACAGAAGGGAAGACAGAGACAGCTCCTCCCCAGGACCCACTTGGAGGACAGGCTTGGGGCCAGGAATAAAGGTCATGTACCGGAGGTGCAGGAGGCTCAGCCCCTCCCCCAAGCTCCCCTTTCCTTACTGCCAAGGTAGGGGGCTAGGAGGAGAGGAAGCAGGAGCACCAGGGAGATGCAGAAGAGAAAGCGAGCAGGGAGAGGAGGCAGACAGAGAAGACAAGAGAAGGGAGGGAAGTGAAGGGATGAAGAGAAAATGAAGGAGCAAGGGAAATGGGAGGGAAGGAAAGAGGGAGGAAGGGAGAGAGGGAGGAGGGTGGAGGGCGGAGCAAGGAGGGAGCAGGGAGGGCCTGGTCCAGGCCCAGCCCCATGAGGTCAGCACAAGTCACTGCCAGAGCCAAATGGGCCCCCAGCCCCCTGCTTCTCGGGATCCCTCCCTCCTGAAAGGGACACAGGTGGGCTGTGGGGCCGGGAGCTCCTGGTCCAACTGTTGCCCAGGCTACAGTCCTGGCAGCTGCTTCTCAACACAGCTGTCCCACCACCTGTCTGGCTGCCCTAACCCACCACTGGGAACAAAAGGCCCTTAGAGAAGCAGGGTCTTCCCTTCTCCATTCCACAGATGAGAAACTGAGGCAGAACTCCAAGACCCTGGTTCCCAGACACTGCTCTGGCCATCACACCTCCCTGGGGTGACTTGTCAGCCTCTCCTAGGCTCTCTGAGGGACCCTGGCTCCTCCCAGGAACCTGCCCCTTCCATTCTTTACTCCTTGCCTACCCACCTGCAGCCACCTTTCCTGCTGCAGCCCTGGCCCTTACCTGGTGGAAACCATAGTTAAGTTCAAAGGTTTCAGCAGGCCTTCAACCCTGAGCTCCGCCCACCTGCCTTTCCAACCAGACCTCCGTATCCATACCATACACTCGGGTCACATTGGATGACTCCCTGATTCCCAGCACAGTTCTGGATATTTCCCAACCTGGAGCCTCTGCCTGTGTGGTTCCCTTCACAGGGAGGCCAGACCTGTTTCTCCACCCCATGCCCATCCCGAACTAAAATCTCTCAGGGACCCAATGCCAGCTCCCATGAAGCCCTGCCCTGCGCTGCACCTCCCCAAAGCGCTTACCACACTCCAGCAGGGACAGGAAGAGGCACCTGAGCCTGCCCCAGTGCTCACTAGACCACCAGTGCTTCTCAAACACATTCGAGGTGGCCTGAGCCTTGGGTGGGTGGGAGCTGGTGAAACTGCAAGGAATCAGGATGGAGGGGGGCAGGAATCTACACCACCTCCAACCCCTGGAGACAGACACTGTCCTGAACTATAAGCTTCGTGAAGGTGGGACCATCTTGGCCAGAGAAAGTGGACTGGGGTGAGGTGGGAGCTGGAATGTAGCAGCTCCAGGGAGATCCTGGGGTCAGCTGAGGATGGGGGGCTCAGGGCAGGTGGATTCTTCAGGACAATCACACTCTCAGGATATCAGAACTGGAAGGGCCTCGGGTATCCCAGGTATGGTTGAGCCCAATCCCCTTTTCCTCTTTTCAAGAGGACCAGAGAGGAGCAGAGACTTGGTGTGGCTATGTATAGCAAGTCGGATCACATCCAGGACAACACTAGTTCTTTTCACTACACAGTCTGACTTCCTGGGTCCCCTGCTGCCAGCATCAGGGCAGCGGTCCATTTCAGAGCGAGCCACCTAGGAGTGAACTCCCCCACCCCTACTCCCCACTCAGAGGCAAGGTAAGGGAGGGAAGTGCCAAGCCCCGTTTGCCCAGACAGCAATTTTACCCAAGACGCCCTCCTCCAGCCTCTGAGTACAGGGTCTGCCCCTGAGTCTTGAGACTCCACTGTACCCCTGTGGAGTTCTGCGCTAGGTGCTGGGGGCCCTCATGTCCCCTTCTGCAGGGTGATCCTCACATCCTTTCTACCAAATGTTTATCTGGGCCCTTGGGAGTGAGCAAATGTATGTATGTATGACGGTGCATGTGTACATCTGTGTGTGTCCCACACACAACGCAGATTGGGGTGGGGGAGGGGTGAGGCACGCCAGTGATGAATAACTCACTTTGGCCACATGGATGCTGCTGGGTGGTGGGAGCCCAGGCCTCTGCTGAGCAGGATGTGGGCCAGCAGTGGCTGTGGGAGCTCTGCCTTTGGGAAGGTAGGGGTAAATGGGGTGGTGGCAGGCAGCACCCCCAGACTGGAGGGCAAGGGTTCTGAGGTGGGCTGTGCCTCTCTCCAGGCATGGCCCATATCCCAAGGCCAGCTCCTCCACCAGGCCAAGCCGGCCACTTGCCCTGAACTCCTCCCATGATCTCAGTCCCCATGGGGCAGGGCTGGGACAACGGATGGGCCGCTTGCCCGCTTAGCCTGTGCTGGCCTCTCCTGCGACTGACCCGCAGGACACGAGAGCTTGCTTGTCTCCCGCGTCCATCCCTCCAGGCCTGGCCGCCCGCCAGTGCTGCAGTACTGTGGCATGGATGCCTGGCCATCTTGTCCCCTCCTCCAGCCCCCAGGTCAGTGTCCTCCCAGCATGAGGGTGAGGCCAGCCCAAGTGAGGTCCCTCAGACCTGCCTTCACTTTGTGTTTCCTGCCTGCCAAGGAGAGAAGAGCCCTAGGGAACAGAATGGGCATCTGCCCCAGGAGAAGAGTATCTTGGGAGGATGATGATTCCTGAATGGGGCAGTGTGAAACCCCCTGGCTTTCCTGCCACCCTGG
The DNA here is from genome assembly GCF_003031525.2 of Neophocaena asiaeorientalis asiaeorientalis. NCBI lineage: Eukaryota > Metazoa > Chordata > Mammalia > Artiodactyla > Phocoenidae > Neophocaena > Neophocaena asiaeorientalis. The sequence continues at coordinate 833,355 of NW_020173241.1, read as the reverse complement.
GGACTCCGGTCCCAGAGCAGGTGGTCCAACCCCTCCCACAGCCTAGGGGGAGACAACAGCTGGGGAGGGGAGGAGAGGGCAGCCCAGCTCCTCCCCCACAGAGGAGCTGAGAGCCCCTTGCCCCTGGGCCACCGGGCTAGGGGCTCAGTGGATCCACTCACCCCCTCATCCTTCTCTGGGAACTCCCTGCAGAGTGGTGCGCCTGGGGGCTTCCTCCCAGGGACCCCACCTGGCTCCCTAGGCAGGCAGTTCAGTTCCTTTGGCATGTCCCAGCCCAGCTGCCTACTCCCTGCAATCCCCTTGGCATCGAGGAGAGCACTTATCCTTGCCTCCGCCTCGACCCCTCAGGGGAACAGGAGTCACTTGGCGGTGGCCCTGTGGCAATGAACGTCTTTCCATCACACCCCAACTCCGAGAGGCCCCCCGGTGGGCGGGGCGCCCCGGCCCCCAGCCCGCTCTGCTCCTCCCCCGCCCTAGCTTTCCTTTGTGCTGTGGCCGGGGCCGGGTTGGGCCGGGTAGGCTGCGCTGGCTCTGCTAGCTCGGTCCCTGCCCCGTCCTCGCCCGCTCAAAGGTGGCAAAGGTGCCCTTGGCCGCCCATGCACACCTGTCCGCCCGGCCCGAGGCAAAGGGGAGGGGGCGGGCGATGGGCTTCCACAAGGCCGGGAGGCCCCGGGCCACACATCTGCACCCTGCGTCTCTCCAGCCCGCGTCCGGCCACCGTTCCCACCGCGCGGCTGGGGCCGCCTCCGGGCGCTTGGGGTCCGCCGGTGCCCCGCCTGGCCCGGCCCGGCCTGCCCCGACCCGGCCGGGGGGAGGCCCGCCCCCCCTTCCCGGCCTGCCCCGGGGCGCCCCCACGCCCCTCGCCGTCAGTCCCTGCACCCCGCGCCCGGGCGGGTATACCCATCTGCACGGGGCCATTCTTCCCGTGTCCCAAATTCTCACCTGTGGTGTCCCCAGCCACAAACCTAGCCCCGTCCCCACCTTTCCAATCCCTATCCAGGCCCAGCTTCATCCCTCTCCTTCCCAGCTCCCGGTCCCAATCCCAAATCCACTCCATTCCAACCCGGCCCAGCCCCACTCCGTCCTTAATTTATCTCCACCCAGCGTCACCCCTATCCCTGGTCCATCCCAACCTCCAGCCCCAACCCAGTTCCTGTGCCAGCCACCCCTGGCCCATCTGCAGCCCATCCCCACCTCTGAAAGGCCCATTCCTAGTCCATCCCCATCACTGTCCACTGCTGTCTTCATCCCCAAATCCAGCCCATTTCTTTCCCCTCCCAGCTCCAGCCCCACTCCCAACCCCATGCTTAGCACACACCCACTACCCATTCATCAGACCCCATCCCTAGCTGCACCCTCCTCTTTCCAACCTACCCTATTCCCATTCTGATCCCTGTTCCCAACCACACCCCTCCATCCCTGCCTCCTAGACCATTCTCAGCTCCTTACCCCAACATTGCCAACCTCTACCCCATCCCTGCCCTACCCTATGCTGAGCACCCCTCCCTTACCAGCTGCCCCCTGAGTCCTCTCAGGTGGGGCCAGACTAGGAGATCCTTTGCCTTCTCTCCCAAGCCTCAGGCCTCCCAGAGGAATCTAACCCCAGACTCTCAGGGCAGGGCTCCTCCAAGGACACTCCAGGGCCAGCTTCCTGGCACCTTAATTTCCCAAAGCTCTGAACACAGAAAACACTGGGGCCTAAGAGGAGTCCCTCAAGGGGAAGTGGACACCACTGCCAGGGCCTCCTGGAGCATCTCTGGTCCTGTCTGAGCTGGAATCCTGAAACCCTCTGCAGCTCTCAGAAGCCTTTACCACCACCTACAAAGCCTCCCACCCCTGTCCTCCCAGAGGAGGTGACAGAACCTGAGCAAACTTTACCTGGTCCAATCTGGGAGGTGGTGGGGCTGGGCCTCTGAGTTCTGAGTTGGGTAACCAGCTGGGCCAAGAGGAGGAGAGCAGTGTGTGCACTGATCTCCAGCAGTGGGCCCCAGCACTTTGGGGTGGGAAGAACCTCTTAAAACTCAATACATTTCATGGGAACTCTCTGCGTCCACTATGCCCATGGACCCCTGGGCCTGGCAGTTTCTCCACGGCCCCCACTTGGAGCAAGTCCCAGGCAGAGTCAGTAGGATTTCCGGGGAGGGAGGAAGACCCCACAGCAGGGCTGAGGGGTGCCTGGGAGCGGTAGGTAGAGGGATCTCCAGCCTCAGTCCCTTCCTGCTTCCTTTGACCTTTCCCAGCCCAGAATGCCTTTCATCTCCCCATCCCGAAGCCCCCTCCCCAGCCTCCTGCTCACTCAATTTCACATCCAAAAAACAGAAGCCCTACCTGCATGCTTTCCCTTCCTCAAATTCCTACTTCCCCCCAGCCACCTACAAACTCCAGCCACACCCACTCTTACCTCTTTGCCATCTATATTTTTAAACAAACTTAATTTTAGAACAGTTTGAAATTCACAGAAAAATTACAAAGATAGTACAGAGTCCCCATATGCCCCATGCCCAGTTTTCTCTATTTTCAGGGGAGCAAGAAGTTTCCCTGCTCACCCTCCCTGGAGCCTACCCTTCACCCCTCCACATCATTATCATCCTATAATTTGTACATCTGTAGTCTGTCTCCTTCCCGCATTTCCCTGGCACTGCTCTGGCCAAGGTCACCAGAGACCACTAAATTGCCAAGTTCAGTGGCCCTGTTGTAGTCCTCAGTTTCCTCAACCGGTGGGAGCAGGGTGACCAATGATCACTACCTCTTCTGCAAATCTGCCTCCCATCAGCTACCTGCTGCCCCTGAAACCCACACACTCAGCCTTGGTGGGTGGGTGCTGGGTGCCTCCTTGGAGGCCCTCCCACCAGCCTTTCATGTCTACCACTCCCAGCACTGATCACCCTTCAAGTCTCTCCCACTCCTAGATCTCCAGCTCCTCCCTGCCCCTCCCCCGCTCAGCACTGGGAGCCTAGTCCAATGGCTTCTGGGTCCCCAGAGTGGAAAAGCCAAGAAAGAGATCCAGAAGCTGGTCACTTGCTGTGTGACCTTGAGGAAAATGCTTTCCCTCTCTGAGTTTCCTCTTTGACAACATGTTGTGAGGATAAGATATGACTGGATGAAGGCTTAGGAAGCAAGAACCCCTTCCCCTTCCTCCTTGCAGCCCCGCCCTCCCACGCCCACCTTCCTGCTCTGCACTCCCCCACACCTCTCAGAGAAGGCTTCAAGGCTGACATGTAGGTTTCAGGACTTTTTCAGCACCAGCTGGTGGAGCCTTCTCTGCCCTCACCCTCCCTCTGCAAGTTCCTACCAAGCACACCTTCAGAATTTGCCCCCTCATCATTACAATGCTCCCAGCACTTTCCAGGTCTTGCCCCTGGCATGGGGCCAGCCACTTTCACCACTTAGCTCTGCTCCTGAGCTGCACAGACTACCGTGTGACTTTAGACTCTGCTTGGCCTTTCTTGTCTCACTATAAAATGGGGATGATAATGATGGTACCCACCTCATAGGGTCTGTTTGAGGAGGGCTTTTTTAAAATTTGTTTGTTTTATTTATTTATTTTTGGATGTGCTGGGTCTTTGTTGCTGCGCATGGGCTTTCTCTAGTTGCGGTGAGGGGGGGGGCTACTCTTTGTTGCAGTGCGCGGGCTTCTCATTGCGGTGGCTTCTCTCATGGTGGAGCACGGGCTCTAGGCGTGCGAGCTTCAGTAGTTGTGGCACACAGGCTCAGTAGTTGTGGCTCACGGGCTCTAGAGCACAGATTCAGTAGTTGTGGAGCATGGGCTTAGTTGCTCCATGGCATGTGGGATCGTCCCAGACCGGGGCTCGAACCCATGTCCCCTGCATTGGCAGGTGGATTCTCAACCACTGCGCCACCAGGGAAGACCCTGTTTGAGGATTTTTAAAAAGTATCTAGAAAATGCTTAAAATGGCAACTGCACATAGTAGGTGCTATTCATACGTTGGCCATTATTACTATTTCACAGCTGGGAAAACCGAGGTTCAGAAAGGGGCAGTTACTTGCCCTGTAATACACAGCTGGTGAGTGGCAAAATCTGTATGGGAACCCCAGTCTGTCCTGCATCATTTCAGCATAGCACACACCCTCCCTGCTTCCCCTTCTAGCACCCCCATTTTTGCATCCAGGGGCTGGCCTGGAATTTGGTAGTAGCTCCTGAGGCTACAGCTGTGGGGTCTAGGGAAGGAGTCAGGGGGCAGGGATCCTAGGCGTGGAGAGCAGGATGTCTGCCCAGTGCAGTGGATGTCCATGGTCAGGCATCCCTGCCCGTCTTCCAGTTGATTTTCCACTGCAGGCTCCAGAGGGGAGCATGTGATTCAGGCCAGTGGGTCAGAACCAGTGACTGCTTCAGGAATGGACACATGACCCAAGTCAGTCCAATGGGAGCCAGCCCTGAGCTGGCCCCACTGGATGTGGGCCTGGAGCTGGCTGAGGGGCGTCTTTGCTAATAATGGGGAGAGTTGCCTGAGAATAAAGCCAGCACTGAGAAAAGCAGAACTGAGAAATGGAGGTGGGGGGGAGATCTG
>NW_020173241.1:811777-828771 GCF_003031525.2 Neophocaena asiaeorientalis asiaeorientalis | reverse complement strand
GGACAGAGACCCAGGGGCTCAGAGACTCCTGATATACATCCATGGGTACTGGATCCTGCTACGTCTGAAGCCATTAACCTTTTAAGTTAAATGAGACAGATTATCCCTGTTTTTTTTTTTTTTTTCTTTGACAGGCGAACATAGAAGTACAGAAAAGAGAGGAAGAAGGTAAAGAATTCCAGCATTGAGTCCTCTTAATAACGTGTCTCTTTATAATCATTGGGCTATCCCTGTTTTTGCTTAAACTAGTTTGAAATGCAGCTGAGGGTCCTTCCTAGTTGACCTAGTCTCCAAGTAGTAGTCATTTTTGTCAGTGGCAAGGGACATGGGTGAAAGCTGAGTTGACCTTCTACTGCTCCCGGGCCCTGAGTGGGAGAACCTAGGCTGGTCTTGGGACTCTCCCTGGCCACTCTGTAGTGACCCCACTGCACAGTCTCCCAGGGCTGACCCCAGCCTCCTGAGTTCTCCGCAGGCTCCCAGCAAGCTTCTTCTTGCCCCACCATAGCTCCTGGAACCCTAGGGTCGCCCCCACATGCCCTACCCTGCCCCACTTTAGGTCCCAGTTGGGGAGGAGCCCTTCCTCCACTCTCAGGTTTGGCTTTGGACTCAGGCCAACTCAGGTTCGAATCCCAGCCCTGGCTGCTGCCCCCTGTGTGCCATGGGGTAGGGGCCTTTAGCCCGTAGCCTCAGCTCCCTTCCTATAGCAGGACCCTGTGTACCCTGTGAGTGTTCCAAGGCCCAGGTGGGGCCCAGCACCAAGAAGGCAGCACCAGAATCATCAGTTCCTGCCTGTGTACCCTGTACTCCACCGCCTGTCTCCCTGCTGACTTCCGATGAGCTCAAGCTGCTCAGAGCTGGAAAATGCCCCTCCCTGGCCTGCTGTCTCTCCAGTTGCCCACTCAGCCCCCCGCCAAGGGCTCTGCCCCCTCGGCTGGGGGGACTGCACTCTCCAAGGGTGCTAATGGCCTCCCATGCCCCGTACAAAGACATTTCCCAGTACCCTTGGCCTCCACCGGCATAGCCTCACACCCAAGCTTGAGAACACCGTGATCCCTGCAGTTCTGTGTTGGGGAGGGCGGGTGCCTGGAGGTGCCATGGGGGAGCACCTTGGCCTTTGATCCATGGAGCAGCAGACCCGGGCCATTCAGGCTGGGTGGCTCTGGACAGGTCACTTTCCCTCTCTGAGGGAAAAGTCCCTCAGATGTTCAGGTCCCTCATCTGAACATCTTTAATGATATCTCTCTTAAGCATGTTTTGATGATTAAATGACATCTAAGAGATTGCTCTGTGGTTCCGGCAGAGAGAGACGTGGCTGTTCGGAGCAGGTGCCCATGCTTGTTTTTACTTCCATCCAGACCAGCTCTGCTTTCCTGAGGTTCAGTCCCCAGCTCTCTGCTCTTTGCTCTACTCTCCCTTTACATCTGCCCTCCAATTTCTTCAACCACCCTCCCTTGGCAGGAGCCTCCAAGCTGCCTCCTCCACCCCTCTTGGCTACTCAGCTGACCACGACTGCTAGTGGTCCTCTGGGCCCACCACAGCCAAGCCTCTTAAGACAGCAGTCTACACTCTCATCTACACACTCTCTACACCCTCCCCTTGATCTTCCAATCCTGGCATCGGCCCCAGCTCTCTGCTAAACTGATCTGGCAAACTTCACCCTGTTGCAAAAGGCCATGAGGACTCCTCGGCCTTACCTGCCTGGTTGACACTCTTGGCGACTTCTGGAAACACTCCTGGCCTACCTGGGCTTCCCTGCCTCAAGCTCCCTCCCTCCAGAGGCTGTGGTCCTCCACTTCTGGCAGCTGCTTCTGCTTTCTCTGCCCTGTGCTCTGATGTTGCTACTCCCCCATCTCTCATGTCTTCTCTATGCTGCGGCCCTGGCCATCCTCACACTGGATTTGGTCCACGTTTATTTTTTTTTTTATAGGATTTTTAAAAAATCTAACTTAGTTGCCAACATTGAAAAACCAAATTTCACATAGAAGTCTGAATCTCTGGACGCTGTTGGTAAACTGGCAGATCTGGCTACAGCTCAGCATTCCCACACGGCTGCCCCCAGAAGTACCCCCACAGACGGCTTCCAGCAGCACTCACCATCCACCCCTCTCCATGGAAACCAAGGATGGACTGAGAGAGCTTCATGGTTCAAGAGAAGTGGGAGGGAGTATATTTCTTTGTGGAAGTGAAAGATACTCTGCATTTAATATGCCAAGGATGTCTAGGGACTTCCCTGGTGGTCCAGGGGTAAAGAATCCGCCTTCTAATGCAGGGGACATGGGTTTGATCCCCGGTCAGGGAACTAAAATCCCCCATGCCACGGGGCAACTAAGTCTGAGTGCCACAACTACTGAGCTCACGTGCCTCAACGAGAGAGCCCGTGTGCCGCAAACTACAGAGCCCACGCGCCCTGGAGCCCGCATGCCACAACTAGAGAGAGAAAACCTGCACGCCACAACTGGAGAGAAGCCCGTGCGCCACAACGAAGAGCCCATGCCGCAATGAAAGATCCCGCGTGCCTCAATGAAGACCCCGCATGCCTCAACTAAAGACCCGACGCAGCCAAAAAAAATAAATTAAATAAATATTTTTAAAAAGGCAACAAGAAATTCTTAAAAAAAATAAGCCAGGGATAACTATGTTGAAAGAAAATGACATCCTACCTGCCTTACTCCTGTTGTGACCCGCCTGGGCCCCTCTCTGGGCATCAAAGACAAGTATCTGTGATAACTACCCCCAACTCACTCCCAAATTGAATCCAAGGTGAATCTAGACTTGAATATTCTGCTGCTCCCTGAATTGGTCTCCTAAATGTCCCATAGGCACCTCATTCAGTCATTCAACAAACATTCACTGGGCATCCACCGTGTGCTAGGCAGTTCTAGGCTCTGGCAAGACATCATGAAATGGGAAAAACCCGAATGAACTTTTTGGCCAACCCAATAACAGGAAGCCCTGCACTCATGCTCCAGGGGTCCTCGAGAGAACACAACAGAGAGGCCCTTCTCTTCTCTTAAAGAGGACAGGCCCAAGCATCTGTTGAGAATGCCAACAACTTTAGATGTGCTGAGGTTCCTCATGCCAAGGGAGCCCTGGAGAACAGGTGGCCACGGGCGCACTGAATTGTCTTGGCCTAGTTTGGGGCCTCTCCTCAGTCCTTCTCCAGTCCAAACTTGGAACAGGAGAAATGACAGTCCCCCTGGGGTAGTGGAGGGCACCAGTGGGAAGCAAGAGACCCCAGGGAAAGATGGGGCCACCACCATAGCCTCCAGGTTTGGAGGTAGCAGACAGAAGTAAGCTTCCGAAGCGTCCTCCCTGGAGCGTGGCACTCAGTGCCGGCCAGTCCCAGTGCAGTGCAGCCAGCTTCGTGCCTGCCTTCTAGTCTGGCTCATGGCTCAGCATCTGTGCGACTTTGGTCAGGTCTCCTAAGCTTTCATCTATAAAATGAGAATAACTGCAGGCACCTCACAGTGTTGCTGGGAGGATCATGTAAGATGATGTGAGGAATGACTGGTATACTCCAGATGTCTAGCAAACCTGCCTTCCTTCCTCTCCTCACCTCTCATCCCAGGTCTCCACTCTGGGCTCCCTGGGACCTGTCACTGGATCCCATCTCTGCCTTTTGGCTTGTTGCTCTTCTCTTCCCCTGAGTCCTGCCCCTCCTCCCAGTCTCTCTCCTTCTGTCCACCCCACTCACGGCTCTCGGGGCTTTTTCTACAACACAGATCTGAACACTTCTGTGCCCTGATCTCCCCACCGCCACCTTGCCCTCAGGAAGCAGTCCTGGCTCCTTGTCCTGGCACTTGTGGCTTCCCAGGACCGGAGGGCTGCCCTCTCCAGCCCCACCTTCTTTGCCTGCAGCATACAGATGGCAGCGGTCCCTCTAGGCCCTCACTCTGGTGTACTGTTCTCCACGTCCCATCCCTGAGGATGCCCCTCAACTCCTCTTCTCTGACCTCCACGCCAGGCCAGCCCAGGTGCCCCCCACTTCTGCGGGTGCTGGGCCCAGCACATGCGATTCCCCTTTGCCTCCTCCTGCTGACTGAGCGTCCTCCATGTCCCCATCACAGGACCACCAGGACAGTAAGCCCTGGAAAACTTAATCTCCACCCTGCTACGTGCCTCAGATCCCACCTTTCTTGATGCGTAGGGGAAAGTGCACGCTGGACACAGCTGGATATAGGTTTATTGTGGCACTGGACGTGAAGAGGGGCCGGTGAGGCCAGCACCAGTGTGCGGAGGTGGTGGAGGGAGTCGGGGGAGGTGAAGCGGGTGGGCAGGGGCTCGGGGAACTGCAGGCTCGGGCCAAGAGTCGGGGTTGGGCAACTTTTGCTGGCCCTACCCAGAAATCTGGGGCGATGACTCCAGAACCAGCAAGCCCTCCAGCTGGACAGGGCAGGGTGGCAGCAGTGGGTGGGAGGGGCTCACACGTGGGAGAAGGCGTGGCTCTTGCAAAGGGGCTTGTCCTTCTTGGAGTAGAAAGTCTTTCCTTCCAGGTTGATCTGACATATCTGGGAACAGCCAAAGTCCAGTTACATGGGGTTGGAGGTGGCAAGAGAGGCCCCTTCCCAACCTCTTAGGAACCCCAGAGGCAGGGGTGGGAGGGAGGCTGGTGAAGAACACAGGGCTCTGGGGGCGGGGACTGAGTCGGAGGAGGGGCACTCACCGCGCACACGAAGCATGTATCGTGCCAGCTGAAGCCCAGCGCCTCCAGGAAGCGGTCCCCGGCATCGATCTTGAAGTCACAGCCTCGACATTTTGTGCCAAACATCTTCTCATAGTCTGGAGACACACAGAGAGGAAGGGGCCCCTGGGTTCTCCCCTGCCCGCGCCCCGCCCCCTCACCCAGCCCCGCCTCCTTGCCCGTTCCACCCGATACCTCGCTCGCAGTAGGGGGCCCCCTCCTCCATATAGAAGGCCCTATTCCGAATGGGTGTCTTGCAGGCCGCACAGGTGAAGCAATGCACGTGCCAGGTCATCTTCAGGGCGTGCATGATCTCCTGGGAGGAAGCGACAGTCACTTGGCAGCTCAGCACCCTCCTCTCCAGAACCGGGGACACAGGAAAGCAGGCTTGGGTCCTCTTTCTTTCAGGGTAAATGTTACGTCTGCACACGCATTGCTGCTACTTTCTTTCTCCAACCCTGAGGTCTCCCCGTGGCTGTCCACCACGCCACGTCTAAAGCTCAGCTCCCAATCTCTGCACCCCACACCTCTCGCATTCCCACAGCTGTCTCCATCTCAGTTGATGGCAACTCCATCCGCGTGGACCAAATTCCCTGCTTTCTCCCACACCTCACTTCAGGTCCACCAGGAAATCCTGATGGGTCCACCTTCAAGATGCGTCCAGATTCTGAGCACTTCTCACAGCCTCCCTGATGTGAGATGTGAGCCTTGGGCACCTCTGACCTGGATGACTGCATGAAACTGGCTTCTGTGCTCCTCCCTCTGCCCTTACAGCCTGATATCAACCTGTGCCAGGCCACATCCTTCTCGGCCCCAATTCCTGCCTAGTCCACATTTCTCTGAGCAAAAGCCAAAGCTCTGGGAAGGGCCCAAAGGCCAGCAAGTCTGGCCTCTGTCCCTCTGCTCTCCTCATATGGCCTCTCATCCCCGGTTGACACACCAGGCACACTGTCTTGGGGCTTCACGCCAGCTGTCCCCTCTACCTGGACTGCTCTGCACCAGATACCTGCAAGGCCCACCCCTCACCTCCTTCAAGTTTCTGCTCAAAGGTCACCCTCTCCATGAGGCCCACTCTGACACCACCAGTTCATAGGCCAACCCGCCTTCCCAAAGCCACACTCCCAATAGCGCTTTCCTTTTTCCCATAACGTACTACCAGGTAATTTACCTATTTTGTCGTTGCTTATTGTCTGCTCCCCACCCCCCTCTTCTTCCTGATCCAGTGTAAGGTCCAGGAGGGCATGAAATACCAACTGCCCTGTTAGTAGGTATATCCCAACAGTGCCTGGTCCATGGGTATGCATCACAAGTGCTCGTGAGTTGAATTAACCTGCTCCAATGGAGGCCTGCCAAAGCAGAGGCTGCTGGTGGGCTGAGCTCTCCCTGGGGCTGGGACCCCTGGGCCAACCAGGGCAGCAGCATTCCTATCCGGAGCAGGCAGAAGGCAATGTGGAGCCCGGAGGGGGGATCAGATCTTTGAGTTCAGCCAGACCTTAGCTGTGTGGCTTGCCCAACAGCTTTACCTTCTCTTTACATTTGGCTCCTTCCCTTTTGAACTGAGAGCCTAATCCCAGCTTTGCAGGGGTGTTGTAAAGATGGTCCCATATCTAAAGCCAGGGGTCCCAGACCCAGTGCCTGCCAAGGCCAGGTGGGGACTGTGCTGTGGGAGAGCACCTGTTCTCCCTGCGGGGGTGGTGCTGACCACTTCATTCAGGAACACCTGGAAGGCTCAGGTGGAAATCTAGGTGTTAAAGTCAAATCCAGTTTTTCAATGTTGGCCTTTAATTTAAAAATGAAGTGTGGACCAAGTAAGACAAGACATAAGTGTGGGAAGCACCTAACTCTCAGCTGGCCCGTGTGACCTCTATAAAATCTGTCACAGGAATTCCCTGGCAGTCCAGTGGTTAGGACTCCATGCTCTCACTGCTGAGGGCCCAGGTTCGATCCCTGGTCGGGGAACTAAAATCCCACAAGCTGTGTGGAGTGGCCAAAAAAAAAAAAAAAAAAAATTTGTCACATCTCACATATACCTCTCAACCACCCTGGCCAGGAAGTTACTGCCACCCCCATTTTAGTGAGGCCCAGAGAAAGTGACTTGCCCCAGATCATACAGCCAATAGATGGTGGAAATGTGTTTTGAGCCCAAGTCTGGCTCGCTACAAAGCTGGCCCTTCCCACTGCCTGGTGTTGCCTCTTTGCAAGGAAAAGACAAAGGGCTGGGGGAAGGAACTTGGCTGTGAGCCCACAGAACAGGGTCTTGGCAGGAGCATGGGGAGCCCAGAGCTGGGCCCAGTGGGAGCATGGGCAGGGAGGCAGGTCTCTGCCAGTATCCAGAAGAACCCGTGAGCCAGTGTTCCCTATCTCATGCCCAAAGCTTCCTAAATCTATCTGCCTCTCCCATCCCACCATGCTGACCCAGGGCCAGCAGCTCAGTTCTCCTCCTCTAGATGTCTCCCCCTGCCCCAGGGAAGCTTGCCAGGCACACCTGACCTCAGAAGTCCCCAGCTCTGAACTTCTAACACGGCCCCTGCCCCCCTCTTCCGCCTCATCTCACACCCTCCCTGGGTGTTGCCTTGTGACACAGCTCTTCCCTCCTCTTGGAGCACTTTCCCCTGATCCTTCTCCAAGCTAATTCCTACTCATGTTTTAAGTTCAGCTTAGAGGCCACTTCCATCCACTCCTTCAAGTGTTAATTGACCACTTCCTATATATTGGGCACAGCATAATGTGTGAGCAAAACAGCCCTGGTCCCAACCCATGAAGTGCACCCTGGGGAAGAGATGGGACAACAGGACTGGAAGGTAGTGAGCAAACAGTGGGGAGCCTGGGCTGGTGGGGAGGGTGGGTATCAGGGAAAGTACCCCAGAGGAAGTGCTTTTTGAGTCCCGGATGAGAAGAAATGAGGTAAAGAGAGTGCTAAAGAGTATTCCTAGCAGAGGACAGCCTGTGCAAAGGTCCTGTGGTGAAGGGAACAGCACACTGGCAAAATGGAGAAGCCCATGTGGCTGGAGCACAGAGTGAGGGGGGCTGGTGGTGAGTGGTGAGCCTTGAGAGCATAGTGTTCCAGAGGGTCCCCAGACCAGGGGACAGGTCCCCTCTAATGTGTCCCCTCCAACTCTGCTGAAACAACGTGATTGCCCTGTGTTTCTCTCCCCATGCTCTACTCGGAGCTCCGAGAGCAGGCATAGTCCCAAGCACCAGGCACAGGCAGAGCCCAAAGCGCGTGGTAAATGGGAAGGTTAGCTTCCTGCCCCATGGGAGGGTGAGGTAGGAGCTTCCTGGGGTCTGTCAGGCCCTGGAGTCCCTGCAAGAGGGGAAGCTGAGGGCCCTTGGAACCACTGGCCTGGGCTGGGGCAGGAGCAGGGCTTGCCACCTTACTCTAGGACCCAGGAGCCAGTCAGGCTCTGTGAGCCTTGCCTCCTCATCTGTGGCCTGGGTGATAACCCTGCCCACCCAAAATTGGGGCAGGGAGGAACAAGGGTGCCATGCAACACAGGCAGGGCCATCAGCGAACAGAAGGGCCTTGATCTGTGGGAAACAAACCCAGATGCCAGCTTAAGAAAGGTCCTGGGATCCAACCCGTTCTGCTAGAACAGTCCAACAGGGTATGGCCTAGGCTGGCGGAGAAATTACTGTGATCTTGGGCAAAATTTCCTCACCTGTAAGATGAGAATCATCAAACTGACTTCGTAGTACGATTAGCTGGATGCCTACACATAGTAAATGACCCACAACACAAGACTGTGATAATATCCTTTCTTCCCTTCCAGTCTACTGATGGAACCCCCATTTTTTGCTGGGCACATATCTATACCAGACTATATTTCTCAGCCTCCCTTGCAGCTCAGTGTGGTCATGCAATTGAGTTCTGGGCAATGGGATGGAAGCGGAAGGGTTGGGTGGCAGCCTCTTCTAAAGATGGCTCCCAAGAGCCTTCTTCTCATTCCAACATCCTGCTGGTTGGAACGTGGAAATTTTGCCTGAAGCTCAAGCGGCATCTTGGACTACGAGTGGTAAGTAAGCCAATGTTGAGAATGCCCAAGAAACAAGATCCAGGAGCCTGGATCTGCCTACAAGTCCCAGATTGCCCACCTCTGGACTTTCTTAGGTGAGTAATAGCCGCCATTATTTTTTCTATCACTTGCGGTCAAGGTAATCGTCACTAACATGACCATCACTACAGAGCTCTCTAGCCACATCTGGAAGCTCTGCCTATGAATCCAGAAATGGGGAGAAGCATGAGCGGCAAGAAGAGCCCAAGCTGAAAGTCAGCAGTGCCTGGGGCTGCTCTGGCTCGGCCCTCATGCTCTGCAGCCTTGGGCAATTTCTGCCTCTCTCTGGACTTCAGTTTCCATACAGGTACAACTGAAAACCCCCTCAACTTGTTACTCTGCCTGTTATGCTCCCCTTTCCTCAGGCTGCTGAGCCCCTGACACCCTCGGAGTCCCCTTCCTCTGTGTGAGCTCCTGGGGGCAGGGCCACGCCTGTCTCTTCACGAGGTGTCCCTAGCGTGGGGCATACTGCCCACACTCAGTAAAGAGAACGAATGGGAGAAGGTAGACAGTGCATCACTCTTAACCCATGACATGTGCTGACTCAAGTCCCAAGCCCAGCTCTGGGTGGTAGCTAGGCTGCCCTGCAGGAGACCAGGCCAGGCTATGCTGCATATTTAGCCTCAGCGAGAAGAACAGGATTTTGAATCACAAGATTTTGAGCCTAAATTTCTGGCTTTGCAAATCAATAGTCCTGTGTCCTTCAAGCCCATCAAGTCATCTTTCAGAGTTTCCGGTTTTCATATGTACTAGGGGCGGCAGACACAGTGCATTAGCCTCCCAAACGCCTGTCACAACCCCCTTCTCTTTTGCCTTTCTCCCTTACAGAGGACAGAAGCTAAAATACTGGATTTGCCAGCTTCCCCCATGGTCCAGGTGCTCACAGGATAACAATTCCAACAACTGAGATAAAGATTCAAGTTCCTGGTTTTTCTTCCAGAGTCAAAAGGCAAAACCTCATTAAAAGAAAGCATCTGCCCCCAACCATGATACAATACACTTGAGGACAAAGATCTACATGCTAAGGGTTTTGGAACTTAAAAAGAGGAACAAGCCTAAAGGCATCCTTGAGCTGCTATTCCACCCCTGGAATTCTTGTGATTGAAGTAAATATTACTCCTTCTGTTTCAACCTCTGTAGTGGGGTTTTCTATTACCGAAGCTGAATGCAATCCCCACACAGCAGCCATCTCTTGTTTTGGCCTGACTAGCACTTACCTCCCTTCTTTGGGTAATGTCATCCTGGTTTTATTTTCAAGGAACCAGTCCTGTGGTTCAGGCAAGGCTACCAGACCCCACTCCAGGAGGGGGTGTCACCCAGGCCTGGCCAATTAGAGTCATGGGGCTTGGTTCAGAGATGGGCATCAGCACTGGGACTCTTTATACATCAACTGGCACAGAGATGCTCTCTTTCACTTTGCGGTGCTAACCTGGGGAGATGTAACCCTGGAGCCACTGTGACACCATCTTTGCCGCTTTCTAGGGAAAAGCATGCTGGGAACTAAGCCAACAAAGATGAAACCAGAGGCAAGTAGTAGAAAGGCTCCTGATGACCCCGGGATACGCATTCAGCTGGGCCTGAAGTTAGCACCCCTCAGCCTTTCTGATTATTTGTGCCAACACTCTCTTGCTTGAGCCCTTTTGAGTAGGATTTAGGTCATTTGTTAAGAGGATCCTGATTAATGAAAAGTAAGGTCAATATAGCAGCCCGACTGTTAGGCTGGTAAGGTTCCACAAGGCTCCTGCAGGGAGAGCTCCCAGGCTCAGGAGTTGCTCAGCAACACTCCTCAACACTCAAGGGTCAGACTTGCCTTCCCAGCCACCCGCCAGCCCCACTCACGCCAGTGATCTTCTTCTTGCATTTGGCACAGCTGGGTGCATAGCGCACGTCATAGCAGGGCGGGCAGAAGATGGTGCCCTTTTCCTCGAAGAAGCCACCCTCTTCCAGGACCTTCCCACACTGACTGCACACAAACTCCTCGGGGTGGTACGCGTGGCCCAGCGCCACCAGGTAGCGGCCCCTGGCGGGAGGCAAGGGCAATGAGCAGGAATGGATGCAAACGAAGTCGGGGCTCCTGGCCAGAACCCCACGGGGTTTACCCAACACCTACTATGAAGTCTTGAAGGGAAAGTTCATTCTCTCCATCTCCAAATAGGGGAGAAACAGGCTTGGGAGGTGACTTGCCCAAGGTCACACAGCAAGAGAGACAAAGCTGCACTGTTTTGATGACAGGAGATGAGGGAGAGGGGCAGTGTTGGAAAAGGAGGAAGGTTACACTGGGTGAGAGCTGCTGATTTGGGCCTAATAAGTTGAACCCAGGGAATTGGTGCCCTTTGGGGGTGGGGGGCAGGGCAGGAGGCCTGGAGTGCCCGTGAGCCCTGAAGACCAGTGGGCACTTGAGCTGAGCCTGGTGCCCACCCTGTCCTGCTTGCCTGTTCCATCTGGCCTGGGGAGGGCCCTGCAGGTCCCAGAGAAATGGGGATGTCTGAAGGAGGGGGTGCTTCACAGAGCCTAAGAGCTGACAGGAATCTAGAGCAGTGCAGGGCCTGGGATGAGAACTACGAAGGCACACTGTCACACTGATTCTGGGGGGCTGTGTGACTCTGCTGGGCCCCGGGGAGCAGTGCAGAGAGGGAGGGACTTCAGAGGCTTAGCGGAGAGAGACCAAGTGAGCAGGAAGGAGAGAGGCAGAGGGACTGGGAAGGGGAGGCCCTTCCTTGCCCAGAGAGCAGCGAGTCTAGGGCTGCAGCTTGGCTGTGTCATTGGCACTTCCTCCATTTCACCAGGGCAAATGCTGAACAGAGGGTAGTGACGGGTGGGCTGCAGGTAAGGAGTGCAGGATTCAGAACCTGAGGAACCAGCCCAGGTCCCTACCCTCACTCCAATAGGGAACCGAATCCTCATCCTCCCGCAGGGGCGGCTGAGATGAGTGGGGAGATAGATGGGGGAGCAGAGATCAGAAAGACACCAGGGCTGGACTTGAGGTCAGGAAAGACCACGGTAGGAAAGGAACAGGGCCACCCACCGGATGACCTTGTGGCACTGGTGGCACACGGGAGTCTTGCCATTGCTGCCACCGCCGCCTCCAGGGCCCCCTCCAGCGGCAGCCTGCACAATGGAGGTGCGGTTCTGCATGGGCGTGGGTGTGGCTGGCTGGGTGTGCCGGGTCAGCACCGTGCTGGTCTTGTCCGGGGCGTAGCGCTCGGCGAACGCAGGGTCCACAGCCCAGGGCGGGCGGCTGGTGGGGCTGGGGGTGGTAGGGCCTGCCAAGGCCAGGAAAGTGACTCCAGGGGGGTGCCCAGGGACGCCACAGGACCGTGGGGAGACCCCGGGGCAGCTTGGAGGGGCCCACCCCCATGCCTCTGGAGGCTACCCACCCTTCCCCAGGCCCGAGCCCACTCCCTCTCACCAGGCCAGGGTTCCTGGGGTGTAGCTGAAGCTGGGGCTGGGGCTTCTGTCCTGGGCACCTGGCTGTAAGATCTGCCATTCAAGGCCCTGCACGGCTAAGGCTCCTGGCATGGCTCCACCCCCCAACCTTGGTCCTGCTGGCCCCATGGGAGATGCGTGGGTGCATGAGAGCTGCTGGGTTGGACTCCAGGTCCCACTGGGGTAGGGATGGGTAGGGCAGCTTCTCCTAGCCAGGTTCCAGCTGGCTGGTCTGTGGCACAGGGCTGGGAGGTGGAGCAAGGCTCTCACTTCTGGGGCAACTCTTGGGTCTCCTTCTGATGGCAGGGCCCCCTTTTCTGGGTACCCCCACCCACTGAGACCCAAACTGGCAGGGCCCATACTGGATCTTATCCATCTAACACCCCCTTACCCCAAATGCAAACCAAGCCTACAAAGATAGAAGACAGAGGCAGAAAAAGCAGGGCCGAGCATGTTTATTTTCATGCCTAAGCCAGCACAGACCTGGCAGACAGCAGTACCATAGGGCAAAGAGTGAAGACAGTGTCAGACGGAGCCGGGCCCTGTGCCAGGAGGGCAGCCGAGGCCAGGCCAGTAGGAGGCTCAGTCCAGGGGCAGGAAAGGGAGGGGTGAGGTAGGCAGAAGCTGGAGGCACCAAGGGTGGGGGGTGCCTGGGAGGAGGAACAGAAAGAGAGAGGCAGAGAGGGCAGCCGGCCGGCGAGGGCCAGGCTACGACTGCACGTTGAGCACGTGGGCAGAGCGCTGGTGGTGCCAGTCCCGGAGGCGGGTGTAGCGTGGGCTCTGCAGCTCCAGGACATACTTTTCCCTGAGGGGCAGAGAGAGAAGGAGGAGAAAGTGGAAGGAAGGAGAGATGGAAGGGAGGAAGGGAGGAAGGGAGGGAGGACTGAAGAAAGGAAGGAGAATGGAGAAGCCTGGCTAGGGATGGCCAGGAGCAGACACAGGATGGTGGGTGGAATGGGAGAGGCAGGAAGTGAGAAAGAGGGGCTGGAGCTCGTCCTGTTACCTTGATTTCTTCAGATGCTCCTCATCCGGGTCTTGCACTGAGAGGGCAGAGGCAGGCATTGACCAAGAGCAGACAGAAGGCCACCCCAGCCCTGAGCCCTGGCAGAGGGTCACAGGGTGCCAGAGCAGGCTCCAGCTAAGCCCAGGCCCGGGTTGGGGGCCAGGAAGAGAGTCTGCCCTGCCCTGGGATGGCACTTACTGAACTCGGTGCCCGTGAGGTGGGCGAGAATGCGGAAGGAACGGGACTGGCCTGTCCCAGGCCTCGGCCGCCAGTCCTCCGTGTCCTCCATCAGCCGCTGCTTGCTGGCGTCTGGGACCAGCGGTCGGAGCGGCTGTCTGTGGGGAGGGTGTGGCTCAGAACCTCATGCTGGGGTGGGCAGTGGGGGCAGCCCCTCCCCAGATTTGGTACATGTGGGCTATGGTGATGGCAGAGTGGGGAAGGGCAAGGCCAGGGCCCTGCTGGTGCCCTGGGAGGTGGGAGGTTGGGTAGGTAAGTGAGAGGGGAGGAGGGCAATCAAGGTGAGAGTAGGGCAGCCAGGGTGGGGAGGGGCCACCACCCAGAGTGCCAAAAGGAAGAAAGAGAGGGACAGGCAGAGGGGGCTCACTGACTTGTCAGGGGTCTGCACCTGTGAAGGAAATAGACACATGGACAGATAAAGGGACAAAGAAATAGACAAGGGGAGGAAGAAAGACGGCAAGGGGTCAGAATAGCTTGAGGCAAGGCTGCACTGAGCGTCTAGGGCTCAGACAGCCCGGCACTAAACCCCAACCCCAGGCCACCAGCGAGGGGGCGCTGCCTCGTTCAGAGCCTCCAGGAGGACAGTGCCCAGGCAGGAGCCACACCCTCGGTGGGGCCCTGTGCCTGCAGTCCCCGCCCTGGCCGCCAGGGGTCGCTGCCGCACGGTTCCGGCCGGGCTGGGGCACAGCGCAGACTGAGCAGCAGCGGGCAGCGGGCGGGCGTGGGGTTGTGGACAGATGGCGTGGGCGGTGGGCGGGCAGGAGGGATGTGGGCGGGCAGGGTGGACGTACCCATTCTGCTGCGGGGCGCTGTCAGCGGGCTGGGGGGCCCCGAAGGGCCGGGCCGTCTTGTTGAGGGAGGCGCTGGGTGCAAAGGTGTACCGCGGGGCGTCCGCGGCTGGGGCCAGGGCCTGGGCGGAGACAGAGCGGGCAGGGCGGGCAGGGGCGGGGACCTGGCTAGAGTGGGGTGCCCCTCTGGTGCGGAGAGGACTGCGGCGCTCCAGCCCCACCCCCACACATCTGGCCTGAGGCTACGGGGAAGGGGCGACTCGGGTTTCAAGGGGCCCATTTGGGAGCGATGATCTCAGCCCACGCGGCCCGAGGGCGAGGGCGTACTAGTGCAGCTTGCAGCACAGGCCGGCGGGAGGCAGACAGGCAGACGGACAGACAGGCAGATACGCGTGGTACCCTGACCGTGCGGCAGCCCCCGGCCCAACTCCCAGTCCCCAGACTCCCCAGCTCTGGCCTCCACCCTCTACTCCCGGCCAGGGATGGGAGTACCAAGGCTGCACCAGGGAGGGCAGGTCAGCCCGGACGTCCAATCCCACCCCGCCTGCCACCCAGATGTCCCAAGCCCCTCATGTACCTTCTGCGGTTTGCTCTGAGGCGGCTGGGCCCTAAAAGAGAAGGGAAAGGGGTGTTGATGGGCAGCCCCAATGGCATGCCCACCTGCCAGGCCTGCTCAGCGCCCGCATACCTGCTGAGACCCAGGCTGAGGCGCTCCCCGCAGGCACGGATCTTGTTCTGGGCTTCGATGTGTGTGAGGCCCCCCGCATTCTCGCCATCGATACTCAGCACCCAGTCGCCCACGGCCACGCCGGCCTGCGCAGCTTTACCTCCAGGAGTGAGCTATGGAGAGACAGAGGATCGTGGAGGCCCAAGGCTCTGCAGGCCAAACTCAGGCCAACAGCAGCCACCCCTGCCTTTCCTTAGCTGCCCCACTTGCAGAACCCAGAGGCCTCTTCATTCAACATATTTCTGGGCAGCTGCTGCATACTAAAGCCATCTGGAAGGGGGTGGGGCTCACCTGAGCTTCACCATCGCCCCAATCACCCTGCTTATTTATTCGTTCACCTCCAGGGACCCTCCCCACAGTCCAGAAACTGCTGACATCAACAAGCAGCCACCTTCAGGCTAAAAGCCAAGCTTCTCAGCTCCAGCCGCAGCCTTTTGAGGCCCCTGCTGGCCTCTCGCCCAGGCCATTCCACCCACCAGACATGCCCTCTGGCTTGTGCGTGTGGCATGTACCTCCCTGAGCACTGTTGGGTGCTCTCATTGACCCCTTACATTCCTAGCACCCTGTCCTGGGGCCATCATCAGGGATCTACCGGAACACTTCGAGCACCAGGAAGAGGCCCCACCACCTCTAGGTTCCTGGTGATCAGTGTGACTGAATGGGGTCCAAAATGTCAGCTGGGGCTTCATAGGTTGTAAATAAATATGGATGTCACCCCCAAGCCCTCAACTGCCACATCACCCTCTGCTCCCAATCCTTCAGACTCTGAGTTGTGAATCCCTGGTTCCCATGGCAAATGAGAAGCAATACTAGGCTGGAAAGAATGGTCACCACCAGCATGAGCTGAAACCATCAGGATGACTTCTGGGAAGTGGTGGGCTTTGGCGAAAGGAGAGTGGGATGGGCTGCCTATGGTGTGAGAGAGTCCAGCTATTTAGGAAGCCCTCAAATGCTGGAAGGAACCAGGATTTGGCCTTGAGATTGGGAGGAACCAACAGCAGTTTTAAGGCCCAGGGTGGGGTATTTGCCAGGGTCCAGATAGAGGTGACCCTGAAGAACCCCACTGGGCCCTCCCAGCCCTCTAGCCTAGTGGCAGCAACACAGGCGGGAGTGGCACTGCTGTTCATAAGTCTAAGCCCACAGGGCTGCCTGGCCATCTGGCAAGGGGCCTGGCATTGAGCAGGCTTGTGGGGAAGTGCTGGGAGGCAAATTCACAGTGAGATTTGAGGGGTACAGGCTGCCTGTGGCCCCATGAGGCTCATCAGGTAGGCTGATGCTCAGACTCAGTTGAGGCAGAGAGAGGAGGTAAGGGGTTCCAGAGAGATGGCAGAGGGACCAGATGCAGAGACTAATGGCACTAGGGCAAGAAGGGAGAACTGGGTTTGATGGCTCTATTTCATGCTTGGGAAGTTAGAAGGGTAAGACAGCTGGGTGGCCCTTTCTTCACCTGCTAAATGGTAATAGCAGCTTACGCTTATTGAGTACCTAGTACTGCCACACACTGAATCCTTCAACAACCCTGTGGAGTAGAGTCTGGGAATATACCTATTTTACACATGGAAAAACAGAGAGGTTAAGTTAACTTGCTTCAAGTTACCCAGCTAGCAACTCAAGAGGCAAGGCCAGGACCCTGACCCTAAGGCCCCACCCTACCAGGCCATCTCTGCTGAGAGCTGGGGCCCAACTCAGAGGTCAGCCCTCTGGCTGGAAAGACCCCCTGACCTCCTAGCTGGGTTTAGGGCTTGGATCCCCTACTTACCTCTAGTCCAATCCAACCCCTTATAATGGGCATGGGGAAGTGACGCCCTTGCAAGGAAGTGACTTACTCAAGGTCGTGGTGAGTCAGTAGACGGGAAACCTGGTCTGGCCACTCCCTACCCACACTGGCTGGCTCCTGGGAGGTGTGGGCTAAGCCTGAGGTGGGGGTCTCAGGTTGAGCAGGAGCAGTTGGCTCCCAGAGAGGAGCTGGGGAGCTGGGGACTACTTCCTTCTCTCGAGTGAGGAGGATAGGAAGCACAGGAAGGATAGGGGAGTGATCAGAGAGGTGGAGACAGAAGCAGAAGGGGGGGGCGGGGGGGGG
>NW_020173241.1:759390-811562 GCF_003031525.2 Neophocaena asiaeorientalis asiaeorientalis | reverse complement strand
GGAGACAGAAGCAGAAGGGGGGGGCGGGGGGGGGCGGGGTGTGTCTGGAGAGAGAAGCAAGAGGGCCCAAGGGACCAAGGAGGGAAAAAGCCAGGGGGCTGGACACTGCATGGAGTAGGGGGTGAGTCAGCCTGAGGGCTCCACTGAGCAGCCCAACCCCCAAGTCCCAGACATTACCTCATCTCCCAGGCCCGGGCCTACAGCCAGCCCTAGCCCCTCCCTGCCCCCCTCCATGTTGGGGTCAGGGGAGAGAAAGGGTGCCAGCCCAGCGCAGAAAAGACCACCCCACACACCCACCCACCAGGGCCTAGGTCCAAATCCAGGGATGGGCTCGGCTAGTGGCCCCACCCACATGCTGGGGCTGCCGACAAGGGAGCCTGGGCTCAGAGTGCCCCCAACAGGCCACATCTGAAAGTCCACCCCTTAGGCTACTTTGTTGCCCATCCCCACCAATGAAGAAACTGAGGCTCAGAGGTCAGCCAAGGCCCCAGCCACACTGGCCAGCACTTTCCCAGGGAGGGGAGTATAGGGTAGGTTTCCAGGGCTGGCAAGGCTTGAGAACTGGGTGTGGGATAGGTGTATGTGGTAGGGACACCACTGCCCTTGGCTACCTTGCTGGTAGGGCAGCTTCCAGGGAACCCTGTGGAAGGGTCCCTGGGAACAGTGACTGCCTGCCTGCCCTGGCCACCAAGCCCAACTCTGACAGACTCTGCCTTGGGGCCCCCTCTAGCTGGGCCCTCTGGCCCCCTCCAGGCTGTGCTTGCCCTGGGCTTCCTGCCAATAGCTGCCTGCCCACCAGGAGCATGGGTGGGCCTCTCTGGACAAGCGGATATGGTGACAGGAAGTCCCCACCCCCTCCTGACCCCCAGGCCACAGTCAGAGACACCAACCCAAGGGCTGGCCTCGTGCTCTCAGTGCAGGCAGTTTGTTCTATGTCCCACAACTGACCCCACAGCTGGAGCCACAGCCTGGTGGTGATCAGCTGAGGGGCCCACTCATGGGGTTCAGGGGTCCAGGCCTAGGCCAGCTTTTTTCCAGCTCTGCAGACTCCAGCCACCAGTTGGCCATCCCAGCATGGGACTGCATTCTTGGGCTTATAAGGCAATCCCCCTGCCGTAGGGAGGAGCCAGCCCTCAGCTCCACCCCCACCAGAACAGGCTCTTGGGAACTGAAGTCACAGCCCTAGAGCCCGGTCCCAACCCCTGCTTGGGGTCAAAGGCCACTGCATCCTGAATGGGACCAGTGGCTGGGATAAAGGTCCTCACATAGGCTGGGGAGAGGCAACCCACCCACCCACAAAAACTGCAGGCCATCCCTGTGCCTGAATTCCAATCCCTGCTTTGCCATGGAATCGCTGAAGGAGCCCCTTCACCTCTCCAAGTTATCTCAACTGGATAAACAGGATGACAGTTGCTATTCCTTGGGTGGCAATGAGGATGAAGTGAGATCCTGCAGTCAGAGTGCCCTGCCTGGGGTCCAGCTCCAAGCATTGCTCCCTGAAGCAGCTTAGACGCTTCCTGGAGACCTGAGGCTCCCCTCCTCCAGAAATGGCATCTCCCTGAGCCTCGAAGGTGGCCCCAGGAGCTGAGCCTCGAAGGTGGCCCCAGGAGCTTCGTGGACTGGCATCAGGTACAGTGCAGTGCTGTGGAAGTGTGGGAGCTCCTTTCCTAGTATCTGCCTAGTTGGGAGTCCTTGTGGCAGGAGCCCACATCTCTGGACCTGGACACCTCCTGGCCTACTGGCCTCAGCTCACTCCTGCTCAGACTCCTCCCATCACTCACTGGAGATCTGAGCACCCAAAGATTCCTGAAGGAGCCCCTGTCTCAACCTAGGCTCACCCGGGAGATGGAGAGGGGCACATTGAAGTCCTTGCCCCCCTGCAGCCGGAAGCCCCAAGGTGCTGGCCCCTCTAGCACCACCTTGAAGGAATCCATGGTGCCGCTCCTGAGAGGAGAGAAAAGGTGAGTGATGCATAGTGGGTGCACAGGCAGGCCCATCACAGGACACCAGCCTCGGACTAGTGCCAGGCAGGCACGGGCAGACGCTGAGCACACCCAGGGGGAGGGTAGGTGGGCACTTTGTTAGGTTTGGCTGGGCTACTAGCTGGCAGACCTCACTTTAGAAAGACAGGGGCAACCCCCCTTCCCTAAGGAACTGGGAGGGTGAGGGGAGCCCGCATCCAGTCTTTAGGTTCCTCTCATCCAGGAGTGGATCGCAGGGCTAATTTGGCACGGCCTCCTCCCAAGCCAACCTTGAGCCTCGGACTGGACGGCAAGGCCAGTCCGGGGCCGGCGCTCCTCTCCCCCGCCCCCAGGTCCCGGCAGGCAGGCCTCGACTGGAGCCTGCTCGGACTATATAAGGCATGTAAGCTGACACTGTGCGGAGAGCCAGCGGAGGGAGCACACAGGGGCTTCGGACGCGAGGGGGAGGGGTGGGGAGGGAGGCGGCTGGAGCGGGTCCTAGCCATTCCAGGCCCAGTCGAAGCTGCTGGGAGCCAGGGCGGGACCCCTGGGCGCTAGGGGGGGACTGCGCGGGGGCGCGGCCCCTGCGGAGGCTGGTGGGGGCTGGGACTCCAAAGCGTGGCCAAGGAAGGGGATTCATCGTGGAGCTCAGTGGGGGTGGTGCCTCCCACACAGGCCTGCTACCATCCAGACGTGACTCAGTTTCTCCCGCCCGGGCCCCATGCACTGGCCGAGTCCGGGGAGTAGGCAGCGGCACAGGCGCCAATCAGCCCCGCCGCAGCCGGCTTTGCCGCAGGAAGGCGGGGGCGGGGGTAGGGGCTCCGGCCCACCGGAGGAAGCGCAGAGCTGGCTAAGACCCCCAGTACCCCCTGTGGTCCCCAGTAGGCCTCTGCTCCCCGCCTGGTCCTGCCCGAGACGCCCCGCGCTGTCGCATGTACCTGCCCGGCCCCGCCGGGGCGCTGCTCGCCGGCGATCTCCAAAGAGCAGCGTTGGGATCCGCCGCCCGAGTTCTGACCCCGCCCCCGTGGCCGTCGTCCGCTTTGAGCCCGCGTAAGGGGGCGGAGCCAGATACCACGCCCCTGTCAGAGTCACGGCCTCTCGGGCGGTGGGAAGCCCCACCCAATCCTTCCGCTCCGCCCAATCACGAAGTCCCATCTCACTTTCAGCTGTAAGACACGGCCCTCGGAGCTTGGACGGGGCCTGGGCGGGGACTGGGCTGCTGGACACCTTCCTTGCCCCGGAGCCCGACCCGCCGTTCTCCTGGCCCCTTGCGCCTCCCGTTGGAGGAATGAAAGGAAAGCCGCCTTGGAAACCAGACAGATCTGGACCTCAGTCATCTCTGAACCTTAGTTTCCAACTCGGAAAAATGGGACAATAATACTCGCCTCTCAGGGCCGCCGTGAAGATAGGCACAGTTTGGCGTAAGGCACAGCCATTGGCGGCTCCAGAATTTCTAAATCGGACGGATTTGGTAGAGAGTTGTGTGTGTGGGGGGGTGCCTCGAGGTGGGGTTAGTGGAGGAGGACACAGGGGAGCTTGAAGTTAAGTTTGCAGAACACTCCACCGAAGGCAGAAAATAATGGCAGCGGACGGAGGTGGAAGGGCCCTTGGCTCGGCCCCGATCCTGACCTGTGGGCCCTGCCCTTACTCCTACCCCCGACCCCCCCGGCAGTCAGCAGCCTGTGGCCCTGCAACCACGGCTCAGCGCTGACTGTCGCGATGGGCTGTGTCCTGGTATCCCGCTCCAGAGCGTGCAGCGCCTCCAACGGTGGTGTCAGCGTCCCCACTTTGCCCCAGTGCTCAGCCCCGGCAGCTAAGCGCAGGCGGCAGGGGAAATTGAGCAGGGACCGAAGTGTGTGGGTGGACGAATAGGCGTTCACCTCTCAACTCCTTTTAGGGCATGGCCCATGCTATTCTCCCCCCTCCACCATCATCTTCTGCATCACCCCCTCACTACAGAAACCGATGTAAGCGTTCTCATCTTTAAAGAAATTCTCTCTTGATCCCACATCCCTCTCCAGCTCTCTCTCTTTTATTCTACTCCCCTTGAGAGTAAAATTCCTCTGAGTTGTCTGTCGCCCTGCCACCCTTGCTTTCCTCCCGTTCTCTCTTGAACCCACTCCAGTCAGGCTCTTGTCCCCACCAGTCCTCTGAATTAATTCCCTCTTCAAAAGGTCTATAATGATTTCCAGGTTATCAAATCAATGGTGGTTTCTCAGCTTTCCTCTTACCCTGTCTAGGAGCAGCTCTGGTCCAGGTGCACTCCCTCTTCCCCATGGCTTCATGCCTTCCTCCTGCCCCACTGACTGCTCCTTCTCCACCTCCTTTGGCAGCGTCTCATTTACTTCCCAAAGTGGCCGTCAGATGTTTCCTCTCTACATTCACTCTCTGGGACCCCATCCTGTTCTGTGGCTATCAATAACACCTACATGCCAAAGACTCCCAACTTACCTGTCCAGTTCTGGCCTTCCCCCAAGAGCCCCAGACTCTAGTATCCAACAGCTTGTCAAACCTTGGATATCTACTAGGTATCTCAAATCATCATGTCCCAATTTAAACTTGCAATTTCCCCAGCTCCCTAACTCCTTCCTCACCTCGGTTAAACAAAACAAAAAACCAAACAAAAAACCCCCGCAATACTATTCATCTGCCTGGTCCAGTAAAAATTATGGTTTTCCTTCCTTTATCTTCTGTGTCATACATCAGATTCTGCAAATTCCACCTTCAGAATCTGTTCCACACCTGGCTTCCATGGTTGTCCCTGACACTTGTCTCATGCCTGGACGTCTTAACAGTCTCCTGATAGAGGTCCCTGCTTCTACCCTTACCCAGTCCAGAGTCTTCTCCATGCAGCAGCCAAAGTGGTATTTTTATTTTTATTTATTTTCTTAAAAGATGTGTTTATTATTTTATTCATTTATTTTATTTATTTTTGGCTGCATCGGGTCTTAGTTGCGGCATGCAGGATCTTCATTGAGGCATGCAGGGTCTTTATTTGCAGTGCGCGGGCTTCTCTCTAGTTGTGGTGCAGAGGCTCCAGGGCGTGTGGGCTCTGTAATTTGTGGCACACAGGCTCTCTAGCTGAGGCGCACGAGCTCAGTAGTTGTGGCACACGGGCCTAGTTGCTCCGCGGTATGTGGGATCCCAGTTCCCTGACCAGGGATTAAACCCACGTCCCCTGCATTGTAAGGTGGATTCTTTACCACTGGACCACCAGGGAAGTCCCCAAAGTGGTATTTTTAAAGCAGAAATCACACCACATCACCCACAGCTTTTAGCATTCCAGGGGGCTGGCGTTGTGCTTAAAACTAAAGTCTTTCAGACATACATGACACTGATAAACTGGGTCCACCCCCCATCACTCTCCTCCTGGCTCACTCCACTCTAGCCACTCTGGCCTCCTCACTAATCCTCCAACACAGCAGATGTATTCTTGCCTCAGGGCCTTTGCACTTGTGACTCATGCTTGAAACGCCTTCTCCCAGATATCTAAACAACAGGTTGTCTCATTGTGTTCAGGTCTCTGCTCAGATGTTGCCTCCTCCTTCCTTGATTGTCCTATCTAAAACAGCATCCCCCTGACACCTCACCTGCATAATGCACTAGTCTCTTATCCTGCTTTATTTTTCCCTAGAGCACTTACCACCATTTGACATTATATTAAGTGCTTGTTTCTTCATTGCCCTTTGTCCCCATTAGAAAGTCATTCCTATGAGAGCAGGGGCTTGTCTGTCTTGTTCAGCATCTCCCCAGTGCCTGCACACAGTGGATATGAATGAACAGATGAAGGAAGGACTGAGAAAGTGAAACAGCAAATGAGCAAAGGAAGAAGTGGCAGCCTGGGGCCCCGGGCAGTCCTCCAACAGAGAGGGCCCTGGGCTCCCATTCCTTGGGTCCCTGGCAGGGCTCAGACCTAGATGGTGCCACTAAGAGCTCCCTGCACAGACAGCCCCTGGGTAGAAACAGGCCTTGGGCTAGGACACAGTGCCCCCTGGTGGTCAGGACACCTGCAGCTCCAGGGCCAGTTCCCTAGATGTTTCCAAAGACTTTCTCTTCCACAGTCTGGTTGGAACCTCACAAAAATAGCCATGAAACAAAAAGGTTTAGATTTGTAATAAAAAAAGTATGCCAAAACAAAAAGAATCTACTGTATAAAACAGGAAACTATATTCAATATCTTGTAATAACCTATAATAGAAAATAATTTGAAAAAGAATGTATATATGTAACTGAATCACTTTGCTGTACATTTGAAACATTGTAAGTCAACTATACTTCAATTTAAAAATGAATATAGGGCTTCCCTGGTGGCGCAGTGGTTGAGAGTCCGCCTGCCGATGCAGGGGACACGGGTTCGTGCCCCAGTCTGGGAGGATCCCACATGCCGCGGAGTGGTTGGACCTGTGAGCCATGGCCGCTGGGCCTGCACATCTGGAGCCTGTGCTCCGCAACGGGAGAGGTGACAACAGTGAGAGGCCCGCGTACCGCAAAAAAATAAATAAATAAAAGTGAATATAAATGGGCTTCCCTGGTGGCAGAGTGGTTAAGAATCTGCCTGCCAATGCAGGGGACACAGGTTTGAGCCCTGGTCTGGGAAGATCCCACATGCTGCGGAGCAACTAAGCCCGTGTACCACAACTACTGAGCCTGTGCTCTAGAGCCCTAGAGCTACAACTACTGAGCCATGTGCCACAACTACTGGAGCCTACGCGCCTAGAGCTCATGCTCCGCTACAAGAGAAGTCACCACAATGAGTAGCCCCCGCTCACTGCAACTAGAGAAAGCCTGCGTGTGCAGCAATGAAGACCCAACACAGCCAAAAATAAAATAAATAAATAAATGTATTAAAAAAAAAAAAAGACTGTATCATTGTGAAGTGACAGTGGAGTGTCACTGTCATAAAGATGAGGCTTGGGATGTACCAAGGGTGTGAGCAGCTGAGGTGGAGTTGAGGTCAAGGGGCCAGGAGGCCGGATCTTTGGGGGCACGATCCTTGAGTGCATGGTGGCCCAGCGTTGGTGACAGGAACAGCAACAAGGGGAGGACAGTAAGGCAGGCACTAAAGTCTTCAAGAGACTCCTTATTTCCCTCTGGAGGGAGGACTCCTTGAGAACAGGACTGTGGCGGTAATGAACATGGCCGTGACCTCAGTGCCTGGCACAGAGTAGGCACCTGATCAAACTCGAATGAATGTATGCTTGGTATGCAATTTGATCTTTATCCTTGACAGGTGAGGAAGACTGAGGCCAGGGGTTCCACAGAAGTGTCTGCATTTTTGAGTCTCAGTGGGGAGTGTTTTGGGTGTGCGCACATTTGAACTCCCTTCCACCTGCCCGTCTCCCCCCGGCCCCCAACTCCTCCCCAGCCCAGGCTTTCTGGCCCCTCAAAATCAGCCTCCACACTGCTTCCCTGGCTGACTATGTCCCTCTACTGAGGATAAGACCAAGCTCATTGTAGGATGGTGAGGTCTCTCATGTGCGGCCAACTCTCCCTCAGCCCCTTGGAGCCCTCCGGGTCCATGGTCTTCCCTTGCTCTCTGCACCCACCATGCCCACCTTCACCCTGGAAAGCTCCAGGGCTCACTGCCAGCCTGGTGAAGCCCTGCCTGCCCTTCACACTCAATTCAGGGGGCACCTCTCCCATCAGCAAGCCTTATTTCTCCCTCTGCCCTACTGTCGGAGTTATTTCTGCTGAACAGGACCACGTGGAGCCGTAATTACCTGCATCTCACCCTCCTGCTCCAGGAGACTTGAGCCTACTGGTGGCAGAGGTCAGGTCCAGGTCACGTGTGTCCCTGGAACCCAGCACAGGGCACTGGTGTTTGCTGCAATGCCTGTGTTTGAGGGTCTGTGTGGACCCGGGCAAGCCACTGCAAGGAG
This sequence comes from Neophocaena asiaeorientalis asiaeorientalis, assembly GCF_003031525.2. Lineage (NCBI taxonomy): Eukaryota > Metazoa > Chordata > Mammalia > Artiodactyla > Phocoenidae > Neophocaena > Neophocaena asiaeorientalis. Next base: position 803,722 of record NW_020173241.1, on the reverse strand, counting down.
CCGTAGGGAGGAGGTATAGACTGTGGGCCACAAGGTGGGATGGAGAGGAGAACTAAAAGGCTTTATTACCAGCAAATCTGTACACTATACAGTGGGGGCCGGCAGGGCACCCGAGGGGTCCTCCCCAGGCTGTCTGCCTTGTCCCTCCAGGCTAGAGTGAGTGTGGGGGTGTGTCTGCAGACGTCCATTGTTCCCCCGCCCTCTTGTCCCAGGGAGAGAGCCTTCCTCTCCTCCAGCCGCCACGATACTCGGTCAGGGCCTGTCGCAGGGAGCCGGTCCCTTCCTGCGCTCGCGGCTCAGCAGCGTCACCAGCTTGGCCTTGAAGCCCAAGTGGGCGCCAGCGGGGGCGGAGCCCCCGGCCTCGTCGCCGTTGTCGGCCAGCTCCAGCTCCAGCAGCCGCCGGTACTGGGCCTCCAGGCTGCTGTCGTGGGCCGCGCCGGGCCAGCCCAGGTCCTGGCTATTGTGGTAGATGCGGCTGGCCAGGGGGCTGCGGCCGCCCGGGCCCTCCTGCTCCGGACAGCCGACGTCGGGCGCTGGGCCGGCGTCCAGCACGCACAGGTTCTCGTACAGGTGCTCGGCGGCGTCCGGAAGCCGGCTGGCCCGCTTGCACACCGACGCGTAGAGCGCGGGCGCCGGCTCGTCCGGGGCTGCGGGGCCCAGCAGAGGGGGCAGGCTCTGGGGCCCGGGCCCGGCCGCGTTTTGCACCTCCCGCAGCTCCCCCGGAGGCTCCAGCGAGGGCAGGGAGGTGGCCCGCGGCAGGGGGCAGGGCTGGGGCCCCGCCGTCTCCGGGAGCCGCTCCCGCTGGCGGGCGATGGCGGCGGCTACGGCCCCGCATAGGTCGCGGGAGCGGGGGCTGATGAAGGCGAAGAGGCCCTCGCCCGAGTCGCAGCGGCGGCCGGCTTCAAAGGAGAACACGCCCTGGGCACGGGCGGCACGGGGAGTCAGCGGCTGAGGGGCCGCCCGCCAACCGCTACCCTTCCCTGCGGGACCAGTGGGGCGGCCGCCCAGCACCTCACCTTGTCGGAGCCGAACTTGCGCAGGAATCGGTAGGGCCAGGTGTAGAGCGCCTGGGGGCTAGCGGGCTCGTTCAGCTGGATGGAGTCCTGGCCCAGCAGCAGGAGGTAGGGCCCCTTCAGCTGGCAGCGGGCGGCTGCCTCCGTCCTCTGTACCACCACTGGAAACTCGCCCACTGCAGGCACGGCACCGTGAGGGCCACAAGCACAGCCCCCGGGCGTCCCGGAAAGATCCCAGCCCTGTTTGTGCTAGGGCTGAGGCTGCCCCTGTACCTCCTCGACTCACCTTCCTGCCAGGAGGAGTAGATGGAGTTCTCCTCCATCTGGACCAGGCCCTTCTTGGGAGCCTCTGCTTCCCCTGATCCTTGGGAGCTCTCCCCTGTGCCCTGGGGAATGGGACAAGGTCAGAGGTTAGTGTCCCATCCACTCCTCTTCCCACATCCTTTCTCTGGGGTTCATGACAAGCAAGGGCACCCAGAGACTTGAGTGCCAGTCCCAGTTCTGCCCCTGACACACTGCAAGACCCTGGACACCCTTCTGAGCCTACTTCCCCACCTGCAATCCCTACCGGCTCCCCCTTGAGGGTGCTGAGTGCTATAAAGCAGAGGGCACAAACGAGGCTGTCCATTGCCCTTGAGGTTGGCCAGCGACTGGGCCGGCCTGTGTGTGTCCCTGACAGCTTGGAGCAGTAAAGGGGTGGGAGCTTCAAGGGTGGGACCCACGAGTGAATGGCCACTTGTTCCTCCCATCTCTGGCCTCTTTCCCCATCTCCCACCATGTCCTTTGGGCTCTGACCCTGAGCTCTCCATCATGACCACCTTGGCCCATGGTACCATGGCCAGGGTCAAATGCAATGGCTTTCCACTGGTCTCCTTGCTCCTGTTTATTTCCTTTTTTTTTTTTTAATTATAAGAATCGTGGTAAAATATACAACATAAAATTTACCATTTTAACCGTTTTAAAGTGTATGATTCAGAATTTTATCATCATTCCAAATGGAAGCCCCGTACCCATTAACTGTCACTTCCCATTCCCCCCTCTCCCCATTCCCTGGCAACCCTTAAGCTGCTTTCTGTCACTATGGATTTGTCTCTTCTGTATTTCACATTAATGGAATCATATAATGTGTGGCCCTTAGTGTCTAGCTTCTCTGACTTAGAGTGTTTTCAAGGTCCATCCATGTTGTAGCATGTATCAGTGCTTCATTCCTTTTTATGGCCAAGTAATGTTCTGTTGTATGGATAGACTGCATTTGGTTTATCCATTCATCAGTTGATGGACATTTGCGTTGTTTGCATCTTTGGGCTACTGTGAACAATGCTGCTCTAAAGATTCTCGTACAAGTTTTGTTTTAACACCTGTTTCAGTTCTCTTGGGTATACACCTAGGAGAATTGCTGGGTCATATGTTAACTCTATGTTTAGTTTTTGAGGAACCGCCACTCATTTCCTTTTGGTCCATCACGGATCCTGTAAAGCTTTAAAACTCTCAGCTTCTGTGTCCAACTCCCCAAAGGCTTCTCCTCACACTCAGAATAAAATCCCAAACTCCACATGTGGCCCAAGGCAGTTTCAGCTGGCTCCCACCGGACTCTCCACTGTTGCCGCTTCCTGGGCCCCCTCTCACTCCTTACCTTCCAGCCACACTGGCCTTTCTGTTGCTTGAACATCAAGCTTTTCCCTGGGCCCTTGCCCATGCTGCTCCCTTAGTTCAGGGGACTCCTCAGACCTGTGTTTAGGACACTCTTTCCTCAGATCTTTGCCTGGTGGGTTATTTTTCCTCAAGGATTCAGGCGCACTCTCCTCTCCTGAGAAGCCTTCCTGGACCATCCTAACATCCCCCTACTCACTCCTGCTCCCACCCAGCCTCTCATTTTCTCCATAGCATGCATGGCCATCTGAGATTTGTTCTGTGGGCTTCTGGGCTGTTTCCCAGGCTTCTAGGTGCTTGGCAGGTGCTTGCTGAGTGATGAGATGTGAATGAGCATGGAGATGAACAAGGTGTGAGTGAACTGGTCTCCCCGGCTGGCCCCTGGATGCCTTACCCACCCACTCTGTGCTCACCGGGAAGGCCAGCTGGCAAATGGGGGCCATCCAAGACTGGCGGTGCTGTGCGGCCAGCAGGTGGCTTCGCTCCGTGGTGGTGAGCAGGAAGGCACCAGTGTCCCGTGGGCAGCTCTCACCGTCAGCCGGCAGCACGGATACGCAGTCAGCCAGGCGGATGACCCGCCGCTCTCCTCGCCGGCCAGGCCCCACAGACCTGTCACCTGTTGGCCCCAGGCCACCATCCCGGACCTCCCAGCTCTCTAGCCGTGCCACGCCTGATGGGCCTCCTGCATACAGTAGACCCCATACCTTCCTCCAGGACTTCTGCAGGAGATGAAGATGGGGGAGATGACCCTCGGGTGGCAGTTCTCCCTGCAGCTCAGCCTAGCACAAGCCACTTAGCAAACACTCCTGGCCACCTAGGCTGGCCTCTGCCTCGCAGCTCTTCAGGCCACAGAGGATGCCTTGCCAGAGCCAGCCCGGCAGCAGGAAGCGTCTGTGCTTGGAGTCGGTCAGCCCTAGCTTCAAATCCACCCCACGCTTTCCTAACTGTGACCCCCCCATAAGCACTAGGATCCTCGTCTCTCAAAAGATTATGAGAACACGGGGCTGGGGCTTCTACTGGGCAATGTCTGTAAAGTATCTAGTGGCCAGAGCAGACCACCTGACACTACTCCTTTGTTGGTGCACCCACCCCCTGTAAAGAAAAGGTCAATTGGGCCACGGAACAAGGGCTGGGGCGGGAGGGAGGCCTCAGTCTCATGATGGCAAGGAAGGAAACATGCAAATAGCGTCGAGCAAAGGAAACAGACGGTTTATCTGCCTGGGCAGCAGCTGCAGCTGAGCTGTGGGTGTGCAGGGCCTGCTACCCCAGGACAGGGCTGGGAGGAGCTGAGCCCTCTTCTGCAGGATGGAGCTCCACTTTTGGGGGCTCCTCCAGCTCAGCCTCCAGCCCTCTCGAGGGGCCACAGTGCCACTAGTAGATGGGATGGAAGGCAGTTGGATTAACCAGCCTCACAGCTCTGCCCTGCCCCAAGGGTTCCATTCTTGGCTCCCCGCTCTTGGCTTCCCATCTGTAAATGAGGCAGGGTCTCGAAAAGGCCCACTCAGCCCAGCCTGCTCAGGCTGAGAATGGGGCTCTGTTCCACTTCCCCACACCTGGGTTGGATTCCCCACCTGGACTCCTACCCCCATTCTCCCAGGTTCTGGTGGGCTGTCCAAGGCTGGGGCAGAGGCCCACCATCTGTCCTAGGCAGCTGCCTGGCAGCCAGGGTCCCCACCTTGCCAAACTTGATGTGCTGCTGGTAGAGGATGCCGTCCTTGATGGGTGTCTCCAGAGGCTCCATGGCCATGGCCGCCGCTCCGAGGGCCTGAGGAGACTGGTGACGGGCCGGAGGGGAACTCCTCACACTTCCCCTTCTGGCCACTTCCCCCTCCCTCTGTCCAGAGAGGCAGCTGCAGGGTTGGGGGAGGGGAGCCCTGTCTTCGGAAAAGGAGCTAGGATGGGGGTGAAGGGCATCACATATTCCTTCCTTGGGGTTCCAGCTGGCCCAAGGTACCCACTAGTGCCAGGCAGGGGCCTTGGACCACCTGAGGGCAGATGACCCGTGCCTGCCTGGGTCAGCTGGGTGTGAGCCTCTGACCGCAGGCTGGCTCCTGAATCAGGAGCTCCTACCCCTCCCCCATCCTGGGGCTGTTGTGTACCCTGGGGCCTGCCATTCCCACAGCCTGGTCCCTACCCCAGGACCTTTCTCTAGCCAGACTGGCAAATTCCTTGTTTTCCCCCTTGGAGTCCTGGTTGGTCTGCTTGTCTTTACTCTGGAAATAGTTCTAATGTTCACTTGCTCCTCTCCATCTTCACAGCCCCTATCCATTGCCAGCTTTGGCATCTCCCCTTTGAACCACGTCCCCACCTGGGCCCACCGGGCCCTCTCTAACCCCAAACCAACCTGTCTCTCCCCTCCCTAAATGCTTCCTGGCTCCCAGTGCCCTTAGGTTTAGCTTGGACTCCTTGGCCCAGCATTCAGGGTGCTGGGTATTCTGGCCTCCACCTCCCCCAGCCTGGCCCCTTCAGGGCACCTCTCACCGTGCTGCTCAGGGCTCTGGGACTTCTTCCTCTGGGAGGCCTCCCCAGACCACCCCACGCTGTCTGAAAGCACAAAGGCCCCACCCTCATGGCACGGCCCCAGCCACGTGAGCGTGGGTGGCACGCCCCCAGCGGGTTCCCTGGAGAGCTCATAGGCTTTTTAAGCTCTGCTTCTTGCTAGAGTCCTGTTTCAGTCTTGTCTTCCTGGAGGCCAGTATGGGAGCTCTGCATATGAATCTGAATCCTGAGGACAGCCTCATTTCATTTATTCAGTGCCACCTCTGGGAAGGAATGTGTAAACAGGCTGAATACTGCTTGGGGGTCACATGTGGGGTGTGTAGCTTCTCGGGCAGGAAATCTTTTCCAAGGGCCTCATTCACCTGGCTTTGTGCCCACTGTGGCCCAAGCAGCCCTGAGCTCTGGCAGCCTCAGACACCATGTCCTTTGCATGCTCATTGCCATTTCAGCGATGAGGAAATCAAGGCTCAGAAACGTTAAGTAACTTGCCCTAGGCCACACACCAAGTGACAAACATGGCTTGAGCAACTGCTGTCCTGCTGGGATAAGCATGTGGCTTTGCACATGAAGTGCCTGGACAGAGAAGCTATCACCAGTGCTCTTTCTGTCTACCCCTTGCAAGATGCTGAAATCCTGGCCCGTTTGCCAGCAGTCCCGTGACCACTGCCCACATTTATTCATGGCTGATCTGTCTGTCCCACTCACCTGTGAACTCCTCAGAGGGCATCTGCCTGGCTCATTTGTGTCCTGAGCCCAGCAGATACCTGGGCACAGAGCTGGGTCAGTGGGTGCTTGTGGCCTGAGTGGCAGTCCTGTGGCATCTGCTGCCCCCTTGGCAGACAGATCACAGGGTTCCCTACTGGGAGCCTGTGTGGGCAAGGGGCCTGAGGCAGGAAGTCTCCTCCTAAAGGGCCTTAGGAGAAGCCCCAGGACCTTTACACAGTGACAGGAAGAGGGAGGCTGGGGCAGGGCTGGAAATTATAACAGCCAACCAGAAAGACCAGTAGACCCAACCAACCATTTCCCCTTGGTCCATCTATGTGGTTCTTCTCTGAGTCATAAATCCAGGTAGACTAGAGGAAATACCCTAAGCCCCCAGAGGGCAACCTGGGTAGGCAGCTCCTTCCACAACTGAGTACCAGCAGGTGTGGCAGTAGTGGGGGGAGATGCCAAGGCCCTACCTGAGAGGGGCTCTGGAGGTCAGAGGGTGAGGCCTGCCCAGGAAGCACAGGGCAGAGAAGGCAAAACACAGAGGCTGAGACCAAAAAGGCTGGTGTTTTAATGGCAGCTGGGGTAAAGAGGAGCAAAAATAGTAATTCTGGGGGGCACAGGGAACAGGCAGCCAGGTCCAGCCTGGCCCAACCCAGGCCAGCTGGGCCGAGGATGCTGGCTTCTTGCCCACGGGGCAGGGGTGTGTGGGAGGTGGCTGGAGCCCCAGGGACGGAGGCCCCTTGGAGAGAAAGAGGGATGACAGCCAGCTCAGAAGTCCATGGAGCTGTGGGCCAGGTAGTCCTTGCGGCCGATGTTGCTAACCTGCTTCGTCTGCATAGCCTCGAGTTTGGGGCAGTCGGTGATCCGATGGCCCAGGCCCCCACAGAAGGCGCAGCCACGCTCTCCTGGGGGAATGGGGTAGCGGTGGGTGGGGGAGGAGGGTCAGCATGGTGATGGGGCCAGGCTCTGTGCCCCAGACCCTGGGCCCCCATCAGACCCCCAGACCACTGAGGGGCAGAATGGACTCGTTCCGTGGTGTTCCCGTCACGCCCCCATTGGACTAGTGTTTCCCACCCCGTGTCACCTCCAATGTCCAGCATGGACTCGTCCCCGCAGTGCAGTACTTGCAGCACGGGTGGAACCTTCTGCTTGGCCTCCAGCAGCAGGGCTTTGAGATCCATCAGCACCGACTCATCTGTGGGGGCGGCAGGGAACCATCAGGTCCAGCCCTGGGCCCTGTAGCCAGGACCTGGCTGGTCATAGGTGGAGGACCCGGGGGACAGCCAAAGGTGGCCCTGGTGGCAGACTCACCACAGGCCTTGTTGATGAAGGTGGTGGCAATGCCTGTGTTTCCTGAGCGCCCAGTGCGGCCGATACGGTGCACTGCAGAGAGAGGGAACAGAGCATCTGGCCCACTGCCCAGGGGCTGGGGCCTAGGCCACAACCCCAGCCCCCCAAACAGCCCACCATAGTTCTCGATCTCCTCAGGCATGTCATAATTGATGACGTGCTGGATGGCAGGGAAGTCCAAGCCCTTGGAGGCTACGTCTGTGGCCACTAGGACATCCTTCTTGCCCTCCCGGAATGCCTCGATGGCCTTGGTCCGTTCCTCTTGGTCTGGGAAGGGTCAGGCAGGAGCTATTAGAGCGACAGCAAGAGTCTGGGGAGTAGCGGCAGGCCGGCCAGGTAGGGGAAGGGATAAGATGAGGGGCTGCTATGGCAGCGGGGTCCATGCCTATGCACGTGCCACGCTAACCTTTGCCCCCATGGATGGCCACAGCCTCGACCCCCTTGAGGAGCAGGTACTCATGGATGGCGTCCACATCTGCTTTCTTCTCCGCAAAGATGAGCACCTGTCCAGGAAAGCTAACTCCAGTCACAGGGGCTGCCTCCTGGGCACCCCCGCAACCTTCCGCCAGCATGCTGCCCCTGGGCTAGCCTGGCTGGCAGCACTCACGGGCGGCGGTGTCTTCTGCAGGCACTCAAGCAGGTACACCATCTTGGCTTCCTCCTTCACATATTCCACTTCCTGCCACCACCAGGATCAGGTTAGGTGGTCCTGAGAACAGGCTCACCAGCCATGGCCCTGCCACAGAGGATGGGCCCCCAGTCCCGGCTAGGAGGTGACCAGAGAGCCTCTTGCCAAGGGCTGGGTACCATGAGAAGGCTTCCTGCTAAGGGCTGTGGCTGTGAATGAAACCCCTAGTGCCCACAAGGTGGCCCCCAACCCGGCTCCCCATCAACTAAGCGAGCCTCGCCAGATCCAGCCCTCACAGGTGAGACTGCCCATCAGGAGTGCTTGCCCACCTGGATGACATCCAGGCTGGCAGCCCCAGCACGCCCCACATTGATCGTGACAGGCTTTACCAGGGCGCTCTTGGCAAAGTTCTGAATCTTCTTAGGCATGGTGGCACTAAAGAGTAGAGTCTGTCGCTGGCCCTAAGGAAGAAGAAGGCTGGGGCTGAGGGCACGTGGGGCCTGGGGAGCCTGAGGGGCTGGGACAGTGGGTAGGCAGCACAGGGCCTTAGGGCCCTCCAGAGTTGAATGTGGTGTGTAGGGGGAAGGTGGCAGGATCGTCCCGGCCAGGTGGGGATGGGCACCTTGAAGTAGGAGAAGATGGTACGGATGTCACCCTCGAAACCCATGTCGATCATGCGGTCAGCCTCGTCCAGGGCCAGGTAACGACAGATATCCAGGCTGACCATCTTCTTCTGTAGCAGATCCATGAGGCGCCCAGGGGTGGCCACCATCATGTGCACACCACTGGGGACCAAGGAGGGACACTGACAGCAGGGCCACCTGCTAAGCCCTACCTAGAGGCTGGCACTCCACCTTGTTCTGCCCTCCAGCCTCTTTCCTATCTCTCCTCACCTGACGCTCCTTGTCACTGCCACCACCTTGCTCTATGGACGACCCAAGGCTCTCCTGGAGAGCGCTGCAACCTTCTCGACCACCACTCTGTTCCACTGCTCTACCCAAGCCATGTGGTCACCTCGGCCCCACACACCCTTCCCCCAGGTCACTCCTCTTGCCCCCAGGAGGACAGTCCTAAATCTTCAGATAGGGCTCAGCCTGTGCTCCCACAGCTCCCTTTGTAGACCTCAAAGGCTCACTTTCGTAGTACAATGAACTCATCTTTTCCATGTCTGCAACCTCCCTGACTAGCAATGCCTATGAAACAGGAGCTGGGTTTGGTCTGTCTGTAACCCTGGACATCTAGTGATGTCTGTTGGGAACTGCACTGTGTGGAAAGGGCACAGGTCCAGCCATGCCCCAGAGCCTCAGCCTCCTCAATGGGTCACACTGAACAACCCTGACCTTCCTGGACACCCCGGGGCCCCCACCTCTTTGCCTTCTGCCTGGAATGCTCCGACTCTTTGACCTCCCAGATGCCCCCGTTCCATCTGCTGTGTTCCCACAGCACCTCACCGCATCCCTCTGTCCCACCCCAACCAACCTCCCCATTAGACTGGGGCTCATTGAGGGCTGGGCCCATGAGAGGCCTCCGCAAGGATCTGTCGAGTGGCTAAAGCAAAGGGTCCTTTAGCTTGTCTAGGTAGGGACTTTGGGGAAGCCCTTGGGGCGGGGGTGCCTATACTCACTGTCGGATGGTCTCCATCTGCTCTTTGACGGACATGCCCCCGATGCAGAGAGCACAGCGCAGGAGTGGAGAGCTGTCCTCCTGCAGCAGGCGGCAGTAATACTCCAGGATGCCGTGGGTCTGCCGGGCCAGCTCCCGCTGCAGGTACAGGGGCAGTGGCTGGCACCAGAAGGTGGCCCCATCTGCACCCTGCCCTCCAGGCCAGGCTATCTTACCGAGGGGCAGATAATGAGTCCATAGGGCCCTTCACGCTTAGAGAAAGGTAACCTCTTCTCTTGCTCCAGGCAGAACATGATTACTGGCAAAGTGAACACCAGTGTCTTGCCTGAACCCGTGAAGGCTATGCCTATCATGTCACGGCCAGACAGACTGGTGAGAGAAGAGAGGCCTGAGGGTCAGGTTCAGTGGAATACAGGGACTGCTTCTCATCTAGCAACCACTCCTCCCCAGGGCCACCAGGTTCACACTCACATGGTGGGAATTCCCTGGATCTGAATGGGTGTCGGGTGGTGGATGCCCTTCTTCTTCAGGCCTCTCAGGATGGCTACAGAAAACAACACTGGCATCATCCTTGTGTCTCATAGGTACTTCAACAAGCCCCCAAAGCCAAAAAGTTGGCACTACGTCCTTCACGTTACAAATGATGAAACTAAGACCCAGAAAAAAAAAAAAGAAAGAAAAACAAACACACAGACTTGTCCAAGGCCTCTAGGTTAAGCAGAGGCAGGATTCACACCCAGGTCTGTTTAAGGCCGTCATCACTTGCCCACCAAAGCTCCCTAATGGCAGAAATTGGTAAATATGAACAGTTGCAACAACTGAAAAAGGAGAATAAAGACAAATCTCTCCTTCTCAAATCCCTCATCCCCACTGACTAGACCCAATGCCGCAGTTGCTGGGCTTGGTGAGGGCTAGGCTGCAACCTTGCAGATGTTTCCCTATCAAAATGTGGTGTTGCTCCCAGCTCCCAGGCACCTGCAGGAAATTTCATTTCCTTGAAGCTCTTGATGGGTGGTGGGATACCATCTCCTTCCACCAAGATGTGGTACTTCTTCCGTACACGCTCATGCCGCTCTTCAGACATGCTCAGGACGTAACGGGGTGGTGTCCAACTGTGGGTGGGTGGCAAGAGTCAAGAGAGTCCCTGGGCACAGCTGGCTTTGGGGTGTTCCCGCCAGTCTCCACCACATACTGTCTGAAGTAAGAGTGACTGACTTTCCAGACTGAAAAAACATACCTAGTTTTGATTGGATCGTCATACGTGATTCCCTTAGCCATCTCCTTCACTGACATCAAGGCTGAGGAAACAGATGTGGCTCAGGGCTGGTTCCTGCTTCCCAGAGGCCAGGCCCTTTGAAATATAACATGCCTAGGACTGGGGGAGGAGGCTCAGTCCACCTCCTCTCTGCCCTAGCTACAGCCATACCTCGACCCTCAGCCACACTCTCCAGGATCTTCTCCTCTTCCTTTAGTTGCTTCTCTTTGGCAGACTCCTTGCGGGCTGACCAAACAAGCAGAAGGTGTCAGAGAGACACCAAAGCGGTGCACAAAGCTGAGCCTCCCGCCTGCTGCCCAGCCCACCTTCAGCCTTCTCTTTGAGGTGCTGGTGCTGATCCAGGAGGCTGACGTTGGACTGAGGGCCCAACGGGATGTCGTCCTCATCTCCCCGCGCCTCGCTGCCGCTGTCCTGCTGCTCCTCTTCCGCAGCTCCCTTGCGTCTTCGCTGCAGCAGCTTCTGGAGCTGAGGTTCCACCAGTGCCCCTCAGAGCCGAGCCCAACGCACAGTGGGGCATCGGGCCCAGGGGCCTGAGTCAGGATCCTGGCTTTTGGGACAGGGTTCTGTGCCCCGAGGCGCACAGCTGCCCCACTCCTCAGATCAGGTCGCCAGTTCCTCGTTTGCCTGGGGACCACGCTCCCGTGTACTGACACCTCACTCCGCAGACCGGGGACCACCCCCCATCCCACCACCAAACCCCCATCTCCTGCCCTCGTTCCACCCTCGAGCCGGGGCCCTCACCAGCAGTTGCCGGCGCTGTCGCAACGGCACGTACGGCACGTAGTCCTCGTCGTCCTCATCGTCTGCCTCGGAGCGGCTTCCTGTGGCAGTCGCCTCGTCGGTGCGAGCCCGCTGCAGATACACACGAGTCAGACCCGGACCCCCGCCCCCCACTTCACGATCGCTCGCCACCCGCGCGGACCCCCGCCTGGCTCCCACCTTCCGCTCGGGTTCCGATTCCTCCATCCTCTGCTGCACGCATGCGCACCGCGGTAAAAACCCCGCCCCCCCCGCCTCGCCTACGATGAGATCCAATCAGATGTGAAGAAGCGGACGTCGGCGCCTAGCAACGACCTCTAAGTGCCGGATCGCGCAGAGGGACAAATTTTCTCCTGAGCCCCTGTCTTGCGGTGTGGCGTCTCCGCCCCCTGTGGGCGGCTACGCAGCTGTTGCCAGGTCTGAGGGCGAAAGCGTCAGGCAAGGCATTGTGGGACGCTGGAGGACTTGGAGCACGCGCTGAAGGCGCAAACCGAGTCGGGTTGAGTCGTGGGGACTACTGATCCCGAAGACGGCGGTGTGCTGGGTCCCCAGCCTCGCCCAGGGAGTGACGTCACCCGGCACGCCCCCGCCGGCGGACACTGCGCCCTCTCCTGGCCGGGGAGCGGTGGGACCCAGCCAGCTGGGATCCCGCCCCGCTCTCTATCCCGCCCCCATTAACCGGCGCGGGCCAAGGAGGGCAGGGCGGGGCTTGAGAAAGTGACTCAACACACGCTGCCGCTCTGACTGGTGTTCTCATCTGTGTGAGACACCTATGTTCAGAGTGGTGAGGGATAAACAAAATGATGACGGTGGGTTTTAACTGAGGGCCTGTATATGTATGTAAAAGATTATAATGTAAATGCTGTAACAGAGCTCAGAAAGTGACTGGGGAACCAGAGAAGGCTTCGAGGAGACCTGCATCTGAAGTTACAAGGAAGTGTGGAATCTCAGAGCTGGGAATGCAAGAGAGGGAGAGGCTTCCTGATAGAGGGTCTAGCAGGATTGAAGTTCTGGCCATGTGCAAGTTCCCAGGGAACAAAGTGATCACGTGGCCCGTGTGGGGTTGGGTAGTCAGAGCTAAGGCTTTGAGGTAGACCCAGAGCATGCAGGGCCGAGACTGTCAGGGTGATTTCAACTTCACTGGGTTAAAGAGGAGTGATGGGTCAGTGCTGTTTTCTTCCTTCACATATTAAACATGAGTATGTGCTGGGCATTGTGCATAGTGTCAAAGCAGATAAAAGATGAACAAGACACAAACTTGGCTTGTGAGGACCTTACAGATTAGGTGAGGAGACAAACATAGATAACTGGTCTTGAGATTAAGAAACCTCTAAGACACAAAAGGTACCACTTTTGGAATTAGCATAAACGCAGGGCAAACTTGATTCTCACAGTAAAAGTGGCTTCTCAGTTGAAAGAAAGGGATGTGAAAGTTATGGTGGAATTCATGAACAAAGTGTTAACTGGGAAGAGGGAAACAAGTGAGCAAAAGTCAGAAGCCCTGAGGGTGCCAGGCCTAGCTGGAGACTGAGGTCATCAGGTGTGGAAAGAGTGTGCCAGAGGCAGGGGCCGGGCTTAGAGGGCCCTCAATGCCATTCTCAAAAGTCTTCTTTCTCTGTATGTAAAGTGGCTGCTTGATCAGACCTGCAACTTTGAAATGATGAAGCAGAATTTTAGATAGTTGTGAGAATTCAATTGCAAGGCAGGAGCCTAGTGTAAGAGCTGAAGGGAGAGAGGAGCACAGGTAATAAATACACAAAGAAAAGTTTCACAGAAGCGTCCACACTTCCTTGGGGATTGGCCAAGGGACCAGGAACTGTGAGCCCATGGTTAATGCTGTTTTACCTCTTTGGAAGAGGAAGCGCTTGTATTGGGGTGGGGGGGTGGAGAGAGAGACGGAGAGAGAGACAGAGAGAGAGACAGAGAGAGAGACAGAGAGAGAGAGAGAATATATGTGTTCAACCTGGGAGGAAGGAGGGACTGGTTTCCGATTCTGCTCCCAACACTCCATAAAGGGCTCTTAGTGACTGCATCGCCACTACCACTGTCGCTCCACACATTGAGCTCAGGCTAAGAGTTGGTTATAGTAGGAAAATGGCAAGGATTCGGGACAAAAGTGTGTGTGAGGCATTTCTAGCAAACTATTATATTAAAATCTGAATTCACAAAACAGATCCACGGTGGGGAGGGGGGGATGAGATAGTTCATTACTCTCCTAACTCTCAACTACTTAGGCTGCACGTCCATTCCCATTGTAAAGTCAAATCCAATTTATAAAAACTCCATTTACCATCAACTTCCCCTGACAACTCCAATTGTCCAGGCTATAGATGCACAGTTCACAAAGTCCTCAAGCCTTCCCCTGATACCTTCTCAAATCAGCTGCACAGAGATCAAGTTGCACCCCTCCAACTCACCCATCTTGGAGGGAGGGAAACTAAGACAGTGTGGGGAAGGGGTTGCTCAGGGTTTCCATACCAGAGTCCTCCCAATGGGTGAAATGGCACAGATGCTGCTGGCATACAGGCCTATGCTCTAATCCTAGTTGGTCAAACTGAACTCAGTAGAGTCACCTTCTTGTCTGAGCTTTAATTTCCACATCTGTAAAATGGAATAACAGTCCCACTTAGCATTGCTTCGAGAATTAAGCAGAAACGATGCCAACCTGTTGACAGGTAGCATATGCTCAAGAAGGTTAATGACTAAGAAGGACTCCAATGCTTCTGAGTACATCCTTCACCCTCACTCCCCACCCAGACAAGCAAACCACCAACATACCAACTCTGTGTCCAAATGTTGCTTTATCTTTCGGCAGGAAAGATCTTCACAGTATCAAAAAGAATTGAAAAAACAAGTAAAACAAAAACAAAATACCAAACACAAAGAAAGCAGTGTTGGGCCAGCAGTACCATCAGCCCCCAAACTCAAAGGCCAGCCCAGCCCCCGGGCTCTGAACGTGGAGGCTGCGTAGCACCAGGAAGCGGTTCTGCAGAGGTCCTGAGGGGCCCCAGCACACACGGCATCTATTCAGCTTTTGGTTGGTCCAGGATGGCAAGGAGGGTCTTGGGCAGGTGGGTGGCGATGTGAAGGAAAAAGGTGTAGACCTTCAGCTGGCGGTCAAGGTCTCAGGACACCCTGAAGAAGCTTGATCTGGCAGGGGCTGAGAAAACAGAAGAGCATGGCCACATGGTGAGCAATGGCTCCCACCCTAGCCTCCCCATGCTGGCTCTGAGTCTCCACAGGTGCCCATGGAGGCAGGAACAGCTGCCTACTATTTTTGTCCCCTGGGCTGAAAACACGGAACAGACGATCACCTCCAGCAGGGGATGAAGTTTAAGTCACAGTTGGGGGACAGAGCCCCGGCCCCAGTGAACATCATCCTAAATCTCAAGGAAAGTGGACAACACTCGAGGAGCCCACAACGCTCTGCTGTAGGCCAGGGTGGAATAAGAGGCCAGCCTCTGGCATTGCGCTCCTGTTGACAGTGAAGAGGCCACCTATGCACTCAAGACTCCTGCCTCAGGCTCCAGGTACATGGCCCGGGCTGGGTCCCGAGTCTGTGCCAGCACTGCTTTCTTAACGCACTTGGGGCTCACAATCACGCTATGAGGAGGGTGGAGAAGGTCAGAGGAGAGCATTCACCGGAGGGGAGCATCCCCTGTCTTGAGAAAGAGATCAGCCAAGAGGGAGTGGGAGAAGATTATGGCTGGATGAGGTTTCCTAGATGACAGGGGCATTGGGCTATGGGAGGAGGTGTGACCCGTTTTCTCTCATGAAGGGCAACAGATGAAGGTGCCTGGGGTCCTTGTAGCTCCTGGTTCTTGTAGAAGTGAAGAAAGGCAGGAGGGCAACCCAGCCCTAGCAGAAGCTCCTGGGGGCATGGGTGTATCAGTCTGGCAAAGGATCAGGAAGCCCAGGCCCACAGAGCAGAGGGGATGAGGTGAGTCTGAGGACAGTCCTGACTCTGGGGTAGTACAAAGGTGCCATAGGGAGCCCAGCCCTGAAGGCTGCCCCTGGGAAGCTGAGGTCAGTGCCAAGGGTGGGGGGATCCTCACCCAAAACAGGACTCGGGGACCCAGCCCAGGGTCCAGAAGTCTGTTTCCCTGGCACTGGAAAGAGGAGGAAGAGGACAGGTGAGGACATCCTCCTGGGGGGTCCCTGAGCTCAGCCCACTTGCCCCAGCTTCCTGTTGCCTTGAAGGCAGCTGTGTGGTTGCCAGCCAGAAAAGGCCTGACCCCAGGGACGCATCTTAGGGTGAACTATGGCACTGCATAGCCATTAAGCCCCAAGCCCAGGACCAAGGCCTGCCAGACAGCCATCTCTTTTGCCCTTGGTTCCCAGCCCACCACTGCCTTCTCAGTTTTCAGCCTGGAACATCATCTGATATGTCAATATTTCAGACAAAAGGACCCTTGCAGGTGACTGGGAGAGGAGGCCAGAGCCCAGGTGGGGGCCAAGCTCTTCTTCCAGGAGGCGGTTTCACTACCAATTTCCTCATGGAATCTGTCCTGTTTGGGGAAAAGGGTCCACCTATGCCTAACTGACTTCCAAGGCCTTGGTCTAGCATGGCTGCCCTGTCACTGTTCCCCTGGGGCTGTGTCCTTATCGCATGGCTTCAACTCGGAAGCACCCTGGTAGCCTGCGTGGAGAAGCCAGGCCAGGCAAACGAGATTCAACCCTCAGGCTGATAATGTCAGGCATGGGGGCAGCCCTCTGAGGCCCATGGCCTCCTGGACACTTTGGGAGGCAGCTGGTGAGGGAAGTAGAAGCCTGGCAGTGATACCCCAGGAGATAGCAGGGCTGGAAGGGCCCTTCAGGAACACAAGCAGGAGGGCTCTCAGGAGAAGAGATGTGGCCAGCCGAGCACCTAGTCCAACTCTCTATGCCCCAGAGCATGAAATGGCCTGGCAGGGGCACAAAAGGTGGCACAGCATGGGAAGAGGGGGTGCATGCAACACTTGAAGGGGGTCTCTATACCTCACTGAGCTGTGCTGGGAGTGGTTTTCTTGAGGCTGAAGTTGGTCCAGTTCACGGCAACTTTCTGACGCGTTTGCTTTGCAGAATCCAAACAGAACCTGTTAGGTTCGGGAGATGCCAGAGAAGCACAATCAGAGGTTCCCTCCTCTCTCCATTGGACCCTCTTCTAGACGTGTGTATCATGGTCACTAAAGAAACCAGGTCAGCTCTGCACAACCCCTCTGGCTCCCAGGTGTTGGGGTCTAGCAGTATGGGGCTTCCTGGATGAGATGCCCACAGGCCCAGGGGACAATGTGTAAAGAGAGTGACAATGCCTTAGGATACAGCCTCCCTCCTCACCCTGTATTTTACTCTAGCTATACTGAGATGCCTTCTGTTCCTTCAAGGATAATGTGTTTCTTCTGCCCTCAAACTGTTTTCATTTTACTTGGCCCACTCATTCCTATTCCTCAGGTTTCAGCCTGGTTACCACCTTTTTTGGGAGGGCTGCCCTGGCCACCCCACCTCTCATCTTGGCCATTCCTAGGCCCTAGCCCCATGCCTTTACTCCTCAAATAGCACTTATCACCGGATTGTATGTTTATGGCTCTCTCTCCCCACCTAGATGGACTGTGTTTGATTTGCCTCTGCCCCCCAAACTCATCCCAGGCAGAGCAGAGGAAGTGCAGGTGAATAAAACTGGAGAAAGCCCTTGTTCTTGGGGTCTGACATGCCTCCTGCTCCCTGTCCCTTGCACCTTCCCAGAAGACCTGTCCTGCCAAATCATCCTACCTGTGTCCCAGCAGATAGGCTGGTGGGAGAGAGCCAGGAGGGGCTGGACAAGCTCTCCAAGGGCACATGGTTGAGGGTGAGGCCTTTCTGAGGCTTGAGTGTGTGTGTGTGTGTGTGTGTGGGGGGGGGGGGGCCCTGGAGTCCACCGTCAGCGGGAGAGCAGGCAGCCTCATACCTACCTCTTGAAATACTCCACCTCCCGGTCAGTCTCATCCATCTCCACCCCATCCATGTCCTTGGGCAGGAACACATCGTCTAGGAAGACACAGCCAGGAGGGCTCAGTGCTCACAGCCAGGCGTCTGGGTCATGCTTTTGGGGCAATGCTGCTCACACGTGAGGACTGCCCTCCACCCCATGGCCTGGCTGGGTCGGGGGTCAGCCACTCAGTTCCTGGTGCACTCACCCAAGGAGGAGGCTGACTTCTCCTGCTTGTTGCGGCTCCGGCGGCTGCGGGCCTTGCCCTGTGGCAAGCTCTGTGGCCTTGCTGGGCCTGGGGGCTGCACAGACTCCTGCTCCAGAGGCTGTGCCTTGGCTTCACCTGGCCAGTTTTGCCAGGAGCTGCCCTTCTCCTTGTCAGCTTTGGGGCTGCTAGCCCAGCCTGGTCCTGGTCGGGTCCCCTGGCTCCCTTTTCCAGCCTCGGCACAGCTGTCCACTCTGGGAGGCTCTGGGGCCTTGCTTGGCTGCTTGGGGCTGGGGGTCTGGCTCTTGGCACTGGGATTCTCAAGGCAGGCTGGGGACTGGGGAGCTGGGCTCACCTTGCTCTTCTTGGCCTGACTACCCTGTCTCTTGCCCTTCCGTGGCTTGCCACCTGAGGCCACAGGCTCAGGCAGCTCCTGCTTGCAACCAGGGACCTCCTTTACACTTAGCTCCTCAGAGCTAGGGTTACCTGGCTTGGGTGTCTTGACCCAGATCACCCGGGACAGGTTGGGCACGGTGTTGAGTCTCCTCACTAGCCCATTCTCAGGGATGATACCAGGAGGGGGGCCCCTCACCTCTGTCCATGGTGGGTGGAGACTTCTCATTTCTGCCCATGGTGGGGCTGGCTCGCCTGGAGCATGTAACATATGGTTCTGAGGGGAGCCCAAAGTCAAAGGGGACAGGTCAAGGTTAATGTCAGGCCGTTGCTCTGAGGAGCCATTGAGGTTTGAGGGGGCTAGACTCTGAGGCTCTGGCTCAGCAGCCCCCTCTTTAGTGAAGACGTTGCTGTTCATGCTGAGCTCACACACACTGAAGCTGGCGCAGATGGAGTCCTTGACAGTGTTCTTGATCTCCTGTAGACGGCTGCTCAGAAAGCTGTTGACCCGATCCAGCTCCTGATTGGGCCACTCCAAGAGCCTCTCCTTGGTAGGCCTCAGCTCCCGGCTTCCAGAAACACTACGATTTGCCTGCTTTAGAGCTTCTGCTGCCAACTGGGCCTTCTCCTTTTCCTGCCAATACAAGAGGCAGTTTCCGCAGGGCCTTGGCAGCTGCCAGGCACAATGCGACACCTGACATGTCTGCCTCTGGCCCAGCTTTGCCACTAACTGGCTAGAGGCAGGGCCTGGCAATCCTGGCCTGCTCACCCTGCAGTAATGAGGATGAAATGCAATCAGATAGGTACATGTCCTGGGGATGGAGGCAGTTATACCCACAGAGGATAGGGTTTTTACATCTTGTTCATCCAGGGCCCCAGTAGCAGTTCTAGGGCCTAAAAAAGCTAAGGCGGCTAGGACTCAAAAGGGATAGGATCTGCCTCCCAGGCATAAGCTTTAACAACTCACTCACTTGCTGAGTCTCAGTGGACTCATCTGCAAAATGGGGACAATAATTCTGGAGTGAAGACCAACGTGGGGATGCATTATGGAAGATGGCTGCTACAGAGGCATTCTCTCCAATTCTGCAGGTGGTAGGGGAAAAAAAGCCATGACATCAGGTAGGTCTTTCAAGAAGGAAGATGTGGGGTTGTGAGACTACCATGGTGGATCAGACTGCTCTGGGTGGCTGGGAATGTGTGTGCCCTCCTGATGTCGCATAAGGGAGGCTATTGGAGAGGGCCAAGTTCCCACAGGAAGGCCACTCAGTGCTTAGTTGGCCTCGGGCAATCAAGGCCATGCCTAAAGCATGCCCAGTGGCATACAACAGACAGCTACATGGGGCCCCCACAGCAAGATGTAAAAGCAGCCCCTTTGCCCAGGTGAGGACCAGGAGGCTGAGGAAGGCTGGACCCTGCCATTCAGCACTGACAGAGTCAGATCTGGAGAGCGAAAACATGTCTGTGGGCTGAGTCAGCTCACCCCTCTGCCTAACCTCAAGGCACCAGCAGGCTAAGGAGGCCTTTAGAGGGAGATGGGAGACAGTTGTCAAAAGCCAATGGGGGGCTTCCCTGGTGGCGCAGTGGTTGAGAGTCCGCCTGCCGATGCAGGGGACGCGGGTTCGTGTCCCGGTCCGGGAAGATCCCACTTGCCGCGGAGCGGCTGGGCCCGTGAGCCATGGTCGCTGAGCCTGCGCATCCGGAGCCTGTGCTCCGCAATGGGAGAGGCCACAACAGTGAGAGGCTGCAAAAGGCCGCCAAAAAAAAAAAAAAAAAGCCAACGGGAACAAAGTGGTAGTGGTGTGCTAGGAGCCAGATGATTTCACCATTTCACCTATTTCAGGCTGATTTGGGAATGGAGAGGGAGAAACAGGATGAGTAAAGCGAGAAAAGAGGTCTTGTGACCACCTCAATGTCAACTTAACAGGTGACCCTGTGCCCCAGGGCCATTTATTCTCTTAAAATACTAGCTCCACAGCTGACTAGGACCACAACTGTGGGACCTTGGACAAATCACTTATTCTCCCTGAACCTTAAAATCTCCATTTGCAAATTTGGGAGAAAAACTGCCAACCTATATACGTCAGAGGGTCATTATGAGGACACCTGAGTGGGTGTGTGCCCCTTTCCCTGGGCACTAATAAGGCTGTACCTTGGCAATATGGTACTCAGGTGAGGAAGAGAAACAGTCTAGAGCAGCTGTGTGCGGTGGAGTTCAATGCTACAGAGCTCTGAGGCCATGGGGATGGACAAAGAACTGGAAGGCCCTTCACTCTGCTCCTCCTCTGCACCACAACAGCTTTGCTTTTATTCGTTAGGAATTGAGGTTCCATGGAAGATTTCAACTGCAGAAAAGAGTTTTGTTGCTCTACAAAAGACTGAAAACTACTGGTGTAGAGGGAGTGACGTGGAATCATGTATAATTTGGTAGCGAGAGAAGGAGAAAGCACAGAACCACGCATTTTCTGCTATGTACCATGAGCCTGGTACTTCCCCATGCTGTCTCACTTAATCCTCACAACTGCCCTTGCTGTGTCGTTATCCTCAATTTACAGATGAGGAAACTCATCTTTGGAAAGAATAAGGAACTGGCCCTAGATTACATGCTAATTAAGAGGCAGAGTTGGGAAAGCACACCCAGGGGTGATCTTCAGAAGTTCTTATGTTTTTCAATATCCTTTGACAATCATTTTTTGACTTGTGATTCTATGAGGCACTGGGAATTCAGCCATGCGTGAGACAGTCTCTGCTCACTGACTTGAATCTGCCAGGGGAGACGGACATGCAAACAGGCTGTTTAATTCTGAGTGCCAGTGACAAGAGGTACAGGGAAAAAAAGCACAGAGTGCTCTGGGAACCCAGACTGGGCCATCAGGAGGTGGTTGCCAGAGAAGGCAGTATCTCACTGAGCACTGAAGGGTGAACAGGATTATCCTGGGAAGTGTGAGACAAGCACTTTCTAGACAAAAGGAAATAGAAAGGCTGGGAAATGGGAACAGGCGAAATATTTAGGGAATGCAAACATTCAGAGGGACAGCTGGAGCACAGATTTCTTCTGGTGGGGGGGAGTGGGCAGGAAGGCGATAGGGGCAGACTGAGAGATGAAGCTGGAGAGCACAGCAGGGGCTGGATCCTCAAGAGCCCTGCAGGCCATGCTTGAGCCTGGATTTGACCCTAAGGGCAATGTTCAGCCATGGAAGGCTTTTTAAGCAGTGGCAGTAGGGTGTGAGCTACTTGGGAGGTAGCACAGCCAAAACTTTTGGTTACGGGTGGGGAGAGAGAGTGAGATGAGTCATGAAATCAACATCAACAACCACTACTGCTGCTGCAGCAGCTACAATGACCAAGCGTTCACTCTGCCCAACCTTTCTGTGCATCACTCCATTTTATTCTTGCAAAAGCCTTGAATTAGGTTCTACGGTTATTCTCATTTTATGGAGGAAGAAACTGAGGCTTAGAAGTTAAGTGATTTGCCCAAGGTCATACAGCAAATGTGGCAGAGCCAGGTTTCAAACTGGGGTCCAATTCCAAGGCCCGCTGCTCTCCATCACCATGATGTAGTCCTCCCAGATGGCACCTGGGGTTCTGGTTCAGGCAACTGAGTAGATGGTAGTGCCATTAACTAGACAGACAACGGAGAAGGAAAAGCGGGCTCTTTGGACAAAGATGACAAGCTCAGTTTGGTATATGCTGAGTCTGGGTACCTGCAGGACATGTGTGAGGAGGTGCCCAGCAGCAGATGTCACCATGAAGCGCAGGGAGGAAATAGGTGGACATAATGACCTGGGAGGCAATACTATCTAGATGGCTCTTTCCCAGGGACCTGTCCTCAAGGGGGAGGGCCAGGCAGAGGAAGAGGCGCTCACAAAGGAGACAGGACAGAGGGCAGAGAAGAAGCGAGAAATGTGGAGAATGTGGCCTCCCCATTGCCCTTTCCCCACCCCCACTTGGCTGAAGTTGGAGGAGCCAAAGAAAACAGTGTTTGAAAAGGAGAACAAAGTGTGAGATGTTGCCTAGTGGAAAAGAAGATGGAACAGGAGAGAATGATTTGGCAACAGAGAACTCATTGGTGGCTCTGTGGAGCAGTGGAGGTGGAAGACAATTTGCAGTGAGCTGACAATTGCAGAGTAAATGCAGATGACGTTTTTCTGTGAAGAGGAAAGAGACTGGGGTAGTGTGAGGTTGTATGCTCAAAGGACAGTCTTCTTTCAAAAAAGAGAGTACTGGGCACAGTGAACTGCTGACGGGAAACAGCCCAGAGAGGCTGGAGCCACAAAGCAGGAAGCTGGTGTTAGACTGAGGAGGCAGGAAGGACTGCACAGGCCTTAGGTAGGAAAAGGGCTAACTCTTCCCTCATGACAAGGAAGTCTGCAGGTGGGGTGGTAAGACACTGAAAGAGTGCCTGTCCACTTGGCTTTTAATCCTTGTTGAAACAGTAAGTAAGGTTATCTGCCAAAAAATAAGGTGGGGGTGGGAAGAGCCTGGCAGTTGGAGCAGAATGGAGGTCTGACAAAGGGGCTGGGGAGAATGGAAGTGACGAGGAGCCAGAAGACTAGAGAGCAGCAAAGTGGGGGCTCAGGCACTCGGGAGACCACTCGGCCTGGGTGCCACAGATAGATTCATTCCAGTGCCTTCCTCAAGGTGTAGAAGGGGAGAGGCAGGCTGGGGTCGAACCCAGGACTGGTTTTTCTGAGAGGGTGTAAAGGAAGGGCAACGGCGCAAGGAACTAAGAGGACTGGTAGGAGAGTGAATGAATGATGGTCAAGGTAAGGGAAGAAGGACAGGAGACAGTCTTCAGTGGATGAAGAGGAGTGGTGGTGGGAGGTTGCAGATGACACAGCCAGGGGTTGGTTTCAAAGAAGCAAGGGTTAGGACATGAGAGAGAGAGAGAGAGAGAGAGAGAGAGAGAGAGAGAGAGAGTGAGTCATGGTCCAGAAATTGTATGAGGGAGCAAAAAAATACCCAGCTTTACCTGTCTCCCCAGGTGGGTAGTGGGTGGATGGTTCTTGGTGGAAGCTGTGTTTTTGATGGACTGTAGTTAAGTCTGGGAGGTGGAGGAGGGGTACCGGGGAGGAGGTTGATGTATAAACAGATAATGACCATGATCGCTAGTTATAGGATATCAGAACTACCCGCTTCTGTGTTGTATCTTGGCCTCTAGACTGGGCAGGGCAGACAGTAGCTGTGCAGGAAGTTTCTGAACGAGTAGAGAATGATAAAAGGCAGACCAGAGAGACGTGCGAGGTGCAGCCGTAGCACAGCGGAAGATATTACCTGAGGAAGACTGCAAAGAAGGAAACATGTGAATTGGGCTTGGGAGGAGGTTTTCAGAAGGAAAATGAGGGGGCAGACATGAAGGAGAAAGGATATCCAGGCATAGCGATTTATGAAAAGCACACCAGGCCTGGGAACTGTGAAGCGTACTTGCTGGGACCTAACTAGGAACCACTGCCTTGGGAGGCCAGGAAAGGCCAAAGAGACCACTGCTGCCCACTGCACACTTCTGGCCAGGCAATGCTGGCCAGGAGACAGAAAATGCTGACCATCTTCTGAAGGCAGTGGTGGGACCCTTTGGCTTACTACTTCAGGCTGCAGAGAAGGGGTCCTAGTTTGTCCTTTGGTTTGGAAAAAGATGGAGAATCATTGCTGCTTTCCAGAGCACCAGGGCTGTTTGACCACCCAGGACCTGGAGCTAGCTAGCTGTCAAACCCATTCTCTTCGGCTGAGCTCCTGAGTATGGCACTGTGCAGACAAAGCTGAGGGCAGGCAGGCCAAGAGGTAATGAGGTGGCAGGGGCTGAGCCATCAAACTGTGGTGCTTGCCTGGCAGGAGGGTTGCCCAGGAATAGCTCCCCTGGTTCTATCCTCAGCCTTCTGGGAGGAGCTCACTCAGCCCTCAGGCTGGGTCATTCCCATGGCTTCAATTACATCCCCACGCCAGCAACTCCCAGACCCACACCTCCATCTCCACTTGGACGTCTCATGAGAATCTCCGAGTCACCGTGTCCCAACTGAATTCCCAGTCTTCTGCCAATTCCACCCTTGCTCATTAAAGGTACGCCATCCTGACAGTCACCCTAGCAAACACCTGGGAGATAATCCCAAACTCCATCAGCTCCTTGTCCTGCAATCAGATCACCTGCCTCCTCTGAAAAACCCATCTCTCTTGCTCCAGGCCTATTATCAATCATTCCTCCCCTGGTTCTTGGTTCTCCAGCCTGGAGTTATTACCCCTCCAGGCTACCTTCCATACTGTCACACCGTAATCTTGGGATGCAGATCTGGCGAGTGCATTCTGTGATTAAAGCCCTCCAGCGACCACCCCACCCCCCTGCAGCTGTAGGATCAAGTCAAAGCCCAAGAGGCCCTTCCCTCACCTCCACCATCTCTCCTACCTCTCTTGGATTTGAGCTCTGGCTTCACAAAGGTGCTGTGGACGTGCTATTCCTGCTGCCAGGAGGGCCCTCCTGATGAATCTGTACTCACCCCCTACAACTCAGCTCCCAAGGCAGCCTCGTTGTACAGCCATTTCCAGCACGCCCAGGCAGGACGGGGGGCTTCCCTCATCCCAGCACTTGTCACACACTAACGTGCTTGTCCAGTTTTGTGTCAGTCTCTCCACTGGACTGAGTTTCTCCAGGGTGAGAACTTAACTGCATCATATTTTAGCTCCCAGTATTTGCAGAAGTGTTTGCTGAATGAATACCTGACTGAAGCAAGTCCTGGGCTTTGAGGAATCCAGCAAGCGGCTTCTGACGCTATGACTTGTTTTTCCTCCAATCACTGGCCCCCAGGCTCCCTCATCCTGATGCCTCCCAAACTTATTCAGACCTTCCCAGAGCAGAGAGCCGCCAGCACCATTCATGCCCGAAAAGTCCTGGGGGTTGGGGCGAGGGATTCCTCGGGGAGAAGAGGTGGTAGAGCTGGGCTCCTGCCACACCCACCTTCTTTTTCAGTTTGTGCCGGGCCCGCTTGGCGGCCCTGGCGCTGTTGGGGACTTTGGGCTCCGTGCTGTTGATGAATTCCAGCAGCTCATCCACATCTCGGTGGTCCACGGCGGGCTCCCCAGGGATCCCGCCCAGGGCGCCCCCCTTCACGGGCAGCTCCTCTTTCCGCCTGGTCAGCCTTGAGCGGAGCTTCTCTCGGATCTCGGTATAATTCCGACTCGTCGGGGCAGCGGGTGGCTGGGGGAGGGGGAGGTGCTGACGTTACACCCTGGGCCTGTGAAGCCCGTAGCACTCCCACCCGCCTGCACCAAACGTGGTGAGAAGCGAGACAACTGTTCTTTCTACCACAGCCACTAAGGCCAAATGGCTTCACCCTCAGCCAGGCCCGGAGCCAAGGCAGTGGTGGGTGGAGGGAGTGAGAGGTATGCAGCAGTGTTGGGAGCACAGTAACTTGGGAGCCAGGAAAGCAGGTTTGAGCCCAGGCTTTGTCACTCAGAAGCTGTATGACCTTGGGCAGGTTCACTGAGCCTTTGTGAGCCTCAATTTTGTCATCTCTAAAATGAGGATAACAACCGCTAGCTCAAAGATGACCAGCAATGTAATTACTTTCATTTCTTCTGTCCTCAACTGCTCTCCCTTAGCCAGTAGCCCTTCCCTCTTCACCTTATGAGACTTCTGAACTGCTTTCTCCCCGCCCAGAGACAGCATGTACTCTGCTCTGAGCCTCCTTCCTGGCACCATTTGTGTTCACTACCTGTCCCTCGGCTGGCTCTCACACTGGGGACTGAGAGCCTTTGCTTCCACTCTGCCTTCATCATGCACAAGCCTTCACTTCTCTGTGATTACACACGTATACATACTCATCAGAATCATAGCTTTCCTCTGCCACCTCCTTTCTTTTTGCCTAAGGAACAAAAGTGAATCTTAAGAGAAACCATGAGAAGAGCAAAGGCAGCAAAATGTTGAGAAATCTCTACCTCACCAATGTGCTGTGAGGATCAAGCGAGTGGACGCTGGTGGGAGGACTCACAGGGTCCAAGCACAATTATTAGCCCCATGAGCAAGGGGGCCTTGGGGAGAGCAGGGTGCTCCTCTGGCTCCCCTCGGCTGGCCACAAGCCCGCTCTGGCCTGGGCGGGGCTCACTCACCGCATTGTGGCCGAAGAACTCACAGTAGCAGCAGTCACAGAACTTCCCATCTCTCTGGTGGGTGGAGGATGAGGTGCAGGAGCTACGCTCTGAGCTGCTGTCCTCTTCCTCGCCCAGCCCCTCGTCTGCCTCGCAGGGCTGGGGTAGCTGGCAGGTCAGGCCACTATGGGTAAACTTGTGCCCCTTGCACCCAGGGTCCCTGCTGATGGGGAAGAAAGACAGGCCCAAAGGTGAGGAAGGGAAGGGCAGGAGCAGGCCACAAGGAGCCCAGGAAGCATCCCCACCATCACCTTCAACTGCCTCATCCCACAAAAGCCAAGGCAGTCAGACCAAATCAGAACCTCACAAAAACAGGGCAAACACTCTCTCTGTCCCTCAGGGCCCAGCTCAATGGCGCTATTCTGGAAAGGTTCCCTGTGCCCCCTGCCCACGCCTACCATGTGAGCCTCCTGGACTCTGAGGACGCCAGGTATACCTCTATCCTACTATCACGCTTTATAGCAATGGTCTGTTTACCCATCTTTCTTTCAGATCAGATTGTGTATTCCTCAAGAATAGGGACTATGCCACTTCTATTTTTGGGCCCCAGTGTGTAGCGTAACAACCTTGTACACGGTAGGTGCTCAGTAAGTATGTGTCTGAACAGATTAGTGGACTGATGGCTCCCTGGAACATCCAAAGGAGGTCAATGTCCTTTTACTAAGGCCCCTTTTCCCCCATTTGGTTTGTTTTTGGCCATGCCACGTGGCTTGTGGGATCTTAGTTCCCTGACCAGGGACTGAACCTGGGACCCTGGCAGTGGAAGTGCCGAGTCCTAACCACTGCACCACCAGGGAATTCCCTCTAAGGTCCTTATGACTGAGTCTGAATCACTGGACAGAGCTGCCTTAGCCATGGGGCCTTTAAGTTAAGAAAGCAAATGTGCCTTGTGGGCCACAGACTCTAAGAGCTACTATTTGCGCCAGATACTGTATACAGCATATTATTTCTAACAATCCCCCAAATCCTGCAAAATAGGTGCTGCCATCCCCACACTGCAGTGGAGGAGGCCGAGGCTCAGAGTGCTTCACTGCTTTGCCCAAGGATCAGCTAGGACTCAGTCTGTGTACACAGCTCATGCTCTCTCACTGCACTGCTCTGCCTGTGGATTTCTGGAAGCACCCTGTAATATAGACTATTTTCCCAGGGTAAGGAAGAGACAGGCCTGCAAGGTCCCAGAATTGGAGCCTGAAGAGTCAGAGCCCTGGGTTGGCCATCAGCAGTAGGAGTGCCCCAGGGCTAGGGCCAAGGGAGGCAGGAGGAAGGGTGGGGCAAGGAGCAGGGGTGGGTCAACAGTCCTACTCAGCCTTGAAGCAGTTACAGAAGACGGACCAACCATCGCCCTTCTGCTTCCCATAAGAATGTGGGAGTAAAATCTTTGGGGTGGGGGGGGGATGAAACAGGAGGGAAAGGGGCAGGGCACAGCCTTTGAAAGAATGACATAGCCCAAGGACATGACATAAACTGATTAGAATCAAATGGTTCCAGGATGGCACACAAGTTAACTTCCACTAGACCTTGAGCCTCTGTATATGCTTACTGTAACACATCAGCAAGCTAAATGACACACCCACAGGCACCATAACAGTTCCAAGATGGACCAAAAGGATCAAAAAGTGGGCTCTGGCCCAATTCCTGGAAATCCCCGCCCCTTCCCAAAAGAGCTGGAACACTCCTCCCACTCATTAGCCTATGAAATTACCCACCCCTATAAAAACTGACAACTCCCATACTCTGGTGCCTTTCTCACCTTCTGAGATGGGAGAAGGTGAGGGAGGTTCCACGGGGAAGGAATCATTATCAAGGTGCTTAGAGGACTTTCTTGGCAGTCCTGTGCTTAAGACCCGAGCTTCCACTACAGGGGGCATGGGTTCGATCCCTAGTCAGGGAATTAAGATCCCACATGCCACCAGGCACATGGCCAAAAATCACACACATGTGATTTACAATATAAAAAGATAAATCTATCTTCTCCAAAAAATTGTATCTTTCATATATATATTAATATAAACTTTCTCAGTACTTAAGAGTTACTTCTAGGAATCTATCTTAAGGACAGAACTCCTGACTCAAACAGATTTGTGTGCAAGGATGCTTATTACGGCCTAGTCTATAACCGTTAAAAACTAGAAATGCCTAAATATCCAGGAATAGGGGAATGATAAACTATGCTAGAGCTGTACAATTAGACATTATATGGCCACTGAAAAGTTTTCTGAAGAATTTTAACTGGGGAAACGATCATGGTATAATGTTAAAAAATAAACACACAAAAATATATAGAACGTGGACCTCGTTTTGTTATTTATATATATTATTTATATATAGAAACATCACGGGACTTCCCTAGTGGTCCAGTACCTAAGACTCCGCATTCCCAATGCAGGGGGCCTGGGTTCGAATCCTGGTCAGGGAACTAGATCCCACATGCCACAACTAAGAGTTCGCATGCTGCAATTAAAGACCCTGCATGCCACAACTAAAGATCTCGCATGCTGCAACTAAGACTCAGCGAAGCCAAATACATAAATAAATATTAAAAAAAAAAAGAAGAACATCAAGGAAAAATGTACTGCAGTGTTAAAGTTTAGGTTGCCAGGAATTTTATACATTGCTAAATTTTTCCAAGTTTTTAAATAATAAACACATATTTCTTTTATAATTGAACAAACTATGGAAAAAACATAAACACAGTCTATCCTTTAATTTCTATCCCAAAGGTACGTTTTGCAAAGTTTCCCAAAACTCTTTAAGTTCAAGCTGTCAGGGAGTTTGCTCTTTGCGCCACTCACCTGTGAGTGCTAGTGAGCTGCTGAGAGCTGGGCGGTGGGAGGAGGGGCCCGCTGCAGTGCCCGCTGCAATGCCCACTACAGGGGTGGCTGCAACCCGAGAATGGTGGAGGCATCTTCAGGAGCGGCATGCTAGTGGAGGGAAGGTGGGGGCTCTGACATGGCCCTGGGGTGTGGGGGGCAGCAGCCATGGCAATAGGGCATTCTGAAACCTGGGCAGGGAAAGGTGCTGCCGGGGTGGTGGGCAGCAGGTGCGGGTGGGGTGGTGAGCCAAAGGATCCGGGGTGAGATGGGATCAGCAGCGCTGGCTGGGGGTGGTGGCCGGTGGGGCTGTTAGGTGGAGCAGTGAGGTCTGAGTGCCGGTGGTGCTCCGAGATGGGGAAAACCTCACCTGTGGGCGGACGGGGGAGAGAGGTGTCAGTGGGAGCCCAGATCTTGGGAAGGAAGCCCAATGACTTGTTGTTGCAGCATCCTGCTTACTGTGACCATAGGGAGCATGCCTGGGAACAGCCTTTCAGCATGGTGGACTTGTGAGCTTTCGGAAAAGCCCAGCAGTAGCTTGGGCTGGAGAGATTTCTCTTTAGGCAGCAGCTGGACAGGCTGAAGTCCAGGCCTGAGAGAGAAG
Organism: Neophocaena asiaeorientalis asiaeorientalis; assembly: GCF_003031525.2. NCBI lineage: Eukaryota > Metazoa > Chordata > Mammalia > Artiodactyla > Phocoenidae > Neophocaena > Neophocaena asiaeorientalis. The sequence goes on along the minus strand of NW_020173241.1, from coordinate 774,127 downwards.
GCACCAGGAGTGCCAGCCCCATGCAAGGCCACAACACCTCTGCTGGCATAAACAGGGGATACATGTTCTGTCTCTCAGTGCCTCTTTAGGACCTGCCTGTCAACAGGCATTCCTCAGGCCCAGGGCAGGATCTACAGAAGCCAGTGGAGCAGCAGGTTGAGGCTCTGCCTCTGGGCCATGTGGACTGAGGCAGCCAGGGTATGCCAGACTCCCAGGTGGCCCCAGATTTCAGAGGACAAGTGGGAAAAGGCTTTGATGACTCTCTCTGGCTTATGCACCAAAATAACTGGAATTATGCATTACTCAACTCACAATTCTGGGGGAAGCACCCCTTTGAAGAATTCAGGTCCTCCATTTAGAAGCAGACAGTAATTCATATTTACACAGTACATCAAAAACCCAAGATTTTTTCTTTGGGTCACTAAGTGTTACCTCAGGGTCTAGAAAAGGCTTACACAGCTGCAAAACTGGCTAATAATCAAGGCAGCTCACACTGCCTATCTCTTGTGGATGGAAGTACAGTGCTTTTATAAAAGCACCCATCCCCTAGATGGAGAAATGGAGGCACCCAGGCCCTATGGGCTGCTGCAGGAGTCAGGTGATCTGATTCCTAATTCCCTAAAGGCCCTTTCAGACTTCACTTTCTGTTCAGCCAGTGCTTACCAGGTCCCCTCTTGGATCCAATGGGAACAGCTATCAGAGCCAGTCCTGGGGAAAGGATTCCCACCAAGACAGTCAAGGGCTAGATTCCCTGCTTGGCTTCCACCAGAACAGCTCCACTTTTACTTATTGGGTTGGCCAAAAGAGTTTGTTCAGGTTTTTCCATAAGATGTTATAGAAAAACCCAAACGAACTTTTCGGCCAGCTCAATATTTTAATAATCGATCTTCTGATCTGTTTGAACAAGCAGTTAGGAAAACAGAGCTCTCTCCACTTATGGGGCCTGGCTGTCTTCCGAGCTTGGAGACTCACCAGGGATGGAAGGAGGACTCCCGAGCGAGCTGCCTGGCATGGCCCCACTGGAGTGCGGGGAGTTCCAGAGGCCCGAGAGCTTATGTGCTGACAGGAACGAGCTGGGATCCCAGTCCCCTGAGTTCCCATGGCAGGAGGACGACGAGGATGAGGACGATGAAGAGGAGGACGAAGAGGAATGAGAGTCACCCCCACAAGACTGCGATTCGCAGGATGTGTGTGACAAGGAGATCTGGGGAAGGGGGAAGAAAAAGGCTCATGGTAAAAGAGGAAACATCAGAGCTAACCCTCTGCTGCCTCAGCTTCCCCAGGGACACCTCCTCCTCTAGGCCCCCATGCCATGGCCAAAGCACAGTTCCCACAACTAAAGGTTCAAGGGCAAATGCGGGCCAGGCCTTTGCCAAGAGGGGCTGTGGTGCTCCCAGTGAAGTATGTGGATATGATGAGAGAGATTCTGGTAATGGCAGAGACTGCCTGTTAACTGTGGGCCTTTAGGGAGTCCTGAGAGCTGGCAAGGAGAGGAACAGTCTTTAAGTTAGGAGTCCTGAAGCTGAACTGATTCTGGGTAAAAGAGAGGGGCTGGGGGGAATAAGAAACAAGGAGTCGGACCTCTGTGATTCAGGAGATAGCACTTGGACAGCTTCTAGGCACCTTGGAAGCCTTCTAATGGAGGCACATTGCAGACCCTCAAACTGACCTTTGCCCTCCATATCATATTGGTTGGCTTTTGAGCTGCCAGAGAGCTGAAGGCAGCACAGTCACAGGGAAGGGTCAGGATCTCAATCTACCAGTACATCTGAGCCGGCCCTCACACCGTGCACTGTCCTCAGGGGCTGGTGGGCTGCCTGAAACCTCTCTTTTCTTCCCCCAAATGTGAACCCAAGCTGCTAATGCTGTGTGGATGCAGCCCAGCAGCCTCTTGGCACTTGGGCATAGGTGCTGCCTGAGGAGAGCCACCTGAGAGGACAAGGCAGCAACGGCTCAGCAGCCTGACTTCTCTGGGCAGGCAGCGCTCCTGCATTCAGGGACCCCTTCTCAGCGGTTACCTACCGCCACTGCATGTTCTCGACCTGTCTGCCTTTCATCTTCCTCCATGCTCTTTCGGCAACTCTGGCAGACCCATAGAGGCATCTCGCCTAGGAGATTCTTGACGAGCTTTGGCATGAAGTCAGGGGGCAGCTTCTCACCCTGCAACACCAGTCCATTTTGGGAAGGGCCTTCTTCCCAGCCTTTGCGTTCCCGGTGACACAGCAGGCAGCAAGTCTGCACAGACTGGCTGGAGGTGGGGGGCACCTGTCCAACAGACAGAAACAGGGTTTCCCAGAAGGGGAAGGACTCTGCTTAGAAATAATATTAACAATACTAATGACATCACTTATTACGTGCCAGGCACTGGGTTAGGCACTTTATTTACCAAATTTTAGTCCTTGTAACAGCTCTGCAAACTAGGTGTTATCATTCTTCTCTTTTTTTTAAAAGAAGAAACAAATTTCAAGAAGTTAAATAAGTTGCCCAAGGTTATAGAGTTAGTGAGTGGTTGAACTAGGATTTGAACCCTAGTGAGGCTGACTCCAAAGCTCATGCTCAAATGCCCTAATGCCCCGATGTCCCCAGATCTTGAAGGTTAATGAGAAGATGGCCCTTCCTTCTCTGGCATGTCTGGGAGACGCCACAAACCTTGGGTGTCTGTGAAGTCTATAGACCAATCCCCACCTGAAAGAAAAAATGTTTCAGTTAATGCAGTTTGGGGGAACATGTAGGTTTCCTGAAGAGCTGCACAATTCCATTAGGATCACAGCAGCATTTTGGAGGAACCAGTCAAAGAGTTATCAACTCAGTTGAAAACTGAGTTGGAGGGTAAGGCAAACCCTGGTGCTTCTGAGAGGCAGTGAGGTATGGTGAAAAAACCCTGGGCTTCAGGGGTCAGACTGACACACATTCTAATCCTTCCCTGACCACAAATTAGCTGGGTGACCTTGAGCAAGTTATTGAACTTCCTGAGCTCTGATTTCCTACCTACCTTGCAGAGTTGTTGTGAGGGTTCGTGCCTAGATAGGGAAAGTGCCTAGCCCTGTGCGTGCCGATAGCATGGTCCCAGTACACGGTAATTATTATTTGGATTTTGTTTTTCCCTTCTAGGACAAACTTCACCTAGAAATATAAGTCTATAGGTTTTCTGTCACATTGAGGGGTACTGACTGGGAGACTGATTGTGTCTAATGATCCCAATTAATGGCTTTCCTATATCCTGCAACTTTGTACTATAGTCCCTTCTCACTCTGACAGTCATGTCACTTTCTTCAGCCAACGGGATGTTGGCAAACATGCTGCCAGCATAAGCTTGAAAAGTGTGTATGCATTTCTACTTGCCTCCTTGCATGGCTGGGCTTGCTCGCTCTCGCACCCGTCACAGCATGTAAGCATGACCAGGCTAGCTGCTGGAGGGATGTGAGAGACATGTGGGGAAAACTGAGTCTTCCCAGCTGATTGGCCAGCAGGTCAGATACACGAGTGAGCACAGCTGAGATCAGCCAAGTAGGCCGCGATCAGCAGAACCAGAGACTCATGGTTGGACCAGTCAACCCAGAGACTCATGACAAATAATAAATAGTATTGTTTTAAGCCACTAAGTTTTGGGGTGGTTTGTTACACACAGTAGTTAACTGATATACCTTCCAAACTTACCCACCACTAGGTAACAGGTATTTGCAGAGGCCTAAGCAAAGGAATTAATAAGAGTATTATTTTCATCCTACCGATAAAATAAATGGCATCATCTTTTTCGAATAAAATCACCTTCTCACAATAAGTTGGCATCAGGGTATCCTTAAATCTGTAATGTTACAATTACACTGACCTGGGTCCCCGGTTTCTAGAAAAAGAAAGGAATCAAACAGTAGTACCAGGAGCATACTGAAACATTTACGGAAGTACAAGGACCTTGGAAAAGAGTACCAGAGAGAGAGAGAAAGGAAGGAATCTTACATATGGAACTCATGTGAGATGCTGCCTAAACAGTCTGTGCCAAGGGGACATTTCAGTGAGCAAGTCGGCTGCTTAATGGCAGTTGCAAAAGAATATAGGCTTCTAGAACCCATTGGTGATGAGTATCCCATGGAAAGAGTGGAAGGCTGATGGAGAAGCATGGTGTTCAGATGAGTTATGGCAAGGGAAGCCTTTCTGAGATGTGTACCCAGGAAACTTTCCATAGCTACAAAATGCCACAGTAACTCCAGAAGGAGGAGATGAGGTCAATGCCCAAGTCCCTTTCCCTGTGAGAAACAGAAAAGTAACCATATTTTTAAGGCAAACACCAGGACGTGTAATTTTACTACAATGGAGTTTCATTTCATTTCAGTGTTAGGTTCTATAGTTATTACATAAGATGAAAATCTTGTATGAGTAAAATTATTCTCGAAATTTTTTATGTGGCCTGTAAGGTACAGTATATATGGTTTTGTAGGTACAACCAAGAATTCAAATGTATAATGTAAATGACAAGGTGTAATAAGTGATTTTTTCTGTTTTCTTTTCAAAGTGAAAACAGAATTCTTATAAATTAAATATGTAATCAATGTGACTGTACTTAGTGCCAAAGTACTTGTGGGAGGTGCTGGGGTGTAGTAGAAACAACACTCACTTTGGCATTAATCCTGGGCCTCCATCACTTACCAGCTGTATAATGCTGGGCAAGTTCTACTTATTCTACGTCTCTCCATCTATAAAATGGGATTAAGTCCTGACTTGCAGAGTTGGCTGTGAGCATTGTGATAAAGCACCTAGTGCCAGGCATATATGTTGCCCAACATATGGCACTAATTATGAACATGATGGGGGCAATGGGAAACAGTATTTAAAATCAGGATTACGATTGAAAATACGGAATATACAATCATTGTATTTTAAGAGAATGCAAGAGTCTCTCACATGCAACGAACTGAAGGTGATTTTTAGGCATCTTAATCTGTCCTCACTCCATGAAGTCATTCCTTAAGTTCCCCGAATACTCCCCTGTACTCTTATGTCTGCCTTTGCTAAAGGGGATCCTCTGCCTAAAACCCCCTTCCTCCCCACATTTACCACTAAGTAGAAGGGCAAGGCTTAAATAAGGCCCAGCTTAGATCCAATCTCACCCAAGCTTTCCTAGAGATTCCCTCTTATAATTCACCTCTCCTTCCCATATCCCCACAGCACATTGTGCCTTTGTTACAACATCTGTGCCTTCCACTTAACTTATTTATCTGTCCCTTCTACTAGATTGTGCTCTTAGAAGGCAAGTACCAGATCTGATTCTTGTCTGGATCCCTCACAGTACAGCACAGGGCACAGGCTCAGCTGGGAACATAGTGGCTAAATCTGATTTGTTAAGTGTCCCCATGGCAATACAGCTGGCAGGCACTTTGGCGAGACATTGCTTGAAATTACTGTTTCCCACAGAAAAAGGCCATCTCCCCACCCTGGACCTCCACCCAAATGGTTACAATCTCAAGTGTGGAAGAGTGGAAGATTGCATTCCTTGGGGATTACAATGAGATTCCACATTCATGGAAATAACATGACTTTCCCTAGAGCCAAAATGGTACACATGATAAATAAGAATAGCCATCAATGGAAGTGAATTTACAGGGCAGGCTGTGTTTCTGGTTAAAGGAAGAAACACAGGGCCTGGAAAGCTAATTAAGTACAATCTGAAGCAGGGATATACCACCTACATTGCATAAGGTTGCCCAGAGGATTAAGTGACATTAGAGATGCAAAGCACTTAGCTCAAGGGATCCATACAGGAGGTATTCAATCTATTATCTATGCCCCTTGGCTGGTCTGTTCTTAATAAGTCTACACTGGAAACTAGCTTATCCACTGTCTTGAGTTTGGTATACTAGATTCTTTCTTTCTAGGCCCAGGTAGTTCTGGGGGCCACCCTCAGAGCTGTCTTAACTCTAATCTTTGGTGCCTGCCCCTGGGTAAAACTCCCAGTGGAGCCTGGGGACTTTTCCCTCTGACATTTTCATCTCTACTTTAATTGCCAGAGGGTTGTTTGAATTCCAATCCCTGGAGATATTATATACAGTTAATACTACCAGATTTTTCAAATTTTTGCTTTGGCAGAGAAAAGCTCTTGGTTCACAGTTCCCTTTGACTGCAATCTCCTGCCATTTTCCAAATTCCTGGCAATCATGACTTCTTATCCTCTGTAGTCAATTCAGGCTTTCAACTAGCTGTTCTCAAGCTGTACTTTTTAGCACCTGGCACAGTATTCCCACATGAATAACATCAATAAATGTTTATCGAATGAATGAAAATTCCAACCATGTTTCTTCATCACAGAGGCTGATGGAACTGATTCTTAAATCCAGAAACCCTGGGCAACAGCTAACTATTACTTCTTACCTCAGTTTAAATTCAGAGCCTCTCCAGATTCCAGTCTAGCCTTAGGTAAAACGTGGAGGAGAAAAAGGAAAGGTTCTAGTGTTTCTCTAGATTTGGGATCTGCTCAAAAAAGCTCCAAGATAATTCTGCTTCATTCTCTGAGCAAACCCCAAATCTCTGGACAGTGTGGGGTTACACAGGGGATCAGTGTTGTAGCACGCACAACCCCAGAGCAGTCAATGAGCCAGGGGAACCCTAGACTGTGGCCACTCTCAGCCCAGGAGGCTGGCATGTGCAGCCATTAAAACCAGTGCCTGCTCCCTCACCTGACCAGGCCCAAGACTTTTCTTCTTTGTCTGAGAAGCATTATGCTAAGACATTCTAGTTTTCCTGTGAAAAAAGAGATAAAATCAAAGAAAGGGGAAGACAGTTTTTTCATGGAACACCATTTTTACTTCAAAGAATGACTGACAAACTATGGTTATTCAAACCTGGGTTATTGGCAGACATTTTCTCAAAAAATGACCAAAACGAGCCTGTCACTTCAAGGAAAACAACTCTGTATTTATGGTCAATGATAAAATTCAAGTTTTAGGAGAAAATTAGAATTTTGGAAAAGTTGTATCCACAACAATGAGCTTGACAGCTTCCCAATACTTAAAGACTTTATGATGAAACTGATGGTGATATTAACAAATGTTATCTTTTGATATTATAAAATGAAACAGGAAAACATTTGGAAGATCTACATAACTCAGTGAACCTACTTTCCAAATGATCAAAGCATAATGTTACAGAATCATGCACTGGTATAAAGTCCACTCAAAGTGTTAGGTGAACCAACAGATTTTTTTTTTTTTTTGAACCAAGAGATTTTAATGTAAATGAGTATAAAGACTTTATTGATATGGTCTCAGATTCCATATTGCAAAGAAGAATACCAACAATCGTCTGGACAGGCTATCAAAATACTTTTCTCTTTCCAACTATGTATCTGTGTGAGGTTGAATTTTTTTTTTTTAACATACTTCAATCAAAATAATGTATTGCAACAGACTGAATACAGACGCATATATGAGAATCTAACTTCTTTCTATTAAGGCAGACATAAATTTGCAAAAGTGAAAACAAGACCATTTTTCTAATTTGTTTGGAAAATTATTATTTTTAATTTAGAAGTTGTTATTTATGTTAATGCGATAGGTTTAATATTGTTATTCTGCAATGAATTAGTAACTAAATACTTTTAAACTTTCTCAGTTTTAATACTTAATTTGGTAAATATCAATAGTTTAACCAACAAAAGCTCTTTCGGGTCCTCAAAATTTTTTAGTAATGTAAAAGGGTCCCAAGACCAAACCCTTTGAGAACTGCTGATGTAAAGCATCTAACAGTGCCTGTCACCCAGTGAGTGCACTATAAGCAATAGTGATTATTAACAACCATATAGCAGTTCATGGCATATCTGGATAGCTCTTTGGGGGCATGAGTGAATTTTGCACTTCAGACTTTCTGGCCACAACTTGGGAATTATGTGTCACTAGGCCAGATGGCTGTCAAGGACTGCTCTTGAAGCTGGATCTAATTTCCAGAACCAAACCTGCTCTCATTCCTTTCATGGATTCTTTTTACTCCCAAGAGTTTGTGTATGTTTGAGAGGATTCCCCCAAGACACATGCTGTATCTAACCAGCAGCCCTGCAACAGTTTCCAAATTCTATTCTGAAGTGGCCCAGCAGAGCACTCTACTCTCAAGTCACCCAACTCCAAAAGCCTCCTTGTCACTGAGGCAGGCAGAGGACAACAGTTAAAATTCCCTTCCAAAAGCAGAGAAAATGATTAATCCCCAGCCTAGAAAAACTTATCAGCCCAGTCATTACCACTCACTCTTCCGTTCACCCATTCATTCCCTCATTCAACAAACATTCTCAGGGCCCCTACCTGGTGCCAACCATTGTGCTAGGTGCTGTGAACCATAGAGTTCCTGCCTTAAGAACACATGCGTAAACCAGGCAGGTTCATGCACGGGGTTGTCAATGCTCCCAAACTCCCAGGATGCCTCATATTCATTTTGGAGAATCAGGCAGGAACATATTAAAATAACATACAATTATAATAAACAAAATAATACATAAATTAAAAACTGATTAGGACATTGGGCTTCTCTACTTAATATAAGCTTATTATGTGCCTTCTCACATACCTATCCAGTTTGAGGATCTCTTTCCTTTACCTCCTCTTTCCTACCTTGGTCTCTCTTTGATCTCTAGGCTCCTTTCTGGTGGAGCTCGCTACCAGGGCACTCTTTGGCCCCTGGCATTTATAACTTGGCCCCAGCTGACCTCTCCATACTCCATTTCCACGCTTAACACCTGAGAGCCATAGGTTCTATTCATACTGTTCCTCAGATATACCTTGCCCCTTCAAACCCCAGCACCTCAGCTTTACTCCTCAGGAAATTCCTACTTATCCCCTAAAATCTTGGTCAAAGGTCGTTGAAGCTTCTGCTGGACCAGGCTGAGTAGAATTATTTCAGTATAGCACCTATCACATTGTGCCATAGACGTATCTTCTGCCTACTCCAAATCCTGGTAGAATGGGAGCTCTTTGGGGGCAGGGAGTAGACTGCGGCCATTTAAGTGTGTCCAGGAACTAGGCTTGGCTTGGGTCTGGCACATAGTAGGCATTCACTGAATAAATGAACGAATCCTTAAAGCCCATCTGGCTCATGTCTCAGCTGCTCTACACAAAGGATAGAAACTAAAACACAGCCAAACCAGCCCCTTTCCCGACATACCATGTTGAAAAGGCATGGCTGCATCACTCCAGGCCACTAATGGGTAAGAATCTCAGACCATTCTACTGCTGGCCATCAGAGGTGTAGTTAATTCTTAGGGAGCTGATACAACCTCAGTGCCCTGGAGCTTTCACCCGAACTCCCACTCAGGCTGTTGGCTCAGGTCCTTCTAAGAGGTACGACAATAGTTTCACAACATAAAGCCATTTTGTGGAGAATTCTCTTCGGTTGTACAAGCTGAGTCAAGGATAGGGCAGTGAGTCTTTCTGACCCCAGGGGCCCTCTACCCGCCAAGGCTAGTTCATCTGTCAAACGTGCCTCCTGGGTATAATCAGCCACAGGAAGGCCTAAGCTGCTTCTTATTTACCTGGAACCTTGGGCAAACCTTATTACCGACTACTCTGTAATGGCAACACAGAGTTCTCATGGGTGGAAGAGTATGAACTTTGGAGACAGACTGTTGTGAGTTCAAATCCCAGTTCTGCCATTTTCAGTATGATCTTGGATTATTACTGAATTTCTTTGAGCCTCAATTTCCTCATTTATGAAATGAGAATAAAACCATACTTCACAGAGTGGTGAGGACAGAAGGAAATAAATTATATAAAGTACCTGGCCTGGGCCTGGCACACAGTAGGTGCTCAATACCCGTTAGTTTCTTTCCTCTTCTGTCCTGGAAGAAATGACAGGGAAACTTACTAAGTGAGACTTGCCCAATCCAAAGTTATTACTTGAAGCACAGGACAGAAGACTAGACAGGTGACCTTCAAGGTCTCTTTGACCCCCGCCCCCCCCCCCACCCAGCCCACCTTCTCTGGCTGCAACTTCCTAATAAGAACCTTCAATATTTCCGGGCCCTTCTTTCTGCCTTAGTTTCCCTAAATCTATTCACTTCAGAATGGAGGGGGAAACCACAAAGGGATCTGGATAGCTAAGAGCCTTGGGTAGGAAATAAAGGACAGGTGGCCTATAGGACTGCACCATGTTCATCCACCTAGAGTCTGAAGGATGAGGGTGGGAACATGGGCACAGAACTGAAGGGTGCAAACACTGGGCCTTTCCCGGGACACAAGCATGCCTCTCCTCAGTCCTTCTCTGCTCTGCATATTCTGCCACAAAGAACCATTAACCACTCCTTCCCACAATATCCATTCCCTTTCTCCAATACATAAGCACTCACATCTTCATTCACACTGTTCCCTCTGCCTCTTCCTTTTTAGGCTCAATTTGGGTGTTACATTCCCCTAAGTCCACAGGCAAAATAAACTGTGCTTTGCTCTGGGATGCCCTAACACTTTTTTACATGTCTCTTGTAGAGAGCTTATCACGTGTATCATGATTATTAAAATCTGTCTTCTCCAAAGAAGACAGCTTTTCAAGGGCAGGGCCTGTGTCTCATGAATCAGTGCATCCCAATCATTCAGTAGAGGTGGCAGCACGTGTTTCCATACACGAAGAAAGATTAGCAGTTGGAGAATATGGGCAACAACTGGAGAACTAGGAAAAGTTTGTTTTTTTTAAAAAACTAAGGCTGTTTCTTCTCCTGCTTATGGAAAAGCTCTCTCCTCCCCCAGGAAGCCCCATTCTTTAAAGAATAGCCTAGGCCTCCGCAAAGATCCCCATGGCACCCTCAGTTCAGCAATTCCCAGACCCAGCCACACATCAGAATCACCTGGGGCAATTTAATAACAATAGATGCTGGGCTTCAGACCTAAAGACTCTAGGTCTGGGATACGGTCCAGCAAAGCACAAGGGATCTGATTATTAGTTAGGCTGGGGTGAGGGTGAGGGAGAGGTAGAGGTAGAATCAAGCAATCACAGCTGCCTCTCCCACTGAGAATTACTTCCATGCTATCAGAGAGAATTTAATGAAGCACATCACATTCACTTTCCTACTTAAAACCTTTCATTGATTCCTCATTGCCTACAGGATAAAGCCCAAACCTCTCGGTTTTCAAGAACCTGCTAAACTCTCCAGCCGGACCTCTCACCACTCTCCATAAGCTGGGCGGTTCTGGCCTCTGGGTCTTTGTCTATGCTGTTTGCTTTGGTTAGACACTTTCTCTCACCTTCTCTGGAGGACCTTCTACTTGACCTTGAAGCCTCAGCTCTGAGAAGCTTTTTCTAGGCTATCACGTCTGTGCATCCTTAGAACAAAGCATCTATAATAATCACAGCTACCACTTGTGCTCAGTGCTTGACATGCAGTACTTGCTGAACCCTAGTGTGAGCCCAGCATCACTGTCATTTTATACATGGAAAAAAAACTAAAAGGCTGAAATACTTCTAAAGGCGTGTACTAGGATCTAGGATTTGACTCAACTCAGAGGAAGCGATGCTCTTCTAGCCTAACTGCAATTATTATATGTATGTTCTTTAGACCATGAGCCCCTGTGGGCAGGGACCATGTCTGATTCACTTCTGCATTCCCAGCTAGCCCAGGGCCTGGCACAGATCAGGTGTCCATTAGGGTTGGTAGAATAAATGGACGCCAGGTCAGGTGAGAGGAAGGCTGGGCATGGTGTGTGTGCAATGTGCCTGAATGAATGACTGCCAGCCTGGCCTAGCAGTGCGGGCAGATAAGGAAAAAGTGCTAGAAACCTAACATCTCTTTTATTATAATTTAGTTTAACAGCCATTCATTGAACACATAAGGACCATGCGTAATAAATACACCAGAAATGAATTAAAACATAACCCATGCTCTCAAAAATTCTAGGTTTAGTAAGTAAAGGTGTTAGGACCTTAATAGTACATCTGATATCATTTATTAAGCTTATAGCTCTGGGACATTTTAAGGAAATTAAAAATTTTAATTATTATTTTTTTTGCGCTGTACCGCATAGCATGTGGGATCTTAGTTCCCTGACCAGGAATTGAACCCATGCTCCCTGCATTGGAAGCTCGGAATCTTAACCGCTGGACCAACCAGGGAAGTCCGGAAATTTAAAATTTTAAAATCTTAGTAGGTAAGTCTTCATCTTCAAAAGACTTTTGGCATTTCTACATAGTGAATCTCTACTGGCTTACAAAGAACCAGAGGAGACAAGGATCTCTCCTCAGTACCATTTCTTCCTATCTGCAATGAAAATGGCTGGGTGGGCGGTGATTTTAAGGGGGAAGTCTCAGGGTACAGGGATTATCTCATTCATCTGTGTGCCCCGAATAAAGGCCTTGGCACACAGATCGTTAATACTTGCTGAGTGGATTAAACATAATGAGATGATTTTAATAAAGATACTGGCTGATTATCTGCTCCAGTCCCATGAGGGAGCAGGTTTAACTCTGAGCAGTGGGGGAGCCAGGTCTCTAGAGTTCCTTTAAACTAGGCTGGGCAAAGTCCCAGGTGATGCTGTAGAGATGAGAAATGGGAAGGGCAGGATGAGCTCAACCCCCACCAAATGCCAGTTTACAGTCTAGCAAGTCTCCTGGGGGTTTACTGAGTGTGCACCTGGACTACAAGCTGAGTGGTCCAAGAGAACTAGAGACAGCCAGCAGAGCTGGCAGGTGAGAACACTCAGGCTTTGGATGGCCAAATGGCTCCCTGCCACACGTCACGTCCAATTCTAGCTCTGGCGTGAGGAGCACTAGGTGCTATGTGGGTTGCTCCACATTCTCTGGTGAAGCTCTGGAAGAGGCTTAAAGAAGGGAAGAAACATGCCCACAGCAACAAAGCTAAGAGAATGAGCAGGAAGCTCACCCCAAGTCTGCAACATTAAATACTATGTCTCACTGCCTCCTCCAACTGCTTTGTAAGTTGGGTTTTTTTTTTTCTTTGCTAAGAAGGCTGTAACTGTTTTAGTCTTCTTGTGAAATAAATGAGGATTTGGGTTTTTAGTGAATGTATCAATGTAGTTTAGTGGCCTAATCAATTAGAAGTAAGGACTTTTGGGATTCCAATTAAGCTCAAAGTCCTGCATTTAAATGTGTACAGGTTATGAAAATGAGCAAAGGAAACTGGATGCAACCAGTGGCCTATGAGCCTTAACTCAGAGGAAGTAATGATCTTCTAGCCTTACCGCAAACTACTATAAACCAAACTCATTTGGTCTCTAGACCAAATGAGCCCCTTGTGAGGAGGGACCACGGCTGATTCACTTCTGCATTTCCAGCTGGTCCAGGGCCTGGCACAGATCAGGTGTCCTTCATATGATAAAGAGGGCAGACACTTCTCAGAGACTGCAGATTACTGCCTCCTGGAAATGTGGGCCCAGGAGCACCAGACTTTAAGAGACGGCACAAATCCAGTTTTGCGGGAAACTTTTGATTTTTAAAAATACTGGCTCAAATCAAAACAAAAACAGAAACAAAACTACATGTGACTTGAGGCATTTAAAACTGTATGTGGACTGAAAGTGATCTCATTTGCCATCTTTGGCTTCGGTTTGGCATATGACACTGAATTTCACCTTACTTACCCACTCTAAGTATTTAAGATAGGGTTCTAAGTGGTGGTGGGAGCCAGTGATCCTCACCAAAGGTATGCCTGTGGGTAGAGCAATGACTGATCCCAATTCTTTCAGCAGGTGCTTTTCACCAAGGCACAAAGGCCTGCTTCTGGCACACAGAACCCCCTTCCCCAACAAAAATGGGGCACAATCAGAGGAGAGTTTGTCAGTTTGTTTCACCTATTGTGGCTAGAGTAAAAAAATGCCTTGTTAAATACCCCACAGTACACAGAGTGTCCTGTTTTTGGTGGTAGTGGGGGCACCTATAGTAGGAGTTATTTGGGCAAATATTTAGTTTCTCTGAGTTTCTGTTTCTTCATCTGAAAAACAGGGTTAGTAGTATTTATATCCTTCAGTTCATTCATTAAAATTTGTTAACCACCAGGCATAGGGGTACAATGGTGACTGACTTGGTTCCTGCACTCTCAGAGTTTACATAGCAAAAACAGACCAATAATTACACCAATAGCTAACTCATCACATTTGTGCTAAATGCTGAGGGAACACGGGTGGTGGGAAGGTATGTAAAGTGCCTAGTATGAATAAATGAATGAATTGGCAGGTCAAGCAGTGCAGTAGGTAGGAACCTACATGTTAAAGTTGTGTCCTATATAAAAACTAAATGGTTAAGCCATCAACCAAACTTTCTGGCCATGAATACTATAGGCTGGTTAAGTGGCAGGGGACCCTGAATGGGAAAGAGAGAAGACAACAGCTCCCTAGTTCTCTCCTCCCCCACTATCCCCTTCTGGAGAACAGCACTCCCAGGGGGCCCAGAGAAGGGAAAGAGAAGGCTAGAGGAGAAAGCAGCTTCAGGGTAGGACGTCAGACCAGGCAAGGGTGGGGTCCAACCTGAGGAGTCAAATCCTTTGGAACCAGTCTCAGCCCAGGGTAAGGGTGGGGATGAAGGTGGGGCTTCTGACACTCAGTAAGTGGTGACATCTTCATTAATTAAAAATCTGATTGTGATCTGAGACACAAAGGAGACCAGTATCAAAACTGGGTTACAATAAGTACAGGTTCTCAACGGATTCATTCTCTCATTCACCTAGTTATTCCTACTCTGTGTCAGCAAGGCCCAGGGCTAGGTGTGGAGGACCAGTGATAGATGACATGATCTGTGCCCTGGTGGAGTTCAAAGTTCCAGGGGG